>NW_021604766.1:1667536-1736477 GCF_004785775.1 Grammomys surdaster
AAATAATTTATTTTTTCTCAAATTGTAATTCATTCACACAGGGGTTATAAACACAGAAAGGCAGGATGTGGGGAAGGGAATGACAATGGAGTGTGGGTGTTTGGGGGGAATACAGATATCTTCAGAACCGGGTATTGGCATGGGTGAAGGTTCAGGGGATAAGTCACTATGACTCTACCTATGACTCGCTTGTCCTTATCTAAGTTGGTATTGTCTGCCAAGGCTACCTATTTACAAGGTCTATGACTACTCAGGCTTGTAAATTTCCACAAAAGATGCCTTTTTACATTAGCTTATAGCCATCTGTTTCAATGTGTTTTCACTGAGAACCAAGACTCAGTGTTCGTATACGTGTATGACAGGGCTATTGCTAATTTTAGGCCTATGGCTGATTTTAGGCCTTCAGTGTGTAAGCAGGGCTGCCCCTGACATCTCCTCCCTTCTCTAAGTATAGACGGGCTGTGGCAATTCTAAACTTGCGAAGACAGGGATAGAGGCCTGATCTCCAGTATTTGAAGGGGACCTTGTAATGTCTCCAGTCCCCCTTTCGTTGTCCAGTGAGGCATGAGGGCCATACCCATCCCGATGTCTTTTTCCTGGTGAGGGGATTCTTTTGACATCAACCCCTATGCAGTCAGGCTTGTTCCTCGGGGACCCAGAGAGATATTTTTATCTTTTATTTATATTCCCTTACAGTGCTTAGCCTTGCAGCCTAAGCAAGAATTCAGATCTCCTGTCAGAGGGGCTTCTGGGTAGCCCCTCTCTGCTTGGTCTAGGGGAAGAAGTCCTCCCTTTTAGGTTGGGTGGAGATGGGTTTTGGAAACACCCTGTATAAATTAGCAACCTCATCTTGAGTCTCATGGTCTTCCACAGCTAACTTATGATAATGTATCTGAGTAGGTTTTGCTACCAAATTATCTGTTGTATCACAGAGTTAGTCCGCCTATTTAAGGGTTACGGACCAGCAAAAAAAGCAAAAAGAAACCAAATAATGGTACCAAGATGGGAGGAAATAGGGTTGACTACCTTGGAGAGGCTGAAAACCAATTCTTGTACCAGCATTCATCTGTCTCTTTCTCTCTCTGATTTTTCTAAGAGCGTTCACTACCTATTCATGCTCTCTTTAACCCTCCTTGTCTTGTCTATGTAAAGGCAACCTTGTTCTTTAAGGGCTGTACACAGTCTAGAGCTGTACACAGCCTTTTCTATTGTAATAGAGTAAATCAAGTCCAATAAGGATCTTTGCGATTTTAGGAGGTCTCTTCAGACAGTGAAATGAGGGGTTTCTTCAGATTAGTGATGTCAATCTCTAGCTGTTTGATGTTCTTGTCAGTGGCCCTTCAAAGGTCTGAGTAGTATAAGTTTGGAGGCCAGCATCTGGATTAGAACTTCAAACAGCAGACATCACGGGTGATTCATTTTTACCTGGAAAGGAAAAAGAAGGGGATTCTCAGGGAGATTTCTCTTCCCTAGATGTAAATTGTTATTCATCGTATTTATGGTTGGGCCTGGCTTTGTGGGGGTATCTATTTATTTCATTAATCTTTTTGGTAGCCTGTTATCTGTGCCTTTTGTGGTATCAGACAGGCACATCAATCCTCGGCCCCGTAAGGGAACTGGGTCTGAGCCATTCCCTTTAAGGGTGAGAGGGTCCTTCCCCATATCTGTGGCATAATTTTGTTGGTCTCGGTGGTGCCAGAGGTGGTGCCAGAGGTGGTGCCAGAGGCAGTCAGCAGCAGATTTGCCATGAGCTGTCAGCTTTAGAGAGATAAAAGTGAACAAGGAATGGTGGAGAGTATTTCAGGGAGACTCCTTCTGAGGGGGTACACTTCCCCCTCTTTTGTCTTTAAAGCCAATTTTTCAGAGTTCTTGTAAAATCAGGGCAGAAGCACCAACAGTTGCTCCTTCCACACTCAGAGAGTTATGAAGACCCTATTTAAGGATATATAAATCTATATTAATAATCTTTTGTCAAAGGACTGTTATAGCACCACAGACAACTAATCAGACTATATAATATATTGATTAGTAATAACTTCTACTTTTTGTGAGATTACCTCTCTTTTGTCAATTAATTGTTGAGCAAAATTAGGATTTACCTCTCTTTTGAGAATATTGAACAGAAACTTAAATTCTTTTGTGGAGAGCTTAAAATAGGATCTTAGCCAATTAGCAACTCCTAGAAACTTTTGAAAATAATTTAAAATAAGTAAACTCTCTCCCTCTCTCTTTTTTTTAGACCCTTTATCTGTGTGGTTTTTTTTATTGGATATTATACATATTTACCTTTCAATGTTATCTCATCTCCCATTCTCCCCCAAAACCCCTTATCCCATACTTCCTCCTCCTAATTTTTGTGAGGGTGTGCTCCAAACATCCTCCCAGTCCCATCTCCCTGCTCTCCAATTCCCACACAGTAGGGGATCCAAACTTTCGGGGACCATGGCACTCCACTTTTACTGAAGTCTACAAGGTCACCCTAAATTCCCTATACAGGTGCATGAGTCCCTCCCTTTGTGCTCTCTGGCTGGCGGTTTAGACTTTAGGAGCTCTGGTTGAAACTTTTGATACTCCTTCTAGAAAGGACCAAAGCATCCACACTTTGGTCTTCCTTCTTCTATGTGAGTTTTATGTGGTCTATACGTAGTTTCTTGGAAATTGTGAGCTTTTGGGCTAATATCCACTAATCAGTGAGTGCATACCATGTATGTTCTTTAGAGATTGGGTCACCTCACTCAAGTCGATATTTTCTAGCTCCATCCATTTGCCTAAGAATTTCATGAACTCATTGTTTTTAATAGCTGAGTAGTACTCCATTGTATAAATGTACCACAATTTCTGCATCCATTCTTCTGTTGAAGGGCATCTGGGTTCTTTCCAACTTCTGTCTATTATAAATAAGGCTGCTATAAACATGGTGGAGCATGTGTCCCTGTTGTATGTTGAAATGTCTTTTGGGTATATGCCCAGGAGTGGTATAGCTGAGTCCTCAGGTAACACTATGTTCAATGTTCTGAGATACTGCCAGACTGCTTTCCATAGTGGTTGTACCTGTTTACAATCCCACCAACAGTTTAGGAGTGTTCCTCTTTCTCCACATCCTCACCAACATGTGCTGTCACCTGTGTTTTTGATCTTAGCCATTCTGACTGGTGTGAGGTGGAATCTCAGTTTTGTTTTCATTTGCATGTTCCTGATGTCTAGGGATGCTGAACACTTCTTTAGGTGCTTCTCAACCATTTGACCTTCCTTAGTTGAGAATTCTTTGTTCAGCTCTGTGCTCCATTTTTTAATAGCGTTCTTCGATTATCTAGAGTCTAATTTCTTCAGTTCTTTGTATACCTTGGATATTAGCCCTTTTTCAGATGTAGGTTTGGTGAAGATCTTTTCCCAGTCTGTTGGTTGCTGCTTTATCCTATTGACTGTGTCCTTTGCTTTACAGAAGCTTTGCAGTTTTATGAGGTCCCATTTGTCAACTCTTGGTCTTAGAGCACAGGCCATTGGTGTTCTGTTCAGGAACTTTTCTCCTGTGCCTATGTGTTCCAGGCTTTTTCCCAGTTTCTTTTCTATTAGTTTCAGTGTGGCTGGTTTTATGTGGAGGTCCTTGATCCACTTGGAATTGAGCTTTGTACAAGGAGATAAGTATGGATCAATTTGCATTTTCTACATGCTGATCTCCAGTTGGACCAGCACCTTTTGTTGAAAATGCTGTCTTTTTTCCACTGGATGGTTTTAGCTCCTTTGTCAAAGATCAAGTGACCATAGGTATGGGGGTTCATTTCTGGGTCTTCTATTCTATTCCATTGATCCTCCTGCTTGTCTCTGTTCCAATACCACACAGTTTTTACCACTATTGCTTTGTAGTACAGCTTGAAGTCAGGGATGGTGACTCCCCCAGAAGTTCTTTTATTGCTCAGAGTTGTTTTCGCTATCCTGGGTTTTTTGTTATTCCAAATGAATTTTAAGATTGCTCTTTCTATCTCTGAGAAGAATTGAGTGGGAATTTTGATGGGGATTGCATTAAATCTGTAGATGGCTTTTGGCAAAATAGCCATTTTTACTATATTAATCCTTCCAATCCATGAGCATGGGAGATCTTTCCATCTTCTGAGATCAGCTTCGATTTCTTTCTTCAGGGGAATGAAGTTCTTGTCATACAGGTCTTTTACTTGCTTGGTTAGGTTCACACCAAGGTATTTTATACTATCTGTGACTATTGTGAAGGGTGTCATTTCCATAATTTCTTTTTCAGCCAGTTTATCTTTTGAGCAGAGGAAGGCTACTGATTTGCTTGAGTTAGTTTTATATCCAGCCACTTTGCTAAAGTTGTTTATCAGGTTTAGGAGTTCTCTGGTGGAAGTTTTGGGGTCACTTAAGTATACTATCATATCATCTGCAAATAGTGAGATTTTTCTTCTTCCTTTCCAATTTGTATCCCTTTGGCCTCCTTGTGTTGCCTAATTGCTCTGGATAGGACTTCCAATACTATATTAAATAAGTAGGGGGAGAGTGGGCAGCCTTGCCTAGTCCCTGATTTTAGTGTGATTGCTTCAAGTTTCTCTCCATTTAGTTTGATGCTGTCTACTGGTTTGCTGTATATTACTTTTACTGTGTTTAGGTATGGACCTTGAATTCCTGATCTTTCCAAGACTTTTATCATGAAGGGCTGTTGAATTTTGTCAAATGCTTTCTCAGCATCTAGTGAGATGATCATGTGGTTTTTTTCTTTGAGTTTGTTTATATAGTGAATTACATTGATGGATTTCTGTACATTGAACCAACCCTGCATTCCTGGGCATAGATATTCAGAATTGAGAGTTCATGCTGGATGACTTTTCCTTTGACAAGTGTGAAATGTCCTTCCTTATCCTTTTTGATAGCTTTAAGTTGAAAGTCGATTTTATTCGATATTAGAATGGCTACTCCTGCTTGTTTCTTAGGGCCATTTGCTTGAAAAATTGTTTTCCAACCTTTTACTCTAAGGTAGTGTCTGTCTTTGTCACTGAGGTGGGTTTCCTGTAAGCAGGAAAAGCTGAGTCCTGTTTGCATATCCAGTCTGTTTGCCTATGCCTTTTTATTGGGGAATTGAGTCCATTGATGTTAAGAGATATTAAGGAGAGGGTGTTGTTGCTTCCTGTCATTTTTGGTAATAGTGGAGACATCGTTTGTGTGGTTATCTTCTTTTGGGTTTGATTGAAAAGGATTATTTTCTTGCTCTTTCTGGGGTATGATTGCCCTCCTTGTATTGGAGCTTTCCTGCTATTATCCTTTGTAGTGCTGGATTTATGGGAAGATACTGTGTAAATTCGGTTTTGTCATGGAATATCTTGGTTTCTCCATCTATGGTAATTGAGAGTTTTGCTGGGTAAAATAGCCTGGGCTGGCATTTATGTTCTCTTAGGGTCTGTATGATATTTGTTCAGGATCTTCTGGCTTTTATAGTATCTGGTGAGAAGTCATGTGTAACTCTGATAGGTTTGCCTTTATATGTTACTTGGCCTTTTTCCCTTACTGCTTTTAAAATTCTTTCTTTGTTTTGTGCATTTTGTGTCTTGATTATTATGTGATGGGAGGTATTTCTTTTTTGATCTAGTCTTTTTGGAGTTCTGTAGGATTCTTGTGTGAGTATGGGCATCTCTTTCCTTAGGTTAGGGAAGTTTTCCTTAATACTTTTGTTGAAGATATTTACTGGCCCTTTAAGTTGGAAATCTTCATTCTCATCTATACCTATTATCCGTAGGTTCGGTCTTCTCATTGTGTCCTGGATTTCCTGGATATTTTGTGTTAAGAACTTTTTGCTTTTTGTGTTTTCTTTGACAGTTGTGTCAATATTTTCTATGGTATCTTCTGCACCTGAGATTCTTTCTTCTATCTCTTGTATTCTGTTGGTGATGCTTGTGTCTATGACTCCTGATTTCTTTCTTAGGTTTTCTATCTCCAGGGTAGCCTCCCTTTGTGATTTCTTTATTATTTCTACTTTCATTTTTATGTCCTTAATGGTCTTGTTCAATTCCTTCATCTGTTTGTTTGTGTTTTCTTGTTATTCTTTAAAGGATTTTTGTGTTTCTTTAAGGACTTCATCCTGTTAACCTGTGCTCTCCTCAAGTTTTTTGATAGTGTTATTTATTTCCTTCTTATAGTCCTCTATTATCATCATTAGAAGTGATTTTAGATCTGGTTCTTGTTTTCCTGGTGATATGGGGAGTTCAGGACTTTCTAATGTGGGAGAACTAGGTTCTGATGATGGCAAGTACCTTGGGTTGCTGGTGCTTGGGTTCTTGCACTTGCCTTCTGCCATCTGGATCACCTTTGTGGTATCTGTGCTGTCTCTGACTGGGGCTTGTCTTTCCTATTATCTAGGTTGTGTCAGAACTGTTTGGGATGGATTTTGCTGCAGGGGTTAGAGCTGAGGTCCAAGATCTGCTCAGTGCTCAGGTTGAGACCAGAAGAGTTCTGGGATCTGGGTCAGGAGTGGATTCCTGGGTCCCTGTGGGTCCCGGTTGCTCCCTGATTGGGTCAAGTATTGCCGCTTCTTAGCCTCAGATACTGCTTGGGTTAGAGCTCCTGAGAGCCCTGCTTCCTCTGGGTTTTGTGAGATTGGGTGCAGAGCTGATTCCCGGGATTTGCCGAGTGCTTGGGCTCAGACTGGAAGGAACCTCCACTCCGGGACAGGAGTGAATTCTTGAGTCCCAGTGGGTCCCGGTTGCTCCTTTGGGGGAAATCTTGTTCTTGGGGCCAGAGTAAGAGAACATCCATCAATCACACTTAGCATTTTACATTGGATCTGAGAAATTCTATTCACTTGTTTGTCTGGCAGGCATGGAGAAGTCTTCTCAGTTTCCCACAACTATTTTATTAATTAAGTTTAAGATTATTAAGGTATTTGTCTTACAAAATTTTCTTGAAAACATGGCACTCATAACATATTAATTATTTATAGTACATAAAATCATGTATTGCAGCCTCTTGTAACTTGAGGATATCGTGTGATAGTTATCACAGGTGTTGGCTATGGTGTCTTCAGTGGTTTATAGATACCATCTCAAGAACCTTGTATATTTGGGAAACCTACCTCTTTCTAATAAATTTAGGAGAAAAAAATCTAAGTTTTAGTATAAAATATATAAAATGTATTTCTTATTCATTCTGATTCCATGAATTTCATGCTTATTTCAAGTACTAAATAAGTATTTCTCTTCCTTGTCCCCTCAGAACAAGAAAAACCCGTTACCTTTATTGGTTTTAATTGTATTTTCCATTCAATAAATCACCTAAATATCAACCTAAATTTATATTTATTGAATTGCATATGTATATTTCATCTCCAAATATTCAGCTCCAAATAAATCTAGTAATGCAGGTGAGTTGGGGAATAAAATGCCAGGAGAGGTCTGGTCTCTAATCAGACTGACTTGAATTTGAATTCTAATGTTCAGCATCTCGCATTTCCATTCTGATTTCATAGCTCTCTTCGGTGTTCAGTAGCCACTGAATTTTCTTCACCATAATCCTAATAAGTTATTTAATATTTATATAATGCAGCCACATGTAACATAAAACCAGAATATTTTTTAATCTATGAATTGAAGTAATCAAGTAATATCTAAGATATTTTGTTTGCTATTGATATAATGGATTTGTTTCTTACAACTTATCTTCCTTAATTCAAATATAGGTATCTTAATACCTTATTAAATATCATTAGATATTTCAGGGAGTTATGGACTCACAGAGTTTTCCTGAAAGGATTCAAATTTAACCTTTAAAAATAAGCTAGCATATGTATTTGCGACACCACACTGAAGAATAATACATAATTATTTTTTGAACCAATCATCAACAGAAATATACAGTTCCATACACTGAGAGTTAATTGGATTCTTTAAATCAGACATTATGTGGAAAGAGATTTTCAGTTGGAGGACTCCATTGGGTTTCTCTCCTCAGTGCTCTGTGAACTCCCATGCAAGACAGGGAGGAAACGTTGCAGGAATCAGAGAGGAAGGAGGACAGTAGGAGATCATGACCCAGCTAATCAGGGTCACAAGCATCCACAGATACTGAAGCATCAGGCACTGGGCCTGCATGGGCCATCACCTGGTCCTCTGCATACGTGTTATGGCTTGGAGTTTTGTGGTATTCCTAACAGTGAGAGCAGGTGTGTCTCAGACTCTTTTGTTGCTCTTGAAACACTTTTCCTCCTATTCCTTTTCCAGCCCCAACATTAGGGCTTTTGCTTTAAGAAAAATTGTATCTTGTTTGGTGTGGAAGGAAATGAAGGGGTAGAGGAACTGGGGGAGAATGGAGGTGGTGGAGATTTCCGAGAAGAAGTAGAGGAAGTAAGGATACATTGGTCAGGATACATTTTATCTAAGAAGAATCTATTTTCAATTTAAAAAAAACTAAATGAAAGTAAACAAACCAATAATGCTGTGTATGTCTGAATAAGCATAAGATAGAATGTAATTTGCTTTTGATTTATCTTTTTATGTTGTAATAACTGTGGTAACAATCATTCTTCAGTCATTCTGAGCTGAATATATTACTTCATTCAAGGACTTTGATTGTTTTTCAAGAACATCTTGTACAGTCATCACTCTGGAGTAGAAAATTTTATTGAGAAGTATAGTTAATAGATGCATTTAAAAAACTGAAAATCTTTTTTCTCATAAAATCCTAATAAGTATTTAAAATCTACTTTTTATGAATCATTGTAAAGATCGTTCTTACTAACATAACACACACACACGCATGCGTGTACCACACACATGCACACATTCATAGACAAACACAAAGACACTCAAACATTGTGTTTATTCATGTTTGATTGAAAATACCTCAAAACAATAATACTATATATAACATATCTATAGCCAATATTATATTAAATGGAGAATAACTGAGAGGATTTCCTCTACAAGTGACCTGATCTAATTAGAATCTTTGAGGTCTCAAGATATAACAGTAATCCAGAGCTCTTGATCTGAGAAAACCCACCTCAACTATGGAGCACACCATTTGCTGGAAGTCAATATAAGGACCTGGAAGAAAAAAGCTTTTACTCTATACCTGCTTGTTCTTGCTTTTATAGCAAGTCCATTGATTCATGAGAACTAGAATCTACTTCTTTGGAATTCCTGTATAAACTGGAAACTAGCCTGATATACTGAACAGTTACTAGACTCTTGCACATCAGAACATAGTCAGCTATTATTAGACAAGCTGGACTACAACCCGTAACTTATTCTAATAAAACACACACACACACACACACACACACACACACACACACACACACACAGAGAGAGAGAGAGAGAGAGAGACAGAGACAGAGAGAGACAGAGAGAGATAGAGAGAGAGACAGAGAGAGACAAGCATAGAGGCAGAGAGACTGAGACAGACACAGAGAGATTTGTGTGCATTTCTAGATAATAAACTAAATCAGAGTCAGAGACAGAGAGATTCGTCCTATTAGTTCTGTTATTCCAGAGAACCCTGATTAATACAGCAAAAACTCTGGGAGGGAGGACTGGGAGGTGGGAATATTTCCAATGTAAATAAATAAAAAAAATAAAAATTTAAAAACAAACAAACAATGAAGCAAGGGTATCTACTCTATCCTTTCTTATTTGACATAACGTTCAAAGTCAGCTACTATTAGAATAGAGACATTCATAAAAGGGATAACAATAGGAAAAAAGAGGTAAAAAAAAATCTGATTTGCAGCTGGTATGATTAGTCACTATAAAGACTCTATGTGTTTACAAAACAACTCTTAGGCCTAATAAATACACGGGACAAATACATATATTCCAGGACCCTTTATTCATGCTAGCTCTCTACTTTCTAAAAACCAATTAGAACAATTTTCACATTTATGAATGTATCAAATCAAAGAAGTGAAAGGCCGCTATAATGAACATTTGAAGATCTACGTAAAAGAAATCACAGAAGAAAAGTATGGAAAAATATACCATGTTACTAGAAAGGCAGAATTAATTATAGAAAAATATCTATATTACCAAAATAAATTTACAGAATAAATAAAATGCCTATCAATATTCCCAATTACATTCCTTGGGTTTAAAAAAATCAAGAATTTATATGAAAGCAATTTATATGGAGACCTTGAATAACTCAAGAAATCGCAAGGAATAAGAAAAAAAACTGTAGGGACAAAAATGGAGAAGAGACTGAAGGAAAGGCGGTCCTGTGACGGGCCCAACTAGGGATCCAGCTCAAGGGGAGGCACCAAGGCCTGACACTATTACTGATGCTATGATCTGCTTTCACACAGGAGCCTCTGAGAGGCCCAACCAGCAGCTGACCGAGTCAGACACAGATATGTACACCCAACCATTGCACTGAAGTCAGGGACCCCCTGTGGCTGAATTAGGAGAAGAATAATAGAAATTGAGGAGGAGGGCAAACCCATAGGAAGACCAGCAATCTCAACTAAACTGGACCTCTGTGACCTCCCACACACTGAGCCACCAGGCAGCATACACAGGCTAGTCCAAGGCCTCTTGCACATATATGGCAGAGATCTGCCTGGTCTGGCCACAGTGGAAGAAGATGAGCCTAAGAGATTTCAGGCCCCAGGAAGGGGGAGGCCTGGTCGAGGGGAGCACCTTCTCAGAGACAGGAGGGAGGAGGAATGGGATGAGGAACTGTGGGAGGGGGACCAGGAGTGGGGCAACAGCTGGATTTTAAATTAAAAATATAAAAAGATGTTTGACCTAGATTATCTTTTGTGATACATCATGATAGACCACAGTATTATTTTTTTCTCTTGGAAGAGAGGTTGTAAGGGCAGAGGGCAGATATGAAGGAATGAGGAGATAAGTGGGATTGGAGTGCATGATGTAAAATTCACAAAGAACCAAAGAAAAGTTTTTAAAAAAAATTGAAAAAAATAAAAAAAACAATGCTGGAAGAATTACAATAGCCAACCTCAAATTATCCTTATAGGGTCATAGTGATATAAACTGCCTAGCATTAGCATATACATACAGAGTTAGGCGAATATAGTAGAATAGAGGACCTGAAAATAAAACATCAAATCTACGCTCATTTAATGAGACAAAAATGTACTTTGGAAATAAGACAGCATATTTATCTAAAAGTGCTGGCTAAACTCAATTTTTATCTGCAGGTAATAAAATTAGATTATATTAGCTTTCATCTTGTACAAAATCAAAACAAAATGGAGCTGAGATTTTTACATCTGAAACACTGACATTGTGAGAAGACACAGGGATACTTTTCAAGATATACAGGTAGGCAGCAGCTTCTTTTTTGTTTGTTTGTTTGTTTGTTTTTATTTTGTTTTGTTTGTTTTAGTTTACCAGTATTTTTTGTTGGATATTTAACTTATTTACATTTCAGATGCCATCCTGTTTCCCCATTTCACCTCCCTAGAATTTACCTCTCTCATCCCCCCTCCTCCTTTTTGCTTTTATACCATTTTAATTACATGCAAACTACAATAGCTTCTTAAATAGCATAACACCTATGAGAACTATTGTTAAAAATATTTAATCCCAACCTGAGGTTTCTACCCAGCTTTTGATAATTCAATTCCCAGATAAAAGATACACAACTTTTATTATATATGATAAGCCTTTGTTAGAGATGGACAGGTAAATATTCTCTATGCTATTACAATATATTTCTTATAGATAACCCCAAGTTATTACTTTCTATGTTTCATCTGGACTGCTCTTAACTCCAATTGGCCAGCCCTCATAGTCATGCTTTCTTGACTCCTAACCCACTGTGATGTTTCCTCTTTTTTCTTCACTTTTGCCTCCTCCTGTAGTCTTCTCTGATCCCAAGGACAGGATCTCCAAGAAGTTACCTATCTCAATTCTGCCTAGTTATAGGCTGTAGGCATCTTTTCCCACTAGTCACAAACAACTTGGAGCAAGGTCACATAGACTCCCTTGAGTCTAAGTGTAAACTCTCTCTTGTCCCTGGAGCAACCAGGCCTGGGGGTGGGGGTCGTGCTTAGCATTACAATACATAGCTACAGACCGACACAAGAACTAACTTCAAGTATTAACACATGTGACTTCATGAAAATAAAATGTTTCTTTATAGGAAAGGAAATAATCAACAAAGTTAATAGACAGCATACAAGCTGGGGGAAAATCTTTACCAGTCACACAAGAGACTAACATCCAAAAATTTCAAAGAATTGCAGAAATTAAATACTAAGAAAATGGAAGTATCAGTCACCAAATGGGCAAGTTACCTGAACTGATTTGAACTGACAGTTCTCAAAAGAAATATAAATAACCAGCAAATATTTTTAAAATGTAGTCATTATCCCTCGTTATCAAAAAATACACATTAAAATTACTTTGAGGTGTCATATTAATCCAGTCAGAAAGGCATTAACAACAGATCTGAACATAAACTTTGAAGACAATGTAGAAATATAGGAACCAGTTCTGTGTTGGTAGGAGTACAACTTAATGCAGCCTTTATGGAAAAAGTTTGGATAGCTCTCACACACACAAAAGTTATAACAGATTTGTGATAAGATTCAGCTATTTCACTTCTGGACCAAACTGTTATATTGGTTCAAATTCTGTCACAGACTGCTTTTTCATGGTGCATAAGTGAGTAAAATATCTTCAAAACTGTAAAGGTAAAATGTATGGTGGAGCTCGAAAGCTTCTGTTCTGAATGCGAATCCTGATGTGATAGCATGTATGAATGCTACTGTTGCTTGAAGACTGACAACTCTGTGTTCTAAGATGGACTTGGGAGACCACACCATTCTAAGAAGTGGCAATCTAGACTGAGCTGTATTACTTATGGGTGTGATATGTATCCTCCTGCATACTCTTATCATCACTCCTGTCTGTATGCTGCTGTTTCCTATATGTAACATAGGGAATGTTAAAAACTGTATTTTTCACATGCATTTAGGTTTCTATCTCTGGTAAAAATCCAAAAGAAGGAAATTGGAAGTAATAACTTCTCAGTCACTAGTAAGCAAGTTCCAAACGCATACCCAAGAAGCCAAACTACTTTGAGTCTCAGGCAGATGAGGCAAAGGCACAGCAATTCCACTATTTCCTGTGGCCTCCACTAAAAATGTGAGGAACCTTCTTCTTAATTAGGTATGTTGATTCAGGATTTAATCCATGCACTTGAGGCAGGCCAAGCTCTTTGAGTTAGAGCCTAGACTCTCTTGCAAAGCAAGTCCCAGGATAGCCAGGCCACGCAGTGACAAGCTATCTTTAAAAACAAATAACAAAAAGACCAATGTACTTCAAGCATTCTTTTCTTTTTGTGAACATTTAGAGCCAATTTCCAAACTGCAAAATCTTTAGATTACTAGCAAAATATACAGAGAAAAATAAACCTGCATATACAAGTATCTCAAATATTCATACATGTGGTTTTAGTGTTCATATGGGAAAGCTTCCTCTTGTTTGAATCATGTTTCATATTCTATCATTCATTTCATGCTCCAAAGGACATAATCCATTGCCAGAACAAAAGTCCAAGGATTTAATCCAAGCCTTATTATTCTTTACATGGATATTTGGCCTTCAATAAATAATTCAACTAACAATTTTATTATTTAGATTCTTTGTGACTTTGCAGGTATTTGCAAAATTTTCAATATTGGCTTCTTATCAGAAGGAACTATTTTAAAGATTTTGAAAAGGAGTTAAACACTTCTTTGAATTTTTTATCTATTACAACTGACATTAGGTATAAAATATTTTACAATACACATCAAATGAAAAGTTGGTGGTAGTAGACGATTGCTTTCGGGAACTGTTAAATCCCCGGGATGATGACACCACAGCATTCTTCAGCTATTTGCTATAGCTATTTGCTATTCTTAAAGTTTTGATGTGTGGTCATAATAAATTTCAGTGATAACATTAAGTTATTTTAGTCTCAGTTTACTAAAATTTATATTTTAATCATATCATATCAATATTGTTACAAATAGTGATATTTTCAGATTACTATAGCATTCTATGTTTTAACACTTTAAATAGCACCCACCTTAGGTATCAGAATTTGTTGTGTGTTGAAGACATACAGGCAATCAGTGGCAGCTGGGAAAGAGAAAACCAGCCTTCTCCAAGGATGAGCCTCCAAGTGGCCACCCATAGACATTTAAACACATGAATAACAACACTATTGAACTCATCAGGCTATATATGTCAGGTGTCTGTGTGTGTGTGTCTTACACACAAACACCCACATATAGATGTAGCTAAAGAATAATTAAAGAAGAACAAGTCATGAGGAAAAATCTAAGGTGAGAGAGGTAGAAAGGAATGAATACAATACTTTTTCAAAAATAATTAGAATTAAAAGATAATTGCTTAGGTACAAGAGGCATGGATATCTTCAATTAACTTCACTCATTGACATTGACTCTGAAGCTATAATACTAGGAGCTGTCAGAAAATTCAGACTGCTGGTGGTTTTCAGTCTTTACACTATTTTTACATTATGCTTTCAGTTGTATGCTTATTGTATCATATTGTACTCTTTCTTAATTTTCCTTCTTAATTTACTATTTATGCTATTGGCATTCAATGGAATTTCTATGCACTTTTTGAACTTGCTTATTCAATTATCACCTAATCATTACTCTGTCTTATACTGCACAGACACACAGACTTTTAATATATAAAAAAGTATCTGCCTACAATTTTGTGTAAAAATAAAATGATGAAATTTATTTCAAACTCAATTTGTTGTTTCTGTAGTCAAACTAAATCCCATGGTAGAAACTGTTTAATTCTGATGTAATTTAAAGTCCGAATTTTCTCAAAAACCTTGATAACTTATTGAGCTTAACAATTATTTTCATTTATTCTTTACATTTTTATCATATCCACTTAAGTGAGCAACAAATTTCAGTTACTGCCCCCAATGCTGGCAATGCTCTTCTTTCTCTGCCGTGGTATGGGGATAGTTGCATGACAAGCCAACTCCATCACTTTGTCATTTGACATTACTAGACATTGTCATCACCTTTCCCTTCCTCTCCTTCATTCTCACCCAACTTCTTCAATTTCATTCTTAATTTTCTGACTGGAGACTATCTAATAATTTTGCACAATAGTGTTCACATAGTTTCTTCATATCATTGCTTTTACTTTTTCTATTCCATTAAATTTCATTATTATCCCATTTGTCTACATACTCCTCTGATAGACTATTAAAACTACTTTATTTCATTTACCACCTGATAACAGGTAGATAGGTTTTTATTTTATTTTACTTTGTGTGAGGTTTTTATTTTATTTTACTTTGTGTGGGGATTAGCTGTGTTGTGTGTGGGTTGTCTGTGCACAGCTTGAGGCCAGAAGAAGGTTTAGATTCCCAGGAACTAGAGTTACAGATGGTTATGAGCTGCCATGTGGGTATTGAGAATCGACCTCAAGTCCTCTGAAAGAATAGTCATTGTTCTTACACACTAAGCTCTCTCCTTAGCCCTGTGTTTTAACTTTTAACATCGAGTAAAATCCTTAAAGAGAAGTAAGCATTCACAAATTATCTTGTTAAGTCTTTTTTATCACAAATAACAAAAACAATAGAAATTATGAACAGCAGCAGTTTCTCACAGCTGTGGAAGATGAGAGGTCCAGGGCCAAAGGCCTGGCAGGTAAATATTTGTTAAGGGTTCACTTTCTAAGTAGAAGATATTTCCACAAATGTTGTACCTTCCTTTCACAGTGGCCTTCCATGGTAAACAAATAAATAGCAACAACAAACAATAGCAATAATAGGCAGATGGGGCTGGACTATTTCCTTCCTTTCTTTAGTGAATGTCTATGACAATGGAAGGCTTAGTCAGCTCCTGAAAGACCCATCGAATGCTGTTGTTTTGAGGATCAATCAGCAGTATGATATTTTGAGTGTGTACAAGCATTGAAACATAGTAGTAAATAACCAGAGATGATTAATACATATTTTTTCAGTTCTAAGCATTCTGTGATTCTTAGATACTTGGGCTACCGTGGCCTTCTTTGCCATTTCTAATACATTAAATTCCCTTTTGCTTCCTTCAGATTTCCTTCCCTATTCTACTACAACCTCACCAGCTAGATCAATTAAGGATGTGGAATGTTAAACTGATCACCTCAAGATGTTTTGGTTAAGTCAATACTAGCTAGGACATAGGAAAACATTAGCTGCTGTTTACTGCATAACTGGATGCAGCATTTATTTCTCTTTTACAGTTTCATGCTACATTGACATGCTAAAAGGAGAAAAATAAATAAATAAAAGGCAACCACGAATCCATCAAGATTGAATAGATGCATTGTTCTCTTCAAGCAGATGATCTGAGCTATCTATCAAAATGTCCCCAGGCCAAACTACAGAACTTTAGTATAAAGCCCTGAATCTTAAAAATGTTATTTATCACAACTAAAAAAGTTTAGGGTTGGGGATAGAGCCATATTCTATTCACCTTTCTTGGAACGTTTCTTAAGTTAGTTTTAGAATAAATGACAAATGGTACTTTTAACATGCTATACAGAATATTGATTTACAAATGCTAATAAATAGATTGACTTTCATTATTTATCCTCTATGTAAAATAAAATGAAGTCAGACTTGTAGCAGATATGTACAGATACATTTTAGACAATATTTTCTTTCCCTTTATACTTTGCTATTTCTAATTGTATTTTCCATTGTTATTGCTGGGGTTTAGCCTGTTGCAATGTATAGAAATGTAAAAATCTGAACCCTGAGATCTGGTTACATTCTCAAAGAGTTCATCCCCATTTATACTGGGTTTTGTTGTGCAAAGCTTGCTCCCCAATTTAAACCACTGGTTAATAAATGGATAGCTTGTGATTGGGCAAGGGAAGGTGGGACATGCGAAACCAGAGAAGGGTCTTGAGAGACTACAGTGAGGAAAGAGAGAAGATGAAGAGAGGAGGAGGTTACCATGAAGCTGGATGGATCATGAGCATGTGGCCAGGAGAAGTGCATCCTGAAAACAGGATCATGGAGCAGAAACAGCCCAGTTGAGACTCGAACAGCAAGACATGTGATTGGGATATAGGTGAGAATAGAATAGAACGTGCCTAATCAAGGCAGACAGCTTGTAAATAAATTACCAGGGTTTTGTATGTTTTATATGGACAAGCTAGAATAAATAATTCATTACACTACTCAAGATTCCTATTTTATTTATGTCCGTGTTATCTGTAGTACTCATTATTTATATTCTAATTTACATTCTATTTGAGTTGTTTCCTCATATTGTATTTCTAAATGTATCTTTAAAGTAATTTGACAGTTAAAACATTTTATAACAATTTTAGTAGTAATTTGTTTTTAAGCCATTTGTACTTCATCTTCATATGATTATTAATTCACTTATATGTAAAGCAACTACTTTGATCTTGGTTTTGTTTTACTTTTTCCATATTGACTTTGCTTATTTGATTTGTAATAATTATTCATTTTTATTAATGTCCTAATTTTCTACCCTTATTAAATTTTATAATAATATCATAGAAATTTCAACATGCCTCAACAAGCAAATTCTATTTTAAATTAATTTATGACTACCTTAGTATTTTAAAAATTTTAATTTGACTTGTTAATTTCTTAGCTGTATTTATAATTAGAGGAGAGAAATCATATTATTTGAAAGATATTTTTCAGTGTCCATATACATTTCCTCAAATATTTATCTTCTATTTTTTGTTGTATATAACGCCTACTAATAAAATATTTTTCTTTTTATCAGCTAGTTTTTCCTTTGTTTTAGAATGTAGTCTAGGTCATCAGAAAAACATACTCAGAGAATGTTGAAACAAATATATTTTAAATCTTTGTGGGCAATGTATCCTATGATCATATGCTTGTCTGAAATTATCTGTGCTTTATCTCCATTTTAAAAATATAGTTTTACTTAGCATAGGATATAGAATAATGATATATTTTAAAATCTCAATTTTTCTTTCATATTTTGTGTTCTTAGAAATATTTCTCTGCTTAGCTCTGTTCTCCATTTTGTAATAGGGTTATTTGGTTCTCTAGAGTCTAACTTCTAGAGTTCTTTGCTTATATTAGGTATTAGTTCTATATCAGATGTAGGATTGGTAAAGGTCTTTTCCCAATCTGTTGGTTGCCATTTTGTCCTATTGACAGTGTCCTTTGCCTTACAAAGCTTTGCAATTTTATGAGGTTTCATTTGTCTATTGTTGATCTTAAAGCATAAACCATTGGTGTTCTGCCCAGAAAATTTTCTCCTGTGTTCATGTGTTTGAAGCTTTTCCCCGCTTTCTCTTCTATTAGATTCCTTGCATCTGGTTTTATGTGGAGGTCCTTAACCACTTGGAATTGAACTTTGTACAGGGAAATAAGAATGGATCCATTTGCATTCTTCTACATGTTGACTGCCAGTTGAACCAGCACCGTTTGTTGAAAATGCAGTCTTTTTTCCACTGGATGGTTTTAGCTACTTTGCCAAAGATAAAGTGACCATATGTGTGTTGGTTCATTTCTGGATCTTCAATTCTATTCCATTGATCTTCCTGCCTGTCATTGTACCAATACCATGCAGTTTTTTGTTACTATTGCTCTGTAGTACAGGTGAGGTCAGGTCACTCAGAATTTATTTTATTGTTGGGAATAGATTTCTCTATCCTCCATTTTTTGTTATTCCTAATGAATTTGCAAATTGCTCTAACTCTATGAAGAACTGAGTTGGAATTTTGATGGGGATTGCATTGAATCTGTAGATTGCTTTTGGCAAGATGGCCATTTTTACTATATTAATCCTGCCAATCCATGAGCATGGGAGATTTTTTCCATCTTCTGAGGTCTTTTAAGGACACATGCTCTACTATGTTCATAGCAGCTATATTAATAATAGCCAGAAGCTGGAAATAACCCAGATGTCCCTCAATGGCAGAATGGGTACAGAAAATGTGGTACATTTACACAGTGGAGTACTACTCAGCTATTAGAAACAATGACTTCATGAAATTCGCAGTCAAATGGATGGATGTAGAAAATATCATTCTGAGTAAGGTAATTCAGTCACAAAAGACCACAAATGGTATATACTCATTGATAAGCGGATATTAGGCAAAGAGCATGGAATACCCAAGATACAAAACAGACCACATGAAGCTCGGGAAGAAGGAAGATCAAAGAGTGGATGCTTCAGTCCTATTTTGAAGGGGGAACAAAATAATCAAGGGAAGTAGAGGATGGGAGGGATTTTGGAAGAAGAGAGGGCTAGGGAAAAATAAGGGAAGAATCAAGTATGGGAGGAGATGGAATAGATGTACAGAGGGTCAGGAAATTGAACAGAGGTGTGTAGCAATAGGGGATGGGGAATTGGGGGTAGCAATCAGAAGTCTCAGATGTCAGGAAATCATGAGCCTCCCAAGACCCCACAGGGATGACATTAGCTGAAATACTCTACAAAGGGGAGGGAAAACCTATGGAGAACATATCCTGAGGTTAGGCATGGCCCCCCAGTTGAGGGATGGAGCCACCCACCCATCTCCAAGATTTTAACCCAGAATTTCTCCTGTTTTAAGGAAACAATGGTACAAAGAGTAGAGTAGAGACTGAAGGAAAGGCCATTCAGAGACTGCTTCACCTGCGGATCCATCCTATATTCAGACACCAAACCCAGACACTACTGCTAATGCCAAGAAGTGTTTGCTGACAGGAGCCTGATACAGCTGTCGCCTGACAGGCTCTGCCAGATCCTGACCAATACAGATGCAGATGCTTACAGCCAAATATCAGACTGAGCACAGGGACCCCAATATAGGACTTAGAAGAAGGACTGAAGGAGCTTAATGAGTTAGGGAAAAGACTGAAGGAGCTGAAGTGGCCTTATCTGGAATCAATGGGACGGGAAGCCCTTGGTCTTGTGAAGGCTTGATGCACCAGTGTAGGGGAATGCTAGGGCTGTGAGGCGAGAATGGGTAGGTGGGGTGGGAACACCTTCATAGAGGAGGGGGGCAGAGAGAGGATGGGATACAGGGTTTCTGAAGGGGAAACATGGACAGGGGAAACAATTGAAATGTAAATAAAGAAATATCCAATAAAAATACAAAAAAAATCACAATTTTGATTTTGTTATAACAAAAGTGAAGAAACATAATTCATAAATCACAAGAATATATGCAATAGAATATTTAGTGTTAAATAATAAGAGGAACACAAATAAAGAGTGAGAAATGAGCAATAACCAATGGAACAAGCATGATTACAATGGCTTGGTGCTGATGGTTTAGGTGAAACTGAGTTGAATTTTAAAATCTCCAGAGGTCTACTACTACCATTAAAATATTAAAATAACAGCACTGTGTGACTTTTAAGGAAGATTAGAGTTAAACACAACAATATGTTACCGTAGCTATATTTTAAACTATTAATGGGATAGGATGTGTTTAGTCCTGCCTTGACCTGATGTCCAAGGGCAGTCTGGTACCCAGGGGGCATTTGACTTCTCTGAAGAGAAGGGGAGGAAGTGATGGGGGAAAGGGTTTGTTAGGGTGGATATGGGAGGTGAGAGCTGTGGCATAGAAGTAAAGTGAATAAATAAATTAATTAATAAAAATAATACTGCTGGACGTTAAAAAGGTTCAATGATGGTTAAATGCTATGATGGGGCGGAGAAAACACATGAAAGCCATTACTTTCCAAACCTTGTCACTGATTATAGATAAATGGATATCTAAACTCTTTCCTTCCTTGGTTACATCTGGTGATGTATAGATTATTTGAAAAAAGTAACCTCTTCTTTACTGAAAAATTAAGTTCACAAAGCTGCTGAAAAGAACTTCTGATCTGTCTAATGTTGCTTGCCTCTGACACTTCCAGTTTCAGACTGACTAAGTCTGGGGATTTAGTCTTTCTATGGCACTTTGTTACGGTGAGAACAACTCATTTTCATGTATTGCATTTATATTTATTACATATATTACATTTATTCCAGAAGTAAATTCCATTTTTTGAATATTAGTGAGCAAAACTTTGCAAATACTGTTCAGTCGATAGTAGTTCTAACTATATTTATATTTAGATATAAATTGTACCTGTGGTCTATGAGTGTATATATTTCCTCACTCAGCCCTCAGGGAATTTCTTCACATTCTGTTATGATGTTTTCCTGCTCATTCTAAATACTTTATAACATTAAATTGGTTGTACTTATTTTTTTAAAGGATCTGTACACTGAATTTTATCCTGATGGGCTGAAAAGCCAGAGGTTTTTGTTTCTCTTTCTCTACTGTCTTAGAAAAAGGCTGCTGATTTCACCTCAAAGTCTTTTGATTTATGTTCTCTGTGTGATGACTGAAAATAAGCTCATATGTTTTTCAGATGACACAAAGAATTGGATATGATGTCTCCAGTGTTCAGATTTTTTTCCCAGCTGATACAGATTTTTCCATTTTCCCAGAAGTGTTAATTGAAGTAAATTTGATGACGATACAAAAAAAAAAAAAACCACAAAGCAATCTCACTTAATTCTGATGGCATTCAATGCATTAAATACCATTACTAGTCTCATTTAAATGGAGGCTGAGGGAGGTAAAGAAACTATGCTAGAGACAGTTGCTCATTTTTCACACATCTTTATGCAATTTAAACATGGTACTTTTGAGATTCTTGTCCAACAATCTGGTTTTAGTTACTCAAACCGTGAACATTCTTTGTTGGTAAATTCAAGAATCCAGGTAGTAGTAGTTAGTTTTAATCCCTGCATTGTTTGCAACCTCTTGTATACTACTTTAGAAAAGGAATGTGTTCAGTGGAATTGACATTCCTAGGGACGCAAAGACAACAAATGCAGTCTGCTGTACACTTAAAGCATGTGCACTATGAAGTTTAGAGTTATCTCTGAGAGGAAAAAATTTCTCAAATCAGACAGAGACAGACCGACAGACAAACAGATAGATTCAACATGATATCATTCTTTAACCAATATATTTGGGTCATTGAATATGATGTCAATTTATTGCAATAGCCCCACATTCATATTTTTCATTTAAGAACTTTAATTAGTATAGTATAGCAACACTAATATTTTGAACATGTAAGTTGAAATGTTGGCCACCTGTGGTTTTTCTTTTCCTATTTGCTTTGGTGTTCCCAAATGAATGCCTCAGAAAAGTGGATTCTTAACATGCATAGAGAGATGATTAGTTTAAATTGCCAAATTGCCACAACTGAGAATCACCTGGCAAGTTAGCCTAATGAGGACTTATTTAAATCCGGTAGGACTGTAGACATGTCTGTGAAAAGTGGTTTGGATTGTTAATTAATGTAGGAAGACACATACTGAATATAGGCAGCCACAATCCCATGGCTTGAGCTCTGAGCTGTATAAGAGTTAACAGCATAAACAGGCAACATTTTGTTCTTTTCCTCTTGATTGTGGATATGATGGAACTATATATTTAAATTGTGGTCTGAATTCTGGTCTTGGCTGTTCTGAAATGTTGGAATGTAGTGTAGGCTTATAAGTGAAAAAAAAAACTTTTTTCCTCAAAATTATTTTTGTTCAGAATGTTTTCTTATAGCAACAAAAGTGAAACTAACACATGTATTTAGCATTTTCATTTGTAAATAATTTGAAGTATAGAGTAAATTGTAAGAACAATTGAACATGGACGGATGAAATGTAGAGTCTTTAAGTCACCTATAAAATTTGAACGTTGACCCAATTCTTATTAAATTTTTAAACTGAGGTAAGAAAGAGGCTTATAGGGAGATCAATATTATTTTATACAATTTTGATATGGTTTACAAGATTGACAGAGGTTCTTAAACCTGCTAACAAAAGTTAAATAATATATAACATATATTACATATTAAATTTCAAGAATGAGCAAGTAAAAGCATGTAAAACAAGTAAAAATTACATATAGTGTGGAACTATAATAATGAAATAAATTAATATGTGCAATTTATAACCAATAAAATTATGATGTGTAAAATGTTGCCCAATAAAAAGATACCACACCTTAATACTCTGAATCAAACTGATGAAGTCTTCATAGAAACCCTCATGAAGAACACTAATGCAGTTTCTCTAAATAGATAAATATACATGCAGAGAGGCTAAAGGGATGGTAAGCAGATGGATAGATATATAGTTAGGTAATAAATAGATTGATGCTAGATAAATGGTGGATATATGTATGTATAGATGAGTAGATTATAGAATTTGTAATTTTCAACTTTTCTTGGGCATTGTGTTTGTATATTCATGAATTTTACTCTTTTTCTCCTTTTCTCTCTCTCTTTAACTTTTCTCCTCCAAATACAACACACTTGAATGGCTTTATTTTCATTCTATAATACTGCTAATTGTGGAAGTGGTAATAGATTTTTATGGGAAGTCTGTCAAAGGACATACATATTCCCATGCAAACATAATTTTATCCACTGATTTTGTGAGTGTGCTCTTTTAACATTCTATGTCTTTACCAAACTTGAAAAAGTGGGGTTTGCAAATATGCAGTGTTTCTACACAAACCACTGAACAAATATTCTAATACAAAAGTTATTTTTGCTTGGCTCAACTCTGTGGTTATTAATGCTCCATGTTAACTTGATGAGATTTAGAGTCACCTAGAAGATACTCTGATCATATCAGTGCTGATATTTTCAGAGATACCTAGTGAGGAGGAAGCCACCATACATAGGATCAGGGAAATTTCTTGGGCAATGATTACAGTTGGAATAAATACAAAAGAGAAAGTGACAAGAATTTGACTATAGACACCTTATTCTTTCATAATGATGCCTTTCCAGATTGATGATCTATGTAGCTCCTAAAATGGAACCAAGTAAATCGCCCTTTCTTACATTGTTTTTGTCATAACAACAGCAAAATAATGGATGTAAACTCCCCATCCTTAATGAATGATGTTTGTGACAATATTTGCCATATCATTTGCTATCTGTCCCCTCATTAGAAATAATAAATTATCAGTTTACAAACAAAGAATACTATTGATGTTGGGAGGCTATGTAATATGTACTTGAGATACTTTGTCATAATTTCAATTATGTCTCTTAACTAAATTGTTATTAATTAGGTCACATCTTATGTACGTATTAGTATGCTTTATAAGAGTATCAATCACTAGGCTGGTATATTTTTGTGAAATCTCAGAAAGCACCAGGTAAATTCTTTACTCCTATGTTTGTGTTAGTCTTTGATACTAGAGCAATGGGATTAGGATTCATTTTGAGTGTCAGTAAGCACCTTACACAGAAACTTTTGGTTTACATATGTAAGTGCCAGTGGGTTAAGAAGACAGTCTGGTGTGTTTGCATATTGTATTATGTACATTTTGTAGTACATTGAATAAAAGACATTTTACCTGAAATGACCAAAAAGCGATACTATTGGCCATCTGAAGAATAATCTGACTAGTCACTAGAGTGAGCATTGTTAATAGTTTAGCAACAGAATTTCCAATGAGTAACCTAACTTGTGAAGATACATGATATAAATATTACTGTCTAGAACTAACCTAGTAGATGTACTCCCTTCTTCTGGCAACTAACCTTCACATAAATCCTAGCTTTGACCTTTTTGAGATACGTTATTTTCCTTCAGAGTATTGTTTCTGTTTGATTTCTGCTCTTATAGTATTTTATGTTAATATGTCTCTTGTATTCCTTAATTTGACTCTTATTTGTTTAAAAAGTCTACCTGGTAGTGTGATTCTGATTATCCCTTGCATAAGTTTGCTCTGTATCCCAGTTTTGGTGTTAGCCTCTGCAAGATCCTACTTCATATATATATATTATCTCTTCAGACAGATCTCTTCAAAGAAGATAGACAGGATTACATGTCATTCAAGAACATTGTTCTTATTTTTTTGCCACCATCATCATGGAGGATACATAATAAAACAGGTTGGAAATAGTGTGCATGTAGATTGACACATGTTGGGGCTGTTAGAAGTAGAGCTGTTTTATTGATGTTGTCTGGCATTCAGAGGCAAATGCTGACTCAGAACACAGGCTGTTGAAAGCCAGTCCCAGTATCCTATACTGAGATAATGACTGAGTGACACTCCTGTGTTTCACATTGCTTGCTGTCTATAAGTGTTGTACATTTATAACCTTTCCATTTCAGTAAAGACTGGTATAATTATATATTCCTTCTTTCCCTTCTGTTCCTCTGTATTTCTAATTACATTTTGGCTTTGAACTAATTAGTAATTATGATACTCATTTTAAATAATTAGACAGCTATTCGATCTTAGGCACCCATTGAAGATTTTTAAACATGTTTAGAAGTTCATATTTTAAGGGAAATATTTATAAATATATAAAGTAGTACAATTCTTATTTTAAGTTACTTTCACAAAGGTATATTTGTTTGTGTTATTTAACAATATCTAGATTAGAGTATTGTGCATGATGACTGGTCTTTCTGACTGGGAATTTAAAGACTAGCTCTAAATATATAGCAAGACCTACAGCAGGAACAAACTCAATCTACAGTTGCCTTCGAGGTCTAATGTGTCACCACTCCAAAATCAGTACAGCTCGCCTCACACCCACCTAGCCAAAACCTTCTTCCAACACCCATCAAAACAACATAACAATAAGCTTCCCAGTGTGAAAATAAGAAAATGATTTGTAATTGCAAAATAATCCAATAATGCAAAGATTCTTTTTGTTCTTTTGATTTGGGGGAAGTATTAATATAAGATGTAAGAAGATATGTTGTTAATCAAATTACTTCAGGAATATGTAGAATAGAATAATCAATCATCTTAATTCAATAACTATTTCAGAAAACAGAAAATATTAGTACTGTAATAGACAAATAAAAATATATTGATGAAAGTACTGTAAATGAAAAACAACTGTGAGACAGGGCACTTTTTCACAGAATAACAAGAAATGCAAATTTACAGGCAGGATATATCATTTTCATATCAATGCATATTTTTGAACTTGAACATGCCTATTATGGTGCAAAACACTTGATGCTTTGTATTTTAAATTTTATTTAAATACAATAAAATAAAAAGCAATAGAGAAAAACAAAAATTGCACGAGTTTGAAATAGCTACATAAAATTATGATTTGTTTCATGTTATTCATGAAGTCATAAAATATATTATTATTATTATTACATAGATATCTTTGAAAATAGGTTCATGATGAATATGCATATGTGGAGAACTCTAAGCAGAACGAGGTTATCAGAATTATAGGAAACACAATAAAATATTCACAGTTGAATTTGATGGCTGTCAAGATTTTGCTATATTTTATACATTGCAAGATAGTTTTATTTTTAAAATAAAATCGACATGAATGCCTGTGTTTCTAGTTCAGCTCATGTTTATTTCTGTAGTTCATTTACAAGAAATGAAGATTTAATTTAAGTAATACTGCACAGTTCAGTGACTACAGATACAATTCTGTGCCTCACTGAAGATGACAGGAGACTTAATATATAATGGCATCACATGCTGTCTGTGGAGGCAAGGGGCAATCTGGGCCAGCTTTGACTGGTAGCCTTGGGATTTTCAGCATGTATCAAAACTAAAGGTGCTGCTTATCCTGAGTGTAAAAAGGTCAAGTTTGAAATTAAACTGGACAAGTGTTTGATTTCAGTAGAGAATGCTGTCTCTGGGACTTTGTTAAGCCTGTTAGTTTGTTAAATGTTCTCTGAAGTCCTATCACAAGGTGTCCATCCCAATGTTAGCAGTTTTGTATTAACTGTTCTTTATTTTGTATTATATTTCCAGTAATTCTATGAATTTAATAACTCTATGAAGTTAGTAATTCTGTAAAAATACTGTATACAATACTCTGATCTTATACATATATGCTTCTCCCATTCATACCTTATTTCAAACCCACCCAACTTTGTGTCCTTGTTTTTATAAAACATACCCAGTCCCAATAATGCTTCCTGTTCATTTCTAGGTGTGTAGCCATCCACTGAAGCATCTTAGACCAACTATGGGCCACATCTTAAGGAAACTAACCCTCCCACCACCAGCTGCTCTTAATTATCTCAAATTCTCAGCCATTATTTAGCTTCATGTCCACCTTGCTCCTCCATAATGGGATTTTGTTTGAATGGCTTGAGCTTGCATCCAAATCTTGTGAGTGCTGTTACAAACCAGGCACCCTCAGGAGGTAGGAGGTAAGGGGACCCTCCAGAATGTACCAGAGACCAGGGAGGTGAGCGACTCTAAGGACTCAAAGGGAGGGATCTTAGATGAAATGCTCTACAGTGGGGAGAAGGAACTTGCAGAGTCCACCTCCAGTAGAAAGACAGGGCATCAACTGAGGGATGGGGTTGCCATTCCACAGTCAAAACTCTGACGCATAATTGTTCCTGTCTGAAGGAATTGCAGGGACAAAAACGGAGAAGAGCATGAGGAAAAGGATGTCCAGTGAAAGACCCAAAATGGGATCTAGCTCAAGGGGAGGCCCAATGCCTGACACTATTACTGAGGCTGTGGAGTGCTCACAAAAGGGCCCTATCATGACTGCCCTCTGAAAGACCCAAGAAGCAGCTGAAAGAGTCAGATGCAGATACTTATACCTAACCAACCAATGGGCAGAAGCTGCTGACCCCTGTGGTTGAATTAGAGAATAGCTCGAAGAAGCTGGGGAGGAAGGTGACCCTGTAAGAGGACCAGCAGTCTCAATTAACCCGGACCTCCACGATCTCCTAAAAACGAGGCAGCATACACTAGCTGACATGAAGGCCCCAACACATATACAGTAAGGACTGCCAGGTCTGGGTTCAGTTACAGAAGATCCACAGAACCCTCAAGAGACTGGAGGCCCCAAGGAGTGGGGAGGTCTGGTGGGGTGGGGGTTGGAAGGACATCATCATGGAGACAGGTTGGGGGAGGAGGTAAGGGATGTGCAACAATCAGAGGGTGGACCAGGAGTGGTATAAAATCTGGAGTGTAAAAAAAAAAAGATTAAATAAAAACTTAAAAAAAAGAATGCCATATTCTTCACAATAATACATCTTTGACTATATGGTCAACATTTGCCATTTTGCTTGGTCTTTCTTATATAATGAGAATATAAAAATTATATAACCCTAAGTCGCTTAGACTCTTTAAAACTATCCCAATCTCTATACTATCAAAGCTTCCACAAGTACCATTCTATGGAGCTTATCCCTAGTCCATAACTATTCTGTACGTTCTATCCAGTCTTTTGCAGTCTAGAAAATTAATAATAATAATAATCGCCATCTTCATCATCATAACAATCATCATCATCAAATCTTGTCCATTAACTTTCTTCTTTTGCTTAACAAAAATTATGACTTACATGAAAAAGATAATTTGAATATCTTTACACCTTTCTCCTGAGATATTTTTGAAATATTTCTTCCCACGTCACTTTCAGTAAATTTCAAGATTGAGTCGTATATGTGCAGCCTTAGGGAAAGTCTTAAAAATGAAGCTAAAGTGCATGCATCCAGGGTTCTATAAGCATATGCTTAAGGAGCTAAAAGTCCATTCTGATTCCCTTTCACGATGTTTCCATTTTTACACAGCAAAAGTGTGGTGTGAAGGTGCTGTGCTGTCAAAGACCATTTGCATTTTCCAGTGTATCAGCTGTGCTAAGAATAAAAAGATAACTTTCATATAACAGGTAAAGTCAGGGCCCTAAACAGCAGCTGCGGTTAGTTCATTTTTCTTTTGTGTTCTGTTAATTGTGAGACATTTAATGAATGGGGACTCACATTTACTTCTCAGAGATGTCTTGAATGAATGTTAGTTATCAGGTTTGGGACAACTTAATGCTCTTAGTAAAAACTGTTGAACAGAAATTGGTGCTTCTTATACTTTGCAGCAAATGAATATTTATTTGAAAGGCAGAATATTTTATTAAAGTGTTATCTGATTCACACTATGCACGAGTATTCTTGGAAGCCATCTTTTCACTTGGTAAAGTTAAAATCCCCACATTATAGATGAGTATATAAAATAATGTATTTGTTAATTGACTTTATGTTACAAAATTTAGAGTGAACATTAAATGTGACCTTGCAGGAGATTAATATATACAGTTACACTTGTCAGTTTTGGGGTGAAAAGTTTTTTTTCCTCCAACTTGAGTATAAAATAAAGGGCAAATAAATGCCAGTATTTACTGTATGATAAAAGGCAGACAGGAAAGATGATAGTTTACAAAGACCATTGAAAGAGTGATTCATACAACTCTTCTGGTATAATGCAGAATAAACAGAATCCTACATTTAAGCATTCTGCTCAATGCCATAGCAGTTGAGGTGAGTTCACAATGTATTATTCACCTTCCACCCATACCACAATTCTTACAGAATCCTAGACCTCTGTTGTTGATCTTCTTATAGCATAGGGATTTCATGTATGAAAAACTAAAATGAAAACTATATTAAAAATCTCATAATGTTTTAAGTTAATTTTGTATTGAGCCACATTTAGAGCTATCCTTTACCTCAACTGGCCAAATATGGCCCATGGACTCATAAGTTACATATCCTTACATGTATTTTGGCAACTATGATACAGTGCTACAAGCTCATTTTCAAATAAAAATTGCCATTTAAACCTAAAAATCATTGCAAGCTACTGCTTCCAAATCTAGGCGCTTTCATTGATTCAAAAGCTACTACTTGTGAGGCTTGGTAATATACCAATGATGCATGCTTAAGGGCATAGTGCACCTAGTACTAAAGAACATGTTAGGACTAGCTAATGATTCAAATGTATGTTTGTAGAACTGATTTTCTCTTACTGTGAAAATGGTATTTCCATTTATGTAATGGCAAAAGTGCTGCTTCACATACTTATGCATCTACATTTAGATAAATAGGAAAGTAAAAGACTTATTGCTCAACAAATGAAGATTATCAGTATAGTCATCCAAAGTATATGAGTAAAATGTGGTAAGCCACAAATTACTGATATCAACTGTTTTCCTTTATTATAGCTTCCTGTAGGGAACTTGGGCCATTGCATAATGTTATCAAATAAAAACATAGGTAAGTGCATCATCCATTTGTTATTACAGAAGGTGATTACACTGACAGGAATTCATGCTTCAACTATAACTCTCCTTGTATTTATGTGCATAATTCTGAATTCCATATACATAACTGATGTGTGTTTGATAATATTTTTCAACAAAATTAATTAGATGAACACAACATTGTAGCAATCATTATCCAGTTGTTTCTCTATTAGGACTCTTCAGAGAAAAATAGGACACAAATATAATGATGAGGCAGATGGGTAGAAAGATGTACTGACTAAGAGGAATTGGTTCAAACGACGATTGTGTCTTAAAAATCTTATGATGCTTAGCTTGAAAGTCTTCAGGCAAGTCAGTGTTATTTTCGGAAGGCCTGATAATGAAGAATCCTGAAGATAATTAAGAACTATGTTTTAGCTAAGACAGAGAATAAATCAAAATTTCTGCTTCCTAATCTTCTTGTCAGATAACCAATGTATATGAAAATGTACACCCAAAAGTGCAGAAGAGGGGACTCTTTCCAACTGTAATATTTCATATATTGCTTAGGAATTGTGATGTCTTACAATAAAACATGTTGATTGGCGATTTCATCATTGTCCTTACATCACTGGGAATTTACAAAACTAGGACAAATTTGTAGTGTTATATGTTAATATAATTTGTGGGACTACCATCATTTCTACAGTGCATTGTTAAATATCATTATGTAGAATAAGGATGCATTAATCTCTTAAAAAATACTCTCATGATCAGCACTGAAAATATACATAAAGAAACATTACATAGACTGAGCAAGCTGCATTTATGTATTAATGAATATATAGCTATATATTTATACATATGTATTCACTATGAGTTAATTTAAAAATTGGGGCCACCGAGGACTGATATGCCTGTCCGATACCACAGAAGGCACAGCTAACCGGCTACAAAAAAGATTAATGAAAAAAATAGATACCCCCACAAAGCCAGGCCCAACCATAAATACGATGAATAACAATTTACATCCAGGGAAGAGAAATCTCCCTGAGAATCCCCTTCTTTTTCCTTTCCAGGTAAAAATGAATCACCCATGATGTCTGCTGTTAGAAGTTCTAATCCAGATCCTGGCCTCCAAACTTATACTACTCAGACCTTTGAAGACAAGAACATCAAACATCTAGAGATTGACATCACTAATCTGAAGAAATCCCTCGTTTCCCTGTCTGAAGAGACCTCCTAAAATCGCAAAGATCCTTATTGGACTTGATTTACTCTATTACAATAGAAAAGGTTGTATACAGCTCTTGACTGTGTACAACCCTCAAAGAAGAAGGTTGCCTTTACATAGACAAGATAAGGAGGGTTAAAGGGAGCATGAAATAGGTAGTGAAAGCCCTATGAAAAATCAGAGAGAGAAGAGTACACATGAATGCTGGTACAAGAAATGGTTTGCAGCCTCTCCAAGGTTATCAACCCTATTTCCTTCAATCTTGGGACCATTATTTGGGCTCTTTTTGTTTTTTTCTGCTGGTCTCTGGCCCTCAAATAGGTGGACTAACTCTGTGATACAACAGATAAATAATTTGGTAGCAAAACCTACTCAGATACAGTATCATAAGTTAGCCATGGAGGACCATGAGACTCAAGATGAGCTTGTTATTTTATACAGGGTGTTTCCAAAACCTATCTCCACCCAACCTAAAAGGGGGGACTTCTGCCCCTAGACCAAGCAGAGAGGGGCCACCTAGAACCCCCTCTGACAGGCGATCTGAATTCTTGCTTAGGCTGTGAGGCTAAGCACTGCAAGGGAATATAAATAAAAGATAAAAATATCTCTCTGGGGTCCCTGAGAAACAAGCCTGACTGTATAGGGGTTGATGTCAAAAATATCTCCTCTCCAGGAAAAAGACATCGGGATGGGTATGGCCCTCATGCCTCACTGTACAACGACAGGGGGACTGGAGCCATTAGAAAGTCCCCTTCAAATACTGGAGGTAAGTCCTCTATCACTGCCTTAGCAAGTTTAAAATTGCCACAGCCCTTCTATACTTAGAGAAGGGAGGAGATATCAGGGGCATCCCTGCTTACACTCTGCAGGCCTAAAATCAGCCATAGGCCTAAAATCAGCAATAGGCCTGTCATACATGTATACTAACACCATGTCTTGGGTCTCAGTGGAAAAACATTGAAACAGATGGCTATAAGCTAATGTCAACAGCCAGCTTTTGTGGAAATTTATAAGCCTGAGTAGTCATAGACCTTGTAAATAGGTAGCCTTGGCAGACAATACCAACTTAGATAAGGACAAGCGAGTCATAGGCAGAGTCATAGTGAATTGTCCCCTGAACCTTTACCTAGCTGATACCTGGTTCTGAAGGTATCTGTATTCCCCCTGAACACTCACACTCCAGTGTCATTCCCTTCCCCACATCCTGCCTTTCTGTGTTTATAACCCCAGTGTGAATGAATTACGATTGGAGAAAAAAAAAAACAGGAAAAAAAATGGGGGCCACAAATTTGAAAGCGAGCAAGGAGGGGTATTTGGAAAAATTTGAAGCCAGGAAATAATTTAATTACATTCAAATCTCAAAAACTAAAAACAATAAGTATAAAAAATATTTTCACAAACACATGAAAAATAATATTTTCAAAAATAATTAGGAGCTCATTGTCCAGTCATTTTAACACTTAAAATTAACAATTATATCTGATAAGTAACAAAAATTACTAATGTATGTGAAGGTCAGAAAGATCATGAGCAACCTCCTCATGTGACAGTTGAGTACAACAGGGAATGGAGCGATCATTGAGTGATATTTATGAAATAGAATTATGATTCCTTTCCTGCCTTCATTTGTATGAATCTTCTTTCATGACTTTATAATCCTAAGACAAATGCCTATTACAGTGGTTCTCAACTTGTGGGTTGTAACTCCTTTGGCATCCATGGCCCTTTCATGGGGGTCATATCTATTATCCTACATATCAGATATTTACATTAAGATTCATAACAGCAGCAAAATGAAGTAGTGATGAAATAATTTATGGCTGGTGGTCATCACAACATGAGGAACTATATTAAAGAGTCACAACATTAGGAAGGTTGACATCTTCTCCTTAATGATGGGCCCTTATGGTTGAATTTTTTTCTTTAATTGAAAATTGATTCTTTTCTCATTCAATATATCCTGATGAGAGTTTCCCCTCCTTCTACTCCTCCCCATTCTCCTCCCCCTTTTCTGGATTCACTTCCTTACTGTTTTTTATTGTAAAAGAATAGGCTTCTAAGAAATAACTATTGAATGTTACAAAATAAATCAAGCACATCACATCTAGGCTGAACAAGATGGAAATGAGTACAAGAGCAGGTATAAGAATGGGAGACCCGTTTGTTCATCATTTTTGTATTGCTTCATAAGTTTGATACAATTTCCAAACATTATCTCATTTGCTCCACACAGCATCACTGACACAAAGGTAAGAGGAAAGATGGTAAATTAACCTTATGCATTCATTCATGAACCCTGGGCATAAACATCTGCTTCTGCCTCAAACAGTGCTACCGTATTTTTAGTACATTGATAAATTATAATTAAAATTTTGGGTAAATGCCACTTGCTTTGATAATTGTTGTTTATTTATTTTACTTCTAAGATAACAAGGGAGGAGATAGAATTTTTTTATATTTCGGCTTGCTAATGAGGATTCTGGACTTTACTTGATTCAGTTTTCATCATGTCACTTAATAAAAATATCGCAAATTTTGTTTACACTGTTCTAACAGGGTCATTGGATAAAGTTTAATAACTATCTTATTTGAAAGTATAAATCATCACAAAAGAATATTGCCATCCTTTGGCAGATGATCTATAGTTTTTTCTTCACTAATACAGAAATTTGGACAAGTAAAGAGATTGAGCAGCATTTTCTGTAATCGCTGGGGGAAGTGCATTGCATATTGCTTTGCAGCAGATCACATTTGAGTGGTTGAGATTTCACTGCCCTGAAGCAAGTTATATTACAGGCCATTTATTTGTCAGAGTAGAGTTTTATTAGCAACCAGTTGCAGGCCTTGCATGAAAATGAATCCTCTCCAGCCTGAGCTTACAAGACTAATGGAGTTCAAAATCACTCTACATCTGGGAGCCTTAGTCCAGGATCAGAGAGGTGAGGGGACTGAACTTAATGTTCTATCTTTCTCTGCTTGGATGCAGCTGGAAACAAACACTGCATGTAATTTTATCTAGGATTGCTACTGTTGACTATTAGCCTGATATGTATTTTTATCTTATCTATATATTTGTGGTGATAGTAAATCAAAGTTGTAGCACACAAATAATAGGAAAATTGTGACTTATGTCATTTCAAAACATATGAAAATGATGTACTAGACATTGTTAGGAAACACAAGAAATACAGATTTACTTAATACTAATCAACTTCAATGGTTGTTACAGAGTCATTTGATAACATAAACATTTATGCAAAATAAGATTAATTGACAGTATATTCCATCTCTATACTAACTTTTTAATGATGTTCTGCTTTCTTCACTTATAAAGATAAGGACTGTCTTGTTTAAATGTTATTAATAGTTGGAAAAAGGATCCCTTTAAAGTGGTTATATAAATAATACATTTAACTAAAACTTACAACCCTTAACTATCACAAAACTTCTGGAAATATTGGAGTGTCTGATTTGATATAGCATTCAGTCAATCCATTATGAATAATGTAAATATCATTCCGATTTAATCTAGCATGTTTTGCAGAATGATATTATATTTTATCCCAGGGGTAGAGCAGTGGGTGGTAGTGTCCAGAAGAGCAAAGAGGCATAGAGGTCTCATGATAAGAAATGCTTCTAATAGGGTCAATAGACTCAAAGTCGTCATGGGCATTTCAGAACTATACTTATGGCTATAGACTAACAAAGTTTTCTTTTAAATGTCACCCTTTTTCAAATATCTGCATGTTCTTATATAGAAAGAATTACATAATCAAAAAGCAAAAAAAAAAAGTGGAACACTTGTCTATCATGCACAAATCCTCAGAATCAATCCCCACCATGCACATAAAACCTAACAAAAGATAATCACAAAGAGAGAAGGGTATTCCTGGGAAGGTGTCTTAGTGTAGCATTCCATCTCTTCCAATGCCAACAAACGTCAGAACACAGCCCTGGTTCTGTCAGCTGTATAAAGTGTAACACATACAATTAGGTAGAGTGAAAAACTTTTGATAGTAACTACCTTACTATTTCAGTATTTATTGACTTTACAGGACATTGGAATGATTCCCCTCTATCACTCAGGTGGGTGTACCTTATGGTGTTTTCACAACAATGAAGTCACCTAAGGGTTAATAGGTGAGAAATTATCATTAAGAAATACATACTACAAATCTATATTCTAGAATTACTATATCTAGTTACTTAGAATATTCATAACTTCACACTGTAATATTTTTGTGCCTTCAGCATTCTACATCAACTCCACTTTTTTTTGTGATGCTATTTTTCAATGTCTTAGAAGCCAGATAGCTGAGAATGATACTTACCAAAGTCAAGTGATAAAAGAAAATGATGGCTTTTGTGATTATCTGTTATAAACATCACCTTAGTTCACTCTTTCACATTCTTAGAGAATTATAAAGTTGGTAAGCAGTAAGGATTGCTTCCCTATTCTTGGAGGCTACTAATGCATATTATGTGTATTCAAATTATGAATGTGGTCTTCCTTTTAACAGCCAGACAAGTAGATTTTTGAGACTCACTGATGCTCATTCAGCCTCTACAGTCAGGTGTTCTCTTTGTACCTCATAGCAATAGCAGATACGTATGGATACCTATCTGCCATTATTTTTAAAAAGTATAACTTGAAAGGCTTGATGCTCTCAACATGACAAGCAGATTAGGAATCTAGTCACACTACGTCTTTTCACTTTTCATGCTGTAACTTGCACTAGTGCATATCCTGAAAATCATATATATGTATATTTTTTTCAAAATTCTGCTATTCAACTTCTTCTCTACTTGTTTCTATGTATCCTTGTATTATAAAACATTTTACCTCAGTGCAGAATTGCTTCTTCTCACATTCCCTCTTAAATAATCAGCTGTGTATTGGTAGTCCTTAGAATTCAATTAGGAGACAGGGACTTTCCTCATTTACACACTGCCTGCGCCTCTCAGGTTACTGTGTCCAGCCTTTAAAATGCTTAATATTTGACACATTCAAGGCCGCCCTCCTCTATTTATCCTGCCAGCTGTGAAGTTCACTGTAAATCCTTAGGATTTAACAGTTTGAGTGCCTAACTTACACTGTTTCTTAACACTAAAGTTGGAAACACATTGGAAAATCTGATATATTTTATTCAATTTTTTAAGTGAAGACATTCATAGCTTCTATATTTCCAAACAAGCCTAAACCCTCTATCTCTCTTGCCTATTTCGTTATTCAGAACTCTTCGTCATATTCACAGGTTTTTGTTTAATTTTTAAAAAATCTTCCTGTCCAGATTTTCATATTTTATAGTTATTTTTGCAATTGACTTGTATAATTTTATTCACCAGCACTTCACACTTGGACTAAGATATCCTGGTTAATGTCATTCTATTTATCCTAAGTACTTGAGCCAAGTCCATTTTGTGTTCCATCTTACACATCATATGTATTATCAAATTCTATTTTTTTTACCGTTTTGGAATATAACACAATATTAAGAGGTTAAACTGTGCAGTCACACCAGCTTGAAGCCCCATCTCCAACCCTTCCTTGATGGTTAGCTTCTGCATGTTTTCAGTCCTTTGTTTTCTCAATTATTGCACTAATTTTTTTTATTAGTACATTTTTCTTCACTTTACATCCCAACCGCAGGTCCCCCTTTTCCTTTACTCCCAGTCCCTCCTCAATCTCTTTTCCCCAATTTCTACTCCCCAAGGCATCCCAGTTGCAGGTAAGGGATCCAAAGGCAGGCAACAGTCAGTGGCAGTCCCACTCCAGTTTTTATGTGACCCACATAAAGACCAAGCTGCACATCTGCTATGTATGTGCAGGGGGCCCACGCCCAGCCCATGCATATACTTTGGTTAGTGCTTCAGTCTCTGTAAACCCCTAACAGGCCAGGTTAGTTGACCCTGAATATTTTCTTGTGATGTCCTTGACCCTTCTGGATCCCTCACTCCTTTCTCTTCCACAAGATTCCCTGAGCTCAATCTAATGTTTGACTGTGGGTTTCTACATATGTTTCCATCAGCAGCTGAGTGAAACCTTTCATAGAACAGCGATGCTAGTCTCCTGTTTGCAAGCATAGCAGAGAATCCTTAGTAGTGTCCGGGTTTGCCTCTCTCCCATGTGGTACACCTCGAGTTGTGCCAGTTATCAGTTGTCCATTCCCTCAATGAGATCAAAAACTTAAGTGATAGTACATTCTGGTAAGGGTGTGGCAAATGGGAAACATGTCTCCATTGCTGGTGGGAGTGTAGACATGTACAACGACTTTGGAAATCAGTTTGGTGGTTTCTTAGAAAATTGAAGATAGTCCTACCTCAAGACCCAGCTATATCACTCTTGGGCATATACCCAAAAGATGTTTTATCATATTACAAGGACAGTTGCTAAACTATGTTCATAGCAGGTTTATTTGTAATACCCAGAAACTGTAACTCAGATATCTCTCAGCCATAGAATGCATAAAGATAATTTGGTTCATTTGAACAATAGAATTCTACTCAGCTATTACAAACGAAGACATCATGAAATTCACAGTGAAATGGATGGAACTAGAAAATATCATCCTGAGAGAGGTAACCCAGACTTAAAATGACACATGTGACATGTGCTCATTTATAAATTTAACATTACCCACAAAGTACAGACTATGTTACAATCCAAAGGACCAAAGCAGCTAAGTAAAATGAGGGCCCAACACAGGATACTTGAATCACACTCAGAAGGGGAAACAAAATAGATATCAAGGATGGATGGAGGGGAGGGATCTAGGTGGGATGACAACAAGGTGAGGATCAAGGGATTAGGTTTGTGGAGAGCAGGCCACAGAGGGCTGGCAAAAAGAATGGAAATCAGTGTGTAGGTGTGTGTCTCTAAGTTGGGTCAGGGACTTGGGATGATGGACCATCCAGGGAGATTCTAGGTAAGACTTGGCACCTGGGGATATGAAGCCTGAAGTACCAACCTTCTGTAGCTAGGCAGGACTTCCAGTCAAGGGGTGAGGACACCAACCCACCTACAAATCCTTTGACTCAAAATTTGTGCTGCCTACAATATATGCAGGGATAGAGAGAGAGTACCAGTTACTTATATCTACCTTTAAACAATAAAGATAGGGAAAACTGTAATTAGCCTTGTTCATTATTCCTTACCCTTCTTATTAATAAAATGCAAAAATAGATAAAATAAATTTACTTCTAAAATGAGCCACTTAGACTATATTTTTATCTGATGATTAATTGTTATCCTTAGACATTTGGTATAAATTATGCTCAAATTAATAGTCAATAAACTAAAGCAGTTATAATGCTGTGGACACGCTATGGATTTTCTTTCCAATTTCATTCTCGAATTTTTATTGCCTGGAGTATTCTCCACATTTTAGCCACATGATACTATTTTCTATACATGAAACACATGTAATAGTCATGTGCCACTAGGTATGAATTCTGTTAATGTCTCAATGGTAAATAAGTTCTGTATTTGCAATTGTGCATCAGATTATACTAAAGTGTCTCTTCTTATAAAATAGGTGACATTATTACTCTCTAAACTTTCTCTTGGAATTTATGTTCTAATATAGCTTTTGACCACTGTGAGAAAAATACAAATTTTTAGGATTATCTGTGTGTCAACTAATATCTCTCAAATGAATACTCTGTATGTAATGTATGTTTCTACATAAGTGAACTAGAAGCAATTCATCTTTGATCTCCATACAGTTATTTTATCTATCTTGCAGATTTTGTGGCATAATTTTCCACCTTATTTGTTACTTTCCCTTTATAGGTTAGTTTACCTCAGTTTAGCTACCCACATAGGGATTCATATAAGTCACTGTTGCAAGATTATACTCTATCTTATACATTTCTGGAATACATTCAATGATTTTCTCTGCCTCAAATAATTTACTCACTTCAATGACAATAACTTCCTTACATTTTCTATCTTTCTCATTTTGAACAGAATAATTCTTCCTGACTTACTCATTAAGATCTCATGCAGAGTTTCTTGTAAATCTATACCCGCCTTGCAAAAATTTATGATATATTTTCAATAGTACTGGAAGCACAATGACTCATTGATTTTATGTCTTTGGTTTGCATATTCTCTGAAGTTAAATCTTTATATCTATTTGGAATCCATTCTTGGCAGTTCTCAGTGCTGATTTGGATCTAACACATGCAATAGAATGTCACGATCATGTCCCTGTGCACAAGGATTTTCTCTACTTCTCCTTTGTGTTTTAAGGGCAGCTCCAGTCATCCAGCTTTGTAAAGCAGTCTGCAAATGAATCCAGATGTCTTTTCCACTTCAGCTTCCATGTTTGTTTTATTTCTTATTACATGAAATCATTTGCTGATGTATCTTGATTGTATTTCATTTTCCTCATTTCTCCTTATTATTTTATATTCTCTATCTTTATTGTCTCTCACATTACTTTATTAATATGACATCTGAGATAATTTCTCTACATGAGCTCTCATTTCAGTTCAATCAATAATTATCCATAAGGCTGTCATTCTGATTCTTTGTCATTAAAAAATTATCATATCAGTCGGCTCTTTCTCCTGTTAAAATTTTTCTATTGTTGTTCAAATACTCGAAGAATAAATGTCAGACCCTATACTATAGACTAAGGATGAAAGCATTATTTTTACTGAGTTAAATAACTAGAATATCATTTCATTTTAACTAGAATATTATTTTAGTTTTGACACTCACAAGTGTGTCATTTCTAATCCACTGCAGGACAGCAAGGTAGAACTTTGTATCTGCTTGACATACTTACTCTTTTGCCCTATGCTGACTGAAGTCATTTTGAGCTTCTTTTTTTTCCCAACATATTTTCTTTCTTTATGTCTTCCTCAGCTTCAACAAGGCCTTCTGTAAAATGATTACTGTGCTTGTTCTAGTTTGCATTGCTGTAGTTGTGATAAAATACTGACCAACACACACTTGGGGCAGGAATGCTAGATTCCATCTTACACCATTCAGTCCAATATTAACAGAAGGTAAGACAGGAACTTATTCAGAAACTATATGCAGAAGTAGCAGCAGAGACCATGAAGGTAGGCTTCTGAACTGGCTTGCCTCCTTAGGGTTACTCTCCTTGTTTTCTTGCAAAGACTGGGCTCAGCCATCCACGGGTGGCACTGTCTATGGTGTTCAGTGTCTCCTTCATCCATTACTAGTTAAAAAAATGCTGTCACAAATATGACAACAGGGCAGTCTGAAAGAGGCAACTCCTCAGTTGAAGTTCCCTCTTCCTAGGTGTATCAAATTAACAGACAAGCAGGACAGCATTTTATTCGTTTATCTTATAATCTTATTTTGTTAACAGTCTTCAATTAATAGCAATTATTATAGTTATAATTCTACATATTTTGGCATGAAATTAAATGTAAGCTGCCTTTGGGCAAGAGAGGCTCTGGCTTCTGGTAACATATTTTTGTCTCCTCTCCTAAATCTGTTTGTTAGCGTTATTATATTTTAGTTAGGATCTTGTTGTTTCTGCTATATGGTTTTTCAAGAAGCTTACAGTAAATGAAACCTCTTTTATTCATTCACCCCATGAGCATCTATAAAGAGTTTTGCTAAGAATGGTAACTCTGAAGAATAGTCCTGAAAAATGCCATTCAAATCATGTTAATATGCTTATGGAGGTAAGCATGCTTTGCACTCATTTGACAAAGATCCTTGGTAGTTCTGATCTACAATATATTCCTAACTTTTTGTTACTCAATTATGAGTAAGGAAAACTTCCTCATTCAAAATACTTCAGGAACAAACGCAGAGCAATTACTACTGGTGAAGGTTTATATTAGATGTATAGTGCTAATGCAACATTGAAAAAGGTGATTCCATGATTGCCAGTGGGGTTACTCCATCCCTCTCTTTCTAGGGAAGTTGTGAAAAACCAGATGATCCTGAAGTGGATGGATAGGTGAGGGAACACCCCCATAGAGGCAAAGGGGAGGATAAGTGGTATGTGGGGTTTGTGGAGGGAGACAGGGAAGGGGGATAACATTTGAAATGTAAATAAATAAAATAATCAATCAATAAAATAGAAAAACCATCAAGATAAAACTAAATTAATGATTACAAATGAAACCATAAAACAGTACTCTTCTAGCAAAAACATTTTGAGAAATATTAAGAATAAAAAAGTTCCTGTATCCTAATCAGTCATTCCATTTATCACTATATCTTTCACTTTTATGTCATGGTAATGACTGTCTTCTGTTTCTGTCCTGGAACATGGCCACCAACACAGGCAATGGCACTGACAAATAAAAATGTTGACTATAATATCAGGTAAATAGAAGAACCATTGATTACACTGTCACATTATAACAAGATCTGAATAAAATTCAGTGTTTATGCAATATGGTTGTTAGGTTTAAGGTGTTTGATGACTTGGTTATTACCCTGGGACTGATGTCAGCACCCGCTTTGGCAATTGGGAACTTGTGTCCTAGAATGGAATAAATGGACTTATCAACTAAATTTTTTAGTACTGACTGATTGATAAATATACAATAATAGCACTGTCTTCACCTAGGAAATTGAATGGCTGCTTGAAATAAAAATATTCGATTCTTGCTTTGCTCTGAAATATTAGCCTTTGTATAGAAGTTTTACACATCCCAAGTTTATCTATATTTGTAAAAAAAAAAAAAAAGAGAGACAAAACCTTACATCATGCTGTTGTGTACCTGTTTTGCAAAGTATAAACTCCTTTAGCTGGCTAAGAAGTTGAGTCTACTTTTACACTGTGTCCCAAAACTTCATAACTATGTCAGACTGAAAACATATTGGGCAATGATGGCTCCAGCAAGGGGAAGAAAGAGAAGACACCAAGAAATTATGTTGCAGCATGTCACACAGCTGGAATTTAGGGTTCTGTGTTCTGAAATCCATCTCTCAAAATAGTTATTATCATACATATAGGATTCTTATTTCAAGAAATCCAAAGCCAATCTTATATCCTAAACTCATTTGTTCCTACCACGTACTCATGAGACACAAGAATGCCAAGTAAAAAAATGAGAATTGATATGCAGATTTGATAAATAATTGTTTATTAAACAATAATGTTTGATGCATTTGAACTCTGGTTTCCAAATAAGTGCATCAGTTCATGATTTAATGAATGAAACAATATTTCTGTAAGTGAACAGAAGTTACCTATTTTTCTGGTGCTTACAGACACAACACTTTGAAAATCTCATCATTAATTTGAATATGTTTCCTATCATGACTTTCCTGGTGAATGATTTGAGACTAAATTTCAAATAATCTTCCTAAAATTCAGAAATATGCCTTAGCATTTTTAGGTTGAAATTTATTTTTCTGTAAAAAACTTGATTTCTTGGTTGTCTGGATTAGATCCTCTAGTTTCTTGTAAGGATTCTTTCATTACAATCTATAAGGGCCTCGTTGAAGCTGGGATGCAAAAGATCCACACTTAAATAAATAAAGAATGAACATATATTTTGCAATACATTTTTATTTTAGGTTTCTATATAGGTAATGTACATGTGCCTTCATGTTTGTATGTTCAAATGTGTATGAGTATGTATATGTATGCATGCATATATATGTTTGAGAATAAGTGATAGAAATTGATGTGCACTATCTTTTGCAATAATTCTCCACACTATGGGTTGAGGCAGGGTTTCTTCAACATGGCTAAATTGGCTCACTATTTTGACTAGTCTGTCCAGCCAGCTTGCTTCAGAAATCCCTGTCTGGCACACTGTAATTATCCACAGGGTGTCATTATTTATGTGGGTGCTAGGGATCCAAATTCTGATTTTCTGATGTGATATGTGTTGTGATACTTGTTACACTTCTGTGTCAAGTGCTTTAATGCCTTAGCTACTCGTTAGAACTTGAAATGATATTCTTCTTTAATTGTGTGTAGGCATGTGGGTGTGTTTTTATGCACCATGGGATTTGTACAGAAGTAAGAGGACAACTTGCTGCAGTCATTTCTCATCTTCTGCCATGGGGTTCTAGACATGGGACTTGATTTTCAGGCCTGAGGCACGGCCTTTTTCTAAGCTGAGTCATCTCCTTGCAGGTCAGCAATAATATTTTAGTAATAAAAATTGCAGGAGTTGAGAGCTCAATTCATTCTCACTGAAAGAACATTCTCTTGTGACAGTGGAACCATTGTTGCCAATTCAACAATTCCTTTCATTCCACTGTTTGACTAAGTAGGTTGAAATGACCTAAAACAAATAAGTTAATATTAAGTATAAGAAGAGATACTTTCTCTTGAGTTCATTCTGAGCCCTACCACAAAGATTGTAGTTCTGCTTCTGAACAAAAAACATTCAGACCAGGATACAGGAATCAAGTAGTAAAGGTTTATTTCAGCCTGTACAGAGACAAGCAGTAAGGAAATTCTTGAGTAGATGGTACATTAAGCTAAATGACAAGGCAAAAGTCTGCCTCTTGTATCTGGACTTTTAAGTCATGATTTTTAATTTTTTTTTACCTTGTTCATACTGTTGCAATGCTAGGGTAATCTTTCTTGCATAGATGGAGGCTTTCTTAGAAGCTGTGTTTAGCTACAAGTATGTTTGTTAATATTAGATACATTCAATATAGAAAGGTATAACTTTCAATACTGAGAATTTTGATACAGGAAAGAATAATACTGCTTTGGATGCAAGGTTTCACAAGAACCTTCTGAGTTTCCTATGTCTAGCTTTATTGACATTTTAATTTCAGACTCTTTCTTTTCTCTTACATATTCAGATAATCTATCTCATTTCCAAGCCTTCAGCATCTACTTTCTTAATGTTCATGATATGCATGCATTAAACAAAACAGTTAACACAAATCTGTGGAGAAATATAGTTGGTTTTATAAACATAGCTATTAAGTACATACAAATATAATAAAAACACTAAACTACCTAGAACACATGTATATGCCATTACTTTTGTTATAAATGTAGCTCAAAGACAACAGTGGTTTGATTGCACACCACTCATATAAATATTATACCAAAGTGAGGCACAGACATTTTAATTTTTCAATGCAGTTAAATTATTTTTATATTAAACTTTTGTCTGTGTGGAATAGTGTGTTTTAAACACAAACGTATACATCTCAGCTAAATAACACTTAACTGTTAAAATGCTCATGATAATCTAAACCTTCAGTAATTCATAATCTTTTGGTTTGTGGAGGACCTTGCCTCCATACTTATGGTGATTGCTAAGAAGGTCAGAGGTTGTTATTAATACTTATAACATTTTCTTCAACTAAAAGACCAATGATGTATGTATATTGGTTGGCTTTCACTGACTGAACAAAAAAGAAAGAAGATACATTAAAGGGAAGTGTATGCTGTTTTCAGAACAATGAACTCTCACACTTTTAGAGGACTGACTACTTTTCAGCTTCCACTGCATTGTTCATATTCTTTTCATGAATCTCTTTATCTAACCAACAGCAATCAAATTCTTTAGTAAAGTAGTTATCAACTTTTTACACAAAATCCAACAGACAGAATTATTTTTCAAGGTTAAAAAGTTAGCATATAGCAAGTCTTGGGTGTTATAAAAATATTTAACCTCAATCAGGGACTTCTACCCTGCCTTTGATCATTCAGTTCCTGAATAAATGTCACACCAGCCTTTATACTTATAATAAGCCTTTATTAGCACTAATGCTTTGCAGATATCTACCCTTCGTGCTATTAAAATCTATGTCCTAATGATAACCCTGAGTTACTTACTATGGTTCATCCTGGCTGCTCTTAATTCCTACTGTCTAGCTCTCAGGGCCATGCTTTCTTGACTCCTAATTCATGATGTCTTTCTCCTCATTCCTCCTTCTCTCTCTCCTCCATGAGTCTGAGTTGTGAAAATTGTATTGTTTATGTATCCTTTTAGTCTTGGGTCCATAATTCTATATTTTGGTTTGGATATTCTTTAATATCCTGTCTTTTGCAAAGAGAAATTTCCTTGACAAGGATGTGGACTACAGTTATTTGTGGGTGTAAGAACAAATATTTAGACTATAGTTAGGGCTTATGATGGGTTCTTATAGTGGCAATTGTAGATTCCCTTCCAAGAAGACTTCACTAGCCCTGAAAATCTCTTTAGGTTTCCACAGGCATGACTTCTGTCTTTATGAGTGGGTGTTAAGTCCAATTAGAGAGCTCTCAATTGCTGCCAAAGTATCCATGCTACTATTATATACTTAGACTTACTATGCCATGTTGGCCATTATTGTAGTGATCTGGGTAAACCTTTTGATTTATTCCATCCCTGGTCAGCCTGCATGCTGCTATTTGTTACCATTAAAGCAGAACCTTCAGGCAGAGGCATTCAGGAAAGTTCCAGATCAGGGACCTCTGAGCCTGGTGTCTGAAGTGTGCAGTGTCTTCAGCAATAGGAACTTATTTTTCACTTCTTGATGGGGAGCAACAAGGACAATAGAAATTATCTGTAGTGCTCTGGGAGTCTTTTGGATAACCCTGTATTTGGTTAATCCATTTTGTTTGTTTTCAAGGAGACTGTGTCTGTTTTAAAGTGACAACACACTTTGTCCTGAAACATAGCTAGTTGTTTATGTGTATCTTTTCTTTGTTCCTAGGTCATGTGCATTTTGTATGAGAAAATTAAAGAAGTCATAGTATTTCTCTTGGGTGAGAAAGGTTAAGAGAGAAAAAAATGTAGGCATTACTGTTTGAATGGAAAAGACGGTATTGTCTATGACTGGACTAGTGAAAAGCAGACATGGGAATCAAGGCTGGCAAAAAGGATGAACACCTCACTCTCCTGTACACAACCTAGAAGCTGACACTTTGCAAGGAATGGAGCAGAAAGGTCTACGGACACAGGATACATGATCTTGTTCTTTGGGGAGACAGTGTGTTTAATGATGGGGAGCACAGAGTTCGACAGTTTCAATCCCTCATTAAATCACTGCTGTTTCAATTGCTATTTCTATTAAGAATTCTAGCTTTGTAAAATAAACAATTACAAAAAATACTCAAAAAGCCTTCTTAAAAGTAAATCATAACTATACAATTACCCACATTCTTTATATTTTTGTTGCATTTATCTATATAACTTCACATATTTTGCCCATTAGTTTTCCTCCTGTAGTCTCCCTAAACAGTAATTACGTTTAAGTAAAACATAAATTTTTCAAGAAACAAAGAAAAGAAAAAGAGAGCGAATTTAGGAAATAAAGAAAAAACAATTGTTTATAAACAGGAAAAATTAACATCTTGGCTATATACTGATACATTATATTATATTGGAGTCATCATTCTAATTTTCTTTCAATAAACAATTTCTGTCCAATTAAAAATATGTAGCAGCATTTTGAGTTATGCATGGATAAAATCATCCACACGAATCTGTCATGCATGTCCTCACAGCAGAAAAAACTCATATGAATATCTAAAATGGATGAGTAACGGTCTGCCTGTAGTTTAGCTATAGAGAGCTCATAATTCTTCTCCTACTGTTAAGTTCTCATGCTATTAAATGGTTATTCATTGATCATACTGACAAGGGCAGCAAAGCAGTGACATTTTACACTCTAAAATAAATAAATTAAGTACAAAGTCTTTTTCTAGTGGATCGTATAAACCTAGTACCAAGTGTTCTGTTTTCATATATGCCCAACTCTTTTTATTTTTATTATTTTTAGAATTAATAATCAAGAAATGAGATAAATTAGAAGCTTTTGTGTATTTTAAATCAATGGTATCATCTTTTTAAATGATTTATCAAAACTAGTATATTGGGAAAGAAGAAAATCCAATGACAAATGCCATACAAATTAGCAGATGTCAATTGTTTTCTTTATTAGTAAATGAAATTCTTAAACAAAAATTATACATAGGACAACAGGGAATAGATAAAATGATGCTTTTACTTCTTCTTTTGTTTTTAGTTTCATTCCCATGTTCTGCATCTTATTTGTTCCATAGCCATAGCACTGTGTAATCTCATTATCAATAAGCCATATGCAAATATGAAACCAGATCTGGAAAATGGCCTATACTGGGACAGAGTAGTCCAATCATTTGTATGGTTCTTCTACATACATTAACGAGATTGATTTTATTAACGGGGTACAAAATACAAATATTACTTTAAAGAAACCAAAAACGTGTCTCATCTACATTTTTACTGAACTTTCTGGCAATGGAAAATCTTGAACTGATATTTATTAACAATGTTACAATCATTGGTAACTCCAGTTTTAAAGTATGTGACTCACTTTTGTAAATTCCACAAGCACAAGGTACAGACATGGTACACATACATACATGTATACATGGAAGAAAAACACTCATACACATAAAGTAAGTATAAGCAAATGAAAATAAAAAGCTATACCTATTCAAACTAAATCACTATATTAATTGCCTTTCTGCTAACTACTGTGACAAATGATGGCAATTAGTTTAATTAACTTAAAAAAATGAAGGTTGCTTTGGTTTTCTGTTTTTCAGAGCTTTCAGTCAATAGTAACTTGATTCATTGCTTTTAGGACCATGACAGGGCAGACTAACATAGTGGGAGAAGGTAGAAGAAGATACTGACCTGTAAAATGTGAGTAAGTAATTGGAGAAGAATGAGTATCAGCATTTCATTCAGAAGACTGCTTCAAATGCTCCTATTTACTTCTATTAATCTCCACTATCTATAATTTTATCGTCTCTATAAACCACCACAAATTGCCAATAAGTTAAATAAATCAAATAAACAAAAGCGTATGGACATTTGAGGGCCAGAAATACAAAGGTTTGAAATAGCAGTCATGAGAGAATAATAAGAAAAACATTATTGGCAATTGCAAATGCCACAGACAAGATTTTGAGATAGCAAAGTCTCAATTCAGCTCACTGAAGAAAGTAGAGGTTGGAAATAGTGAGCTGCTAAGTAAAGACACAGTCTCTTTATAGACATGCTAAACATGTAGTATTTTGCTTATAGTAGAGGAGGTAACAAACAGCTCATAATAAATTATTCAAATTAGAAACATTTTCTAATTCAAATTAGATATATTTGTGATGTGAGTATAAAATGAATTTGATTTTAAAGATACATAACATGACACAAGGTATTTTCATATATGTGGGCACAGAATTATAACAGACCAGATAGATATGTGAAATACTGAATTGATCAACAGATGGATAGACTGTAGTCAGAAAGATAGATAAACAAAGAGAGAGATAAACAATTTTCTAATTTTGAATGTATAGTACAGAATTGCTCTTAAAATATTTATTTCTATATTTTCAGTATATGTGTATGTGGCTGAGTATATTTATGTAAATCATGTAGGTTCAGGTGTTCTTAAATGTTAGGGGAAGTCATTGGATCCTCAGATACTAGGTTTACAAATGATAGTTAACCACTAAGTGACAGTCCTGGAAACTGAACCCAGTGTGAACACAGTTAATTGCTCTTAAGATCTGAGCTTTCCCCCCAATATCTAGATTTGTTTATTGAATGCAAACTCTAATGAATGAATATTTTGACATATTTCTAATTTTCTTATATTAATAACAAAATGATGCTACATGTATATATTTTGTAGTTGCTTACCTTTTTCTTCATGTATTAATTTTTTATTATATGTGTTGGGTTGTTGTTGGTGGTAGTGGTGGTGATGTGTGTGTACACACATATATGCTTCATGGCATGTGTTGGGCTCCAAGAATGATTGTAGAGTCAGCACATTCTTTCCACTGTAGTTTCTCAGAAAGAACTTGGTAAATCAGGCTTAAATCCCATGTGCCTTTGCCTGGTCCATTAATTTTGTTCCTTTTCTTAATATTTTTTCTTCAAATTCTGTAGGGAAATTACAATGATGGATACAGCTAGAGAGAATTATCTTACATATGTAAATCATCTTCAGACCATCACTTTTTCTTTATTATTACCTAAGAAATGCATAGTTAATAACACTAAGCAATAAAAGAAAGTAATTTTAAAATATGGCTTGGAAAGACGTCCACAATATTATTGGATCTCAATTTCAGCAGAAATTTGGAGATGCTGCTAGCTGAATATTACCAGTAAATGTCAAAACATTAGCTTGGAGGAAAATATATGAAAAGGTGTTTGAAACATTAGTAGCTTTTCAATTTAATTGATTCAAAGAATGAATGAAAGTCAAAATATTTATATTTAGAAAAAGAGAATAACTAGCATTTTGGTTCAACTTATTTAATTCAAATGGAGGCCTCCTGCTTCTGAGTGGGTTGTATTCTAAATGTTGATGTCCAACTGATTATCTGAAAAGTGAAATGTATTTTCTATTGCAATAGTATAAGAAAAATAGCTATGGTATTTATTTATATTTTTTAAAAAAACCTACAGAAATACCTGCAATGCTTATACATTTTCTTACTAATTTTACAGACACTATTCTACTTTATAAATATCAAGACCACTATAGAGAAAAAAAAATGGAAGGTACAGATGAAGATCAGGATTTCCTAGTCATATACCTGAAACAGCTTGCATATTAATACCATGAAAAGAATGCTTTAGCTTATTTGAGTCTGTGGATTGTAACACTGCTATCATGTAGTATGGTTTAGATTTTTCAAATCCTGCTTTTAGTAATGTTTTTTAAATGCTTTAAACTCTCTTATAGCCTACCACTCACCGAGGTGGTAGAAAAGACATATTATTAGAATAAGGGAGAAGTGGAGAGGCTTAGAAATTCTTCTTTGGAGGTAATTCAATCTGCATTGTCCAGAAATCAGCATTTCAGTTCACAAAAGTCATCAGCTGCAAACTGATCACAAGTATACAAACATGAATCAGCAGTGGTGTCATAACCTAGTAGAAACAGTGAGGCCTCCACTGAATTGTTATGAGTCACCAGGAGTGACCAGGACTAGCAGGAACTTCAGGAGACAGTCTCTGCTGTACCTCTCTCTCAACGAAGTAAAGATCAGTTAAGACAAAGATGACCAATGAAGTGTCACAAAGCTATCTTTGCTGGACCCAGTTACAGTCTGTTGAGTCTTATTTACACTTCCTCCAAACACAACATGTCATTCCAGGAGTCTTGCCTCAGCACATGAGTCTGTCTTAGTAAATTTCCATGTGAGTCTGTTCCAGCTGACATCACTCTACCAATTGGCCAAAGTCTACAGAAGTAGCAAGAAACCCCAAGAACACAACCAGAAGTGTTCTTGGTATGTTTATTTTTATAGAGTCATGACAGATGGAGCTCAGCAATGCAATGTAAGTTGAACCAATACATGTGTTCTGTTATCAAAGAATCCTTCCTAACTCATCCTTTCATGAGTTTGCTTTAGCAAAACGTCTTTTCACCTGTGACAACTTCAGGAAACACTTCTTCACATGTCTGCTCCTGAAAAATACCATCCAATACAACTGATTTTCCAAAGAAACCAAACAGGAAATCTGGGACACTATAAAAAGATCAAATATAGGATGAATAAGAATAGAGGAAGAAAAAATCCGGGTCAAAGACACAGAAAAAAATTAACAAAACAAAATTATAGAAAAAATATTCTTAATCTAAGAAGGAAGAGATTGCTATCAATGTACAAAAAGCATACAGAACACCAAATAGACTGTACAGAGAAAGCAATAAGAATAGTCCTATTACAATTACCTTCATAACATAAAAAAGCCTGAGGTAACTCTAACCAAGCAAGTGAAAGACTTGAATGATAAAAACTGCAAGTCTTAAAGTTTAAGACACTGAAGAAATAAAATGAAGATAGCAGAAGATAGAAATATTCCCCATGCTCATAGATTACTAGTAAAATGAAAGTGGCCATCCTACCAAAGCAATCTACAAATTCATTGCCAATCATCGTTAAATTCCAAAACAATTCTACACAGGTCTTATAATGAGAATCTTCAGTTTCATATGGAAACACAATAATCCCAGAACAGCTAAAACAATCCTGAATACTAAAAGACTGGTGGAGATATCAACATCCCAGACCTTAAATTGTAGTACAGAGTTATTGTAGAAGAATTTTAATCCATCAGCATGCTGCTCTGGCAATCCAAAGACATGAGCCAGCCAGAATGTAACAAGCCCTAGATTATAGTATGATCTACCTGGAATACAGATACACCCTTAATACAGGACTTTTAATCCCTCACAATGAATGAAAGGTGAGTTGGTAGAATGAAGCAGCCATGTTTGAAAATGATACCTAACTGAGGGGCAAAGTCATAAATCAGAGAAAGATTTGATGGCATGATTCAGAATAGGATATGCCTAGCTCACATGGGAACAGATCAGAAAGAGAGCAGCAAGAACGAAAAAAGGGGTGTGGTGTAGTATGCTGTATTTGTGTATGACAGTTTTACAGAGACAGAGACAGGTTGCAAAGAGAGACCAAGCCAGGCAAAAGTCAATAAAGAACGAGACAGAGAATGAGAAGGAGCCAGAAGATTGGAACAAATTGCCAAAGTTAGTATGAGCATCAGACTGAGAGAAGCTTGATTAAATCAGTTAGCTTGGAAGACTACATTGTAAGGAAGCTAGAAGCTATTGGGCCTAGGTCTAGGGATAGTTAGAACAGAGAAGGAAAGCAACTCAGAGCAAGCCATATAAAAAAAAATCACACACACACACACACACTGCTATACATATACTATGGTTGTTTGAATGAAATTGGTCCCCATAGGCTCATAGGGAGGGGCACCATTAGGAGATGTGTTCTTTCTACAGGAAGTGTGAAACTGGGATGAGCTTTGAGATTTCAGGTGCTCAAGCTAGGCCCAGTGTTTCTCTCTCTCTGCCAATCAAGATTTATAACTTTTGCATCCTTCTTCCCGCCATGTCAGCCTACATTCTGCCATGCTTTTCACCATGATGATAATAGATTAAACCTCTGAAAGTATAAGCTACTCTCAGTTAAATGTTTTTTATTATAGGAGTTGTTGTCATAGTGTCCCTTCACAGCAACAGAAACTCTAAGATATATCCATACATATCCATAGATACACATATATATTCATTTGCATATATGTACACATATACAGATATACACATAAATTAATACATATACATACACACATACATATGCAAACATATATGTACATATGGATACATATACATAATACATATTCATGCACATATATATTTATAAATGTGTATATGAATAGATACAGAATCAGACACACACACATATATACATACATAAATACATACATACAAACATATATGTATATACTTATGTGCATTGATGCATATACATACATGTGCTCTATAGGTTAGCTAAGGATAAATAACAGTGCCAATTTTCATTTAATATCTGAGACTAGCTCCTGGTCTCTGTAGGACTGTGTCTGTTTGACTATAGATAAGTATAGGGGTTTTACTATCTATGAATTTGTGGGAAAGAGATGTATCACACCAGCATTGGTATTAAAAGTGACACTGCAGTGTCTGAAATGGTTACATCAGGCCTTGAGACACTAGGCTGCCCAAAGTTTTGAGTACTGTGCACTCCTAGAATAAGTGCTCAAACTTGGGAACTTCTTTAGAGAGTAACTTAGAGATAGTTTTTTCTGCTGACCTACTAAATCATCACTCTTAGTTTTATTCCGTTCTCTATTGTCAATGCCTAATTCCATAAACTAGGCAAAAAATTACTTTCTTGTCTCTCTTTGCAGTAATGTGGTCTTCATATCTTTCCTACTCTTTATTACCTGATTCCTCTTCCCAATTTTTCATTGGGAAAATGGTGGGGAAGTTCATGTTATTTCCAGATTTAGTCTTTCTCTAGACCATTGTTGTAACTGACTGTGGCTCTAAATGTGACTCTTTAAATTATGGCTCTTTAAATAAAATGGTCTCTTTTACATGCAGGTATTTAAACACTTGATTAGCAGTTGGTGGTGTTGTTTAGTAAATCTTATGGACTCTTGAGGAAGGGTGATAAAAATGGAAATTCCAGCAAAGGGAATGAATGAAAATTAAATGTAACATTTTCTTAGATACATAATTATTACAACAATTGTACTTATTGAATGGGCAGTAATGAATATTTTAACAATTTTGACAATTTTAACAGAATAAAACAGTTATACTTCTAAAAAACACATAGTCTATAAATAGGCAACTAGCAAGTTATGTTCAATATTGTCAGCTTATCATATTCTTCTTACAATTGGCTCTCACTGCACCTCTGCTCTGAGACTCCAACATACATGAGAGATGTCTGCCTAATGGCTTCCTTTTAGTTCTAAGGCTCTGTCTTCCCATGTCTTTTTTTTCATACTAAGCATTATACTTCTAATATTACCTCTACGTTTACTCAAATGTGAATCTGGACTATTCAAGTTGAACAAGAGTACTATGCAGTGCCTGTTACCTCACATACAAAAGAAAATGCAACCCATAACTGATCACTAAGGATAAGATATTGTCCATTCGTAAATGTTCCCAGACATTTGTTCTCTCAGAGTCTTTCTAGGGATTCCCGTTTGCAATTTCTTTCTCTTGAACTGTCCAGGTCTTAGAGGTCAGCACAGCCTTTAAATCAAGCATAAAAATGCTCTTTCAAAACTCATCCTCATCCAGTGGTTGTTTTCTTAAACAAAGTAGTTTTCTCCCTGAGAAGGAAATGTAATGGTTTCTTCTTATTTTTTTTTCTTGTTAGGCTATTAGGACTGTATTCAATAAGATATTGTGTAACATAATATAAAAATAACCATAGATCTTGAGTAAGATCTATTAATTTATTTAATAAACATTACATCACACAATAATCACAATAGTGATACACTACATCCAAGATTTTAAAATGTGGCAAAAATATCAAGCACTAGGAGAGTGCAGAAAAGATATTTACAGAAAGAAATTCCTACCCAGCACCCACAGTAAATATATCTCTGATATTTACTCTCCACTTACTCTATGTCAGGAAATATGAGAACATCATCTACTTCCCTGGTTTTCACCCTTGTAATTATGCTCTCAGCCATGGTTACTTTCTTCATTAACGTAATTGCAAAACCCACATCACTTGTCTGTGTCTCCATGCTTAGTTAAATAACAGGCATAATCAAAGAGAAGTGAATGTAATTAAGGTGTTCACACTTCTATTCACAGATGAGAATGCTTAATGCTTAATACTGTTTTTTTAAGACTACTTCATTGATAAGATGAAAGAATTAAAGGAATTATAAATTAAGAGAAAAAATTAAAAGTGTTCTTCACCCCTCTCCAAAATAACTACCAACAATCTAAGTAACAAGTTAACACTTACATTTTTAAAAGTAAGATGTTTTCCAAGAGAATTAAATCATTTATTGAGTACACATGATAATGGATAATAAGCATTATTCCCACCTGTTATTTTATCTGAAACCATTAATCAAATTTGATATTGCATAGGGTGTGTCAGCAACCATTTTATAACCAAATTTTGACCTTGCTTGGATGACCCTTTCAATGGTGAAAGTCATTAAAAGTTACAACAGTAACTGGCATGTTAACAACACCAAGGTTTTTTAAGACAATGGCTATTCCACTCAAGCAACCATAAATACATTCAAAATGGAACTTGGCATGACCCTTAAGGAATTATAACTTCAAACTGTTGGGAAAATTTACCAAGATGGCTTCAGAGTAGACTAAATTTACACAGCACATTTAAAAAAGGGTCATGATCAGTGTCATGATCATACTATTACATTTAGCAATCAACAGCATGGGTGAAAATGATCTACAGTAAAACCTCATGTTGGAATGCTTTACACTTTCCACAGAAGAGAAACTAAAATAAGCTGTTATACCATTAATCACAGATACAGTCCTGAAATTTTTGACATACAGGTGACTACTGTCTAAAAGCATGTCTTCTTTGTGGTAGCTAGACCCTGCTGCCACTGTGCTTGACTGAGTTCACAAATCTGTTGTAACCAGTAGCTTCCCTGTCACTTCTCTGGCTCTCCTTTCCTGCTAAGCTTAGTTTCCTGGTTCTGCCATTGCAATAGTTACTGCTGCTGCTGGAACCTCAATAGCCACCTTGGTTTAGTGGTTTAGCAAAGTACTGGCCTCATCACCGTAAGGGCTAGAGCTCAAGCCTCCAACGTTTCCTCCCTTCATTGGTCCAAAATTTGAAGATTGATTATTGTAATTGCCAAAATCTTTGTAGCTTCTACTACCTCCAAAATTGCTTCCATCATTACCAAATACATTATAGCCATACCCACTGTCCACACTGCCACCGTATCTACCACCAAGGCTACCACCAAAGCCACCTGGATCACTGAAGCTTTCCTTCTCGACCAAAATAGTCATTGCTACCAAACTCATTTCTACAACCACCAGTTATGTTTACAGAACCACTTCATGCTCTGGATGAAGCACTAGCCATCTCTTGCTTCAACAAACTTTTTCTTCACAGTTGTGGCCATTCACAGTATGATGTTTCTAAATAACAATCTTATCCACAGAGTCATGGTCATCAAAGGTGACAAAAGCAAAGTCTCTCTTAATTTCACTGCCACTGTCTGTTATAATTTTTATCACTTCAATTTTTCCATAATGCTCAAAATAAGCTCCTAGGTGATGTTCTTCAGTGTCTTCTTTAATATGATCAACAAAGATCTTTTTCACCTGGTCTCTGAGAATCTTCTCTTGACACAGCGCTCTTAGGTTCCACAACTCTTCCTTCCAACTTGTGTGGTTTTGCAGTCACTGCAGCATCCACTTCTTCCACAGTGGCATGACATAGGTGAGGAACCCAAAGCCCCTGGATCTCTTGTTTGGATCTTGCATTACCATACAGCCAATGAATGTTCCCCATTGCTCAAAATAACTCCTCAGACTCTTATAGATTGTTTCAAAGCTTCTGCAGCTGTTCTAGTTTCTTGGGGAACTCAGACAGGATGGCAGGGTGATGAAAGTCTTCAGCGAAAGTCTCAGCAGGATCAAAAGAGAGAAAAGAGTAAAGTAACAAACGTGTCCAGTAAGTAATATTTTTGATAAAGAAATTGTTCTCTAGTGTACAAGATTAATACAGAGCCTTTCTATTCCTATTCCTGTGTTTTGTGTCTTTTGTATGTATATCTTTTCCTGTTATCAGATTCACAGTCTTCTGTATGTATGTCTTTTGCATGCATGTCAGGGTACAAGTGTGTTTTCTAGAGACCCGAGAAGAACACCGACTTTCTCTGCCTTATTAGCTAGAGACAGGATCTCTCATTGAATCAAAGCTTACTCTTCCGTCTAGCTGGCTGGCTGGTGTGCTACTAAGTTCTGCCAGTATCCATCTTCAGTGTTAGGTGTGTAGGCACCAGTAGCCATTGCACACTTTGTTTCAGTGGGTGTTGTTCATCCAAAATCACATTCTCATGTTTACCCAGCAAGTGGTCTTACCCACTGAGCCATCTTCCCCACTCTTTCCAAGTAAAATAAACAAGAACGTCAATCAATTTTCTGATATTAAAGTAAGAAATGAGTGTTTGGTGATAAGAAACATGTTGGAATTTAGGAACGTCTTTCATTTTAAGAATTTTTATTCCGTCTCTACTCTGCTTTACCATGTCTCCTCTAGCATCTAAATAAGATCAGTTGGCTGGTTGGTAACAGGGGAGCCTAAGTGCAGATTGTGAGAAGTCTTAGTGAGATAGAGTATGCCATAAATCAAACAGCAGGCAAGTGTTTGAGAAACCCGACTCCACAAATTCACAAAACATAATAAAAAAAAAATCACTAAATAAAGTGCACTCCTTTATTCCACAACAAACAATAGGAACCATATCTTTTATAACCTGCAGAATTAAATTGTACAAATCAACATTTTAAATAAATTTTAAAATATTTGCAATGTGTAAGATGTGATAGCAAGAGATAAACTTGAAAGAAATTCATGTTATTCAACACACACATCATAACACATATAGAAAACAAAATATGGCCCTTCTGCCCCTGCCTGGTCCTCTGGGCTGGAGCAGAAACAGAGTCGGTCTGCTCCCGTCCTGTTGAGAAACTGAATCCTGAGTCATCCAGGAGCCACTGCACTCAGAGCAGCTGGTAAGAACTCCATCTCACTCCCTAAACCCCAGAGATAGATCGGGGAGCCAGGGACATCCAGGGCACAGCAGCTACCCAAACCCCGCCCCTCCGGAATTCCACTTCCCTTCTGCCCCTGCCTGGTCCTCTGGGCTGGAGCAGACACAGAGTTGGTCTGCTCCTGTCCTGTGGAGAAACTGAATCCTGAGTCATCCAGGAGCCACTGCACTCAGAGCACCTGGAGCCACTGCACTCAGAGCAGCTGAAACTGAATCCTGAGTCATCGAGGACCCACTGCACTCAGAGAATAAGGATTTCCAGATCCAAGAGGTGGCCTGAGTCCCAGGAGTTATTCCACCCAGGAGATTAGGAGCATAAGACCTCAGAGACCTCTGGACTCTGAGGAGCTCTGCAATAAGCAAGATAACTGGAAATACAGACTCCAGTTTTACACAGTGAGGGCAGGTACCACTAGAGTTAACCAGATGACGAAAGGCAAGCACAAGAACATAAGCAACGGAAACCAAAGTTTCTTGGCATCATCAGTGCCCAATTCTCCCAATATAGCAAGCCCTGAACACCCCATCACACCTGAAAAGCAGGATTCAGAATTAAAATCACTTCTCATGATGATGATAGAGGATTATAAGAAGGAATTAAGTAACTCCCTTAAAGAAATACAGGAGAGTACAAGTAAACAGATAGAAGCCCTTAAAGAGGAATCACAGAAATCCCTTAAAGAAATGGAAGAAAACACAAAGAAGGAATTAAACAAAAACATTCAGGATCTGAAACTAGAAATAGAAACAATAAAGAAAGTTCAAAGGGAGACAACCATGGAGATAGAAAACCTAAGAAAGAGATCAGGAGTCACAGACGCAAGCATCACCAACCGAATACAAGAGATAGAAGAGAGAATCTCAAATGCAGAAGATACGGTGGAAAATATTGACACAGTTGTCAAAGAAAATGCAAAATGCAAAAAACTCCTAACTCAAAACATCCAGGAAATCCAGGACACAATGAGAAGACCAAACCTAAGGATAATAGGTATAGATGAGAATGAAGATTCCCAACTTAAAGGGCCAGTAAATATCTTCAACAAAATTATTGAGGAAAACTTCCCTAACCTAAAGAACAAGATGCCCATAAACATACAAGAAGCCTACAGAACACCAAATAGACTAGACCAGAAAAGAAATACCTCCCGTCACATAATAATCAAAACATCAGATGCACAAAACAAAGAAAAAATACTAAAAGCAGTAAGGGAAAAAGGTCAAGTAACATATAAAGGCAGACCTATAAGAATTACACCAGACTTCTCACCAGAGACTATAAAAGCCAGAAGAGCCTGGACTGACATCATACAGACACTAAGAGAACACAATTGCCAGCCCAGATTACTATACCCAGCAAAACTCTCAATCACTATAGATGGTGAAACCAAGATATTCCATGACAAAACCAAATTTGCACAATATCTTCCCACAAACCCAGCACTTCAAAGGATAATTGATGGAAAATGCCAACACAAGGAGGGAAACTACAACCTAGGAAAAGCAAGTAAGTAATCTTCCAACAACCCCCAAAAAAGATACAAACATAACTTTACCTCTAATATCAAAAATAACAGGAAGCAACAATCATTTTTCCTTAATATCTCTTAACATCAATGGTCTCAATTCCCCAATAAAAAGACGCAGACTATCAGACTGGATACACAAACAAGACCCAGAATTTTGCTGCATACAAGAAACGCACCTCAGTGACAAAGACAGACACTACCTCAGAATAAAAGGGTGGAAAACAATTTTTCAAGCCAATGGTCCCAAGAAACAAGCTGGAGTAGCCATTCTAATATCAAATAAAATCGACTTTCATCCAAAATTAATCAAAAAAGATAAGGAAGGACACTTCATACTCATCAAAGGAAAAATCTACCAAGGTGAACTCTCAATTCTGAACATCTATGCTCCAAATGCAAGGGCACCTACATACATAAAAGAAACTTTACTAAAGCTCAAAACACACATTACACCTCACACAATAATAGTGGGGGATTTCAACACCCCACTGTCAGCAATGGACAGATCATGGAAACAGAAACTAAACAGAGACACTTTGAAATTAACAGAAGTTATGAACCAAATGGACTTAACAGACATCTATAGAACATTTCATCCTAAAACAAAAGAATATACCTGTTTCTCAGCACCTCATGGTACCTTCTCCAAAATAGACCATATAATTGGTCACAAAACAAGCCTCTACAGATACAAAAAGATTGAAATAATCCCTTGCATCTTATCAGATCACCACGGACTAAGACTGGTCTTTAATAATGACAAAAACAATGGAAAACCCACGTACACATGGAAACTGAACAACTCTCTACTCAATGATGACTTGCTCAAGGAAGAAATAAAGAAAGAAATAAAAGACTTTTTAGAATTCAATGAAAATGAGGACACATCATACCAAAACTTGTGGGACTCCATGAAGGCAGTGCTAAGAGGAAAGCTCATAGCTCTAAGTGCCTACAAAAAGAAACTGGAAAGAGCACACACTAACAAGTTGACTGCACAACTAAAAGCTCTAGAACAAAAAGAAGCAAATACACCCAGGAGGAGTAGAAGGCAGGAAATAATCAAACTCAGGGCTGAAATCAACCAAATAGAAACTGAAAGAACAATACAAAATATCAATAAAACCAGGAGTTGGTTCTTTGAGAAAATCAACAAGATAGATAAACCCTTAGCCAGATTAACCAGAGGGCACAGAGACAGTATCCAAATTAATAAAATCAGAACTGAAAAGGGAGACATAACAACAGAAACTGAAGAAATTCAAAAAATCATCAGATCCTACTACAAAGGCCTATACTCAACAAAACTGGAAAACCTGGATGAAATGGACAATTTCCTAGACAGATACCAGGTACCGAAGTTAAACCAGGAGCAGATAAACCATCTAAATAGTCCCATAACCCCTCAGGAAATAGCAGCAGTCATCAAAAGCCTCCCCACTAAAAAAAGCCCAGGACCAGATGGTTTTAGTGCTGAATTCTATCAGACCTTCAAGGAAGACCTAATACCAATTCTCTTCAAACTATTCCACAAAATAGAGACAGAAGGAACACTACCCAATTCGTTCTATGAAGCTACAATTACACTCATACCCAAACCCCACAAGGACCCGACAAAGAAAGAGAACTTCAGACCAATCTCTCTTATGAACATCGATGCAAAAATACTCAATAAAATTCTAGAAAACTGAATCCAAGACCACATCAAAACAATCATCCATCATGATCAAGTAGGTTTTATCCCAGGAATGCAGGGATGGTTCAATATTCGGAAATCCATCAATGTAATCCACTATATAAACAAACTTAAAGAAAAAAACCACATGATCATCTCACTAGATGCTGAGAAAGCATTTGACAAAATTCAACATCCCTTCATGATAAAAGTCTTGGAAAGATCAGGAATTCAAGGCCCCTACCTAAACATAGTAAAAGCAATTTACAGCAAACCAGTAGCCAACATCAAGCTAAATGGAGAGAAACTTGAAGCAATCCCACTAAGATCAGGGACTAGACAAGGTTGCCCACTTTCCGCCTACCTATTCAATATAGTACTGGAAGTCTTAGCCAGAGCAATTAGACAGCAAAAAGAAGTCAAAGGGATACAAATAGGAAAGGAAGAAGTCAAAATATCGCTATTTGCAGATGATATGATAGTATACTTAAGTGACCCCCAAACTTCCACCAGAGAACTCCTAAACCTGATAAACAACTTCAGCAAAGTGGCTGGTTATAAAATCAACTCAAACAAATCAGTAGCCTTCCTCTACATGAAAGATAAACAGACTGAAAAAGAAATTAGGGAAATGACACCATTCACAATAGTTGCAAATAATATAAAATACCTTGGTGTGAATCTAACCAAGCAAGTGAAAGACCTGTATGACAGGAACTTCAAGTCTCTGAAGAAAGAAATTGAAGAAGATCTCAGAAGATGGAAAGATCTCCCATGCTCATGGATTGGCAGGATTAATATAATAAAAATGGCCATCTTGCCAAAAGCAATCTACAGATTCAATGCAATCCCCATTAAAATCCCAACTCAATTCTTCACAGAGTTAGAAAAGGAAATTCTCAAATTCATATGGAATAACAAAAACCCAGGATAGCGAAAACTATTCTCAACAATAAAAGAACTTCTGGAGGAATTACCATCCCTGACCTCAAGCTGTACTACAGAGCAATAGTGATAAAAACTACCTGGTATTGGTACAGAGACAGGCAGGAAGATCAATGGAATAGAATTGAAGACCCAGAAATGAACCCACACTCCTATGGTCACTTGATCTTTGACAAAGGAGCTAAAACTGTCCAGTGGAAAAAGGACAGCATTTTCAACAAATGGTGCTGGTTCAACTGGAAGACAACATGTAGAAGAATGAAAATTGATCCATTCTTATCCCCTTGTACAAAGCTCAAGTCTATGTGGATAAAGGACCTCCACATAAAACCAGATACACTGAAACTAATAGAAGAGAAGGTGGGGAAAAGCCTCGAATACTTGGGCACAGGGGAAACGTTCCTGAACAGAACTCCAATGGCATATGCTCTAAGATCGAGAATTGACAAATGGGACTTCATAAAATTGCAAAGTTTCTGTAAGGCAAAGGACACTGTCAATAGGACAAAACGACAACCAACAAATTGGGAAAAGATCTTTACCAATCCTTCATCTGATAGAAGGCTAATATCCAATATATACAAAGAACTCAAGAAATTAGACTCCAGACAACCAAATTACCCTATTAAAAAATGGGGTATAGAGCTTAACAAAGAATTTTCAACGGAAGAAACTCGAATGGCCGAGAAGCATCTAAAGAAATGTTCAGCATCCTTAGTCGTCAGGGAAATGCAAATCAAAACAACCCTGAGATTCCATCTCACACCAGTCAGAATGGCTAAGATTAAAAACTCAGGTGATAGTAGATGCTGGCGAGGGTGTGGAGAAAGAGGAACACTCCTCCATTGTTGGTGGGACTGCAAGATGGTGCAACCACTTTGGAAATCAGTCTGGCGGTTCCTCAGAAAATTGGACATAGCATTACCCGAGGATCCAGCTATACCACTCCTAGGCATATACCCAGAAGATGCTCGAACATATAACAAGGACATATGCTCAACTATGTTCATAGCAGCCTTATTTATAATAGCCAGGAGCTGGAAAGAACCCAGATGTCCTTCAACTGAGGAATGGATTCAAAAAATGTGGTATATTTACACAATGGAGTATTACTCAGCTATTAAAAACAATGAATTCGAGAGGTTCCTTGGTAAATGGATGGAACTAGAAATTATCATCCTGAGTGAGGTAAGCCAATCACAAAAGAAGACACATGGTATTCACTCACTGATTATTGGATATTAGCCTAGAACCTTGAAATGCCCAAGATGCAACTCACAGGCCACATGAAGCCCATAAAGAAGGAAGACCAAGTGAGGGTGATTCGGTCCTTCTTAGAAGGAGCAACAAAATACTCAAGGGAGCAAATATGGAGACAAAGTGAGGGACAGAAACTGAAGGAGGGGCAGTCTCAAGACCACCCCACCTGAGTATCTATCCCATGTGCAATCACCAAAGGTAGATGCTGATGTGGAAGACAGGAAGTGCATGCTGATAAGAGCCTGATATGGATATCTCCTCAGAGGCCTTCAAGAGTCAGACATATTCAGAGGCAGATGCTCACAACTAGCCATTGAACTGATCATGGGGTTCTCAATAGAGGAGTTAGAGTGAAGACTGAAGGAGCTGAAAGGGTTTGTGGCACCATGAGGAGAGTAACAATACCAACCAACCACAGCTCCCAGGGTCTAAACCACCAGCCTGGGAGCACTTAGGGGGGATCCAGGGCTTCAGCTGAATATGTAAAAGTGGAGGGCCCTGCTGGGCATAGGTGGAAGAAGAGAACCTTGACCTCATGAAGGCTGGATGCCCCAGGGGGTGGGAATTTTGAGGGTGGGGAGTTGGGAGTGGGGGGTGTAGATAGAGGTTACATCCACAGAGAAGAAGGAGGAGGGGCGAGGGGATTGGGGGTTCCGAGGGGGTGGTGGGGGATGGGGTAAGGGGACAACATAGGAAATGTAAATAAATCATCCAATAAAAAAAAAAAGAAAAAAAATTATAAGCCAACCTGATAAAACATATACTGTACAATAAGTAAATGAAATAAATTGTTGCATACATACTAAAAAAAAAAAAGAAAACAAAATATGTTACTATAGTAAAAAATGGTAATTCAGGGGAGAGAATATTAATATGCTCTGATAATTATTTCAAGAATAAAGGATGCTCAGGAAGAGGGCTTGCCATATTCAAAATACAATTTTATGGTTCCCAGAGAATGAGTATGTCCTATTTTCAAGACTGACAAAAACAAGCATGTTAATTATGTGTTTTTCTGTATTCAGTTACTGTTCCCATAAATAAAGTTAATTTATTCTGTGATTTTCTTCATGTATTGACTTCATTCCTGGCTCTCCAAACAACAAACAGAATGCAGTGAATAATGGGAGCAGTTATGGTTTTAGCAGGACACATATATATGTGCATGTCTCATGCAATGGGTAATCATTGTCAACTTGACTATCCAAGGGGAGGCTCAGTTCAGGAATTGCCTGCATAAAGTTAGCCTAGGGATGTGTCTGTGGGGCAGTTTCTTAACTGCTAATTGATAGAGGATCATCAGTTTATTCTGCTCACTAAAATTTCTGGACAGGTGAATCTGTGCTACATAAAAATTATATATAAACATGAAGGAGGGAGTGAGAGAGTTAGCATAATCACCTGTGCTTTCAGCCTAATGGTCCTCCTTTGTATATAGCTTTGGCTTCTCTTGATGATGAACTGTGTTTTTTGGTCATGGTATTTATCAAAACAACATAAACTAAACTAAAAATCCTATTTAATTTATGTGAAAGCTTTTTGCAATGGTGAAGTACAGAAGACCTTAACATCTACTTCAAATAATAAGCAACTAACTCAGGGTATGACAATAAGAAAAATAATGCTTAACAACCAAAGATAATGGTTCACCTAAAACTTCTAACCAGAAAAGATTTTTATGAGGCATTATTAATGATTATTTTTAATAAATATATCTATGTAAATGTGTAAATAAACACTGAAGCATGCAACAATATACAAATCTTGTATACAGTATACATTTGATAAAAGCATCCATGATAAAATTTGTAGGGTTTATATGAGATAGATATATTTTAAATCATAATATAATGTTATATTCATAATTAAATTTAAAATTATAATATAATGTATATAAATGTAAAACAAATAGTCATATTTTAATATATACTTTAAATATGCATTAGGATAGTAATATTTCATATAAATAAAACTGTATTTGAAGATATATATATATATATATTAGAAAAATAAATTTGATATTTATTTTAATTTATCTTATTTTAAATATATATCTCTGCTTTAGGAAAAATTTAGATTTTTGATAACTATATATTAAATATTTATCATGATCTCTGGTTCTTATAGTTTAAATATTTTTCTATATTTAAATATTTATATTTCTGCTATGTTCATAACATTTGTTAGGCTTTTCAACATTGTACAACTAATTTCCTTCTATAATTTTAAAAAGTACTTATTGATTCTTGAGAATTTCATGTTTTTGATAATATTTATCCCCACTTTTCCTCCTACCTCCTCCCAGATCTTTCCTAAGCTAATAACTTCCTAACTTCATGTTTTTAAAGAATAATCCATCATTGAGTCCAATATGTTTTATTCATGTATCTCTGAGTATGTAGCCATACCCTAGAGTGTGGTCAACCTACCAACAACCATACCCCTTTTTCTATTATTATTTATTCTTTAATCATTTTTTTATAGTCCAATCTTTATCCCCATCCCGGTCTACCCTACATCTGTTCCATATCCCACACCTCTTCCCATGCCCTCCCCAAGTCTCAAAGAGGATGTCCCCACACCGACACTCACCCCAACAGACCTCCCCATTCCCTGGGTCCCCTACTCTTTCAAGAGTTTTGAGTTACTTCACTCAGGATGACATTTTCTAGTTCCATACACTTAAATAAAACTGAGTGTCCCTTTTCAAGCTGTTATCAATTGCCTATATCTACTAAGCCTAGAAGTGGAAAATTGTGGCTATGTCTCCATTCCATGTTGAAACTTGATATGAATTAAACACCAGTCTTGTGCATGCTGTCAAAACCCCATGAGTCCACCAGTGTAATTATCCTGTTGCATCTAGATAATAATACTTTGATGTAGTCATCCAAAGTCTCTGACCATTACACATTTTTTCTTCCTATTCCTTAATGATCCCTGAGCCTTGAGAAATGTCTCATTTAGGACTGAGCAGTCTGCATTTCTTATCCTCTGCACACTGTCCAGTTGTGAGTCCATGTAGTACAAATGTAAGCTTTCTTAATGAGGATTGAGAGAGACACAAATCTATGAGTATAGATATATGTCATTTGCAATCAATTTATATCCATTCCACAGAACAATGTAAGTAGGTTCTTTCTTAAAGGATATGTTCTATCTAGCCACAGGTCTTGATACTAGGGATGGGTTTTAACTTGTGGAGTAGGCTTGCAATCCCATGAGAAAGTTGGTTACTCTTGTAACATCATACTGATATGTTAGCAGTAATCATATTTTCAAGAACAACCATTATTGTCACCCATGGGTTTCAGAGCTTGGATTAATTTCTTCTCCTCTGGTAGCATGTGTAGCATTTTCAAGCACTAGGCATCTAGGTGGTGAGAGTCAAGCTTTCAAGTTGGTAACTGTTTTATTTTTCCATGTTCTATGACTGGAGTTTACAGTTTCTTCAGCAAGATGGTATTACCATCAAATTCTAGAAGGTAACAAAGAGCAACGTAAGCAGACAGCAACATTTGCGGGTCTCTAGAACTTCATTTACCAACAGCTGCAATAGAAGTAACCCATTCCTGGCACTGGACTTTTATTTTATAGCCTATGGTATCTAGAAGAAAGTATGTAGAGTCTCTTGCTACGAGGTAACTATTCTTAAACTCTTCTTGTACATGTACATGCGTATATTACAAGGATGCTTTTATAGTAGTATGTTTCTTTATTGCATTTTAAAGGTCTTTATTTTTGTCTGAGGAAGAGTTTATTTGTCTGAGAAGTGTTCGATCACAAACATTTATAGAAAGAATATCTATTAACATGCCAGATGATCTAGTTTCAGTATTAGAAAGAAGGGCTTTATTACCATTACAGATGATCTCAGCACAGTATTTGAACAAAATAAACTTGGGTATGATAAATCTACAGTTTTATAGTAGTGATTAGTAAAAATTAGTTGCATCATACTTGGGAAAATTTCAAATTTTCTACATCAATTATGAGACTAAAGTTTGAATATAATTAAGGTTATTTTTTCCAAATTTTGTTTCACTTTCACCCAGGCCATTTCACCATGCATCTCAAAAGTGTAATTTGTATAGAATCAAGAAAGTTAGAAACCTTTAATTGAACAGAGAAAAATTAATGTAAGACACCATGTGTGTATTACCCACCCTATAAGCAGCTTCATAGTTTAAACTAGTGGACACTCAGCTTTCCCATCATTTAAAGCAATGTAATTTTAAACTATATTTGGACATACGATCTTTAAACTTTCTAGGTTCTAATTAAATAAACACGACACTGTCTACTTTCTTCTCATCTGTTAATAATGAGTTATCTTACACACACAATCCTTTTTTCTTTCACATGACTTCATCACTTCAGTACACAAATCTATCTTTTCACACCTATAGGTATTCTAATTCATTATATTTTGGGAAGCTTAAAGTGCTCCCAGAGATCATTTTATTATTATGTACACTACTCACATTTTTCACATTTGAAGTCCCACTTGCAATCATTGATAAATTATACACAGTATGGATAATGTATGCATACAGACAGAGAGACAATATGTATATATCTATACATACCTATGATGAGTTAATTTTAAATTATACTATGATACATTAAAACAATTGCTAATAGTAATATATAATTATAATAATATAGCATGGTAAATGAATGCATGTGGTCCTTCTCAAAAGTTATACTGGATTCATAATTCTATTTGTGAGGATGTGAGATGATACAAATCCTACTTTATACCATGAAATAAATTGAATTACCTAAGTATTATGAAACAGATTAATGCTATTATTGATCTTTAAACATTACATCAAAATACTAAGGAACTCCTGACATATGTGATCCAATGGAGCTATGATGATATCAGGAAGAAAGCATGTCCAAAACGGGGAGGCTAGGCCTGGACAATCACTTGACTACATCCTCAGCTCAGTCAGAGAAGGATGACTCAAGATTATCTGGTATTGCTCTTCCTTCAGTTCCATTAGCTTCTTCTGTGGGGATATTTATCTGTCACTCACACTTCCCTATGCACAATTTAATTCACGACAGTCCCATTTTCACCTAGAGAAATTCAACTTGGATCTATTCTTATTCATTAGCTCTATTGTTTTGAGTAATTGGATCACAGTTTCATGATTGCTTTAATGCCTTCCATTAATGCAGTTTCCTATTATCTTCAGAATAGGTTGGTATTTTTCATCATTTGCATGCCACAGTTTCCTTATTTGGATGTCAGACTGAATTTTAACATATGGAAGGGATTAATTTCTATTCACTCACAGATAATTATAAAACTTTGCCTGTAATTTATATATCTCATAGATATGTGTCACTTTGAAACACAAGGTTCCTTTTGGTTTATACTAGTCTACATTATTAGTAAAGAGTGATTCTAAAGTCAGCTAGTAAAGTCTAACCTTATTGAGAACTCTTTTCAATGTCATAAGATCTACTTTTTATTACATTTATGTTTTAAAAGGCAGCCCTACTGGTTTGAGAACAAAGAGCATTTTAATACTTGAAGATTGTGACTATTCTGCATTTAAATTATTACTTCACACAGATTGCTGCTTATTTATAAAAACAACCACTAGCTTATTATCTTTGTCTGTGAAATGATCTTGTGTCTTGTATTTTATATTGACAATTCTACATCTCATTTTGTTTCCAAATGTTGCTTTGCTGGTTTTATATAAGGAGTTTTTCAGTTTGTGATAGTTTGAATAATAATGGCCACCAAAGGCTCATATATTTGAATGTTTGGTCTCTAATTGTAGGAAATATTTTTGTGAAGGACTAGGAGATGGGTCTTTGGGGAGATGGAAGGAGTAGACTTTAAGGTTTTAAAAGTCCATAGCAGACCCAGTTTTTCTCTCTTTTCTGCTTAATAGTTGCTGTCTCAATATGGTTACTCTTGCCATTGCTTTGTACCATGCCTGCATGCCTGCTGCCAAACTTCCCATGAAGGTGGTAATAGACTTACACTGGTATATTATTCAAGCCTCCAATTATAGACTTTCTTCGCTAACTTGTCTTGGCCATGGAGTCACTTCACAGCAACAGAAAAATAAGTAAGACAAGGGCCGTCTGCCCGGGGCCAGCCCCAGCTTGTGGGGGTGAAATCTCTTCTTCTTCTTCTTCTTCTTCTTCTTCTTCTTCTTCTTCTTCTTC
>NW_021604766.1:1736487-1747221 GCF_004785775.1 Grammomys surdaster
TCTTCTTCTTCTTCTTCTTCTTCTTCTTCTTCTTCTTCTTCTTCTTCTTCTTCTTCTCATCAGTTTTTCTTGAGGCAGCCAAGGAGGAAGAGCATCGGTGGGGGGTAAGACTTGGTCTTAGGAGATATGTAGGGTTGCTGTATAATAAAGGTTTACTTATCTACATTACTATGCTACCGTAGCTGACCTGCCTTCTGTGATCCTGAGGCCAGAAACTGCAGTTTGTTGCACTTAACACCTCAGCCCCAAAACAACAAAGGATTAAGTAAATAGCCTTTGTAATATCTCAGAAGGAACTGCTGGGCTCTAACATATGCCTGCTAGTCTGAGGTCTCAGGAAGAAGAAACACTTAGAGAAGTTATTATAGAGATATTATAGAGTATTATTTTGACACTTAATTATGAAGTGTCAAAAGTTTCTTATGAAAACTATCTAAGGAGGAAAATAGAAAGGTCCTAAGTGGGGAAAAGGAAAAAAAATTATAATAAGGGAAAAATTCTAAGGGAGAAAACTCTAGGCAGGAGAAAAGGAAGGGAAGGGAAGAATGAACTCCTAAGGAACCTCTTGTGTCTTTGTCTTCAGTACTTATACATATTTCAGAATACATGGTCACATGTTACAAAGTTCATCATAAGTTCACACAAAAAATCAAATCATAAATTGAAATAGAAATTTACAACACAGAATGTTAACATGCATATCCATTAGGAGTAATTATCTGGGTAAACATCCATCAACTCTCTAGCTCCACAGGTTCACTGAAGGTTTAAAACTATGAGAAATTAGTGAAGTTTTGTATAGATAAAGCCAGACAATATTTTATCTTCTGTTCTAACACCTATAATAAATTGTGAATTCCCTATTAGTGACCTTTGGTTAATTGTTTTACAACCTCTTTGAATGTGCTCTGAATAGGAGAAAGTCTCGTTACTATCTAAGAGCAATTAACTGATGACACTTGGGAGACTGGCAGAGTTCTCATTGCAGCTTTGACTATCAGAAAAGGACCTAATAGGAGTCCTTTTAAAAAAGAGCTTAATAATTATTGATATAATTTTAGGAATTCTTAAGGATCATCATTAAGACTTAAGAAGTCATCTATTTGTCTAAACGGCATTGCTACAAGATAGTACATCTTCATGGATCTGCAAAATCTGCTCCACAGGGGTGTGCTATTGCTTAGTGATAGTTATATTTGTTTAATAATAATAATAATGATAATAATAATAATGATAGGAAAAGCATATTAATAGCAGGACTCTTTCCTAAAATAATCCCCTCACAGCCTTGCTGATAAGACCTCATCTGTCGCAGATTATATAATAATCCAAGGCAAGCCATTTCAGGATGATCACCTGCTAATTATTAGCTTGTCTCATTATGGCTCCTGACAGCCATCCATACTACCTCCTCTGTTTTGTTTCCTATCTCTCCCTTCAAACTCTGATTCCGGACCTTGTGATCAATTTGATGGTTAGCTGCGAGGATCTGCCTCTGTATATGTCAGGCTCTGGCAGAGCCTCTCAGGACTGATCACAGAATTCCCAATGTAGGAGTTAGAAGACTGAAGGAGTTGAAGGGGCTTGTGGCCCCATGGGGAGAGTAACAATACCAACCAACCAGTGCTCCCAGGGTCTAAACAGCTGGTTTGGGAACACACATATAGGGACCCAGGGCTCCAACTGTATATGTAGTGGAGAATGGCCTTGTCTGGCATCAGTGGGAGAGGAGGGTCTTGGTCCCTTGAAGGCTGGATGCCCCAGTGAGGGGGAATTCGAAGGCTGGGAGGTGAGAGTGGGTGGATGGGTGGGGGCACATCCTCATAGAAATAGGAGGAGGGATGATGGGATAAGGTGTTCCTGGGGTGAGGGAGTGGGGAAAGGGGATAACATCTGAAATATAGATAAATACAGTATCCCATAATAATAAAAGAGAAAGAGAAAATAAAAACAAACAAAAAATAGTAGAACTGGCTATCACAGTAGAACATTTGAGACATTTTGGCAGCGATTTAATATTACCCATATTACTAGGATTCCTTATAACTGTCAAGGACAAGGGACTGCGAAGGGGCCCAGGGGCCCATGGAATTTTAAAACAATATCTTCATAAAATAAAAAAGAGGGAGGTATATCCCCGTACACCACAAATTTACTTAAATCATGTTCTTTTTATTTTAAAAATTTTAAAAAATTTTGGATGCCAAGGAACTTTCTGCTATGTGTCTATGGTACTTTACAACTAGGCATACATATGCATAGGTGAAAGGGAAGGATCTACTTACTGCCATATGGCATGATCCCCATCAGTATTTAATATGGGAAAGAGGGCATGTTTGTGTTTTATTCTGCATGATGCTGAAGGGTCATGGTGGCTGCCAGGGTGATAGGTGAGACATGCTGATGCCAGGACAAAGAATGATGAAGACCTATAAGCTTGCTGAGTGCCCTGACAATGGTGACTGGGAAGCTGTATTGGACATATGTTCCTGACCCACATTTGCTTGCCTATACCTCTCATGGGACAAGCTGTATTGCCTCAAGATTTTAGACCTTGTGGAACAGAGAATCAAAAAGAGATTTGACCAGTTATTTGGACTCAATCATGTACTGGTCAAGAAATTAATCCAATATTGGAAATAACAGTTTTCACTTGGAAGTCTTGTTCTGGATATTTTCAAAGACATATTTGGAAGTTAGTTGCAGTTCTGTATGATGTTATGTTAGCAAGAGATAAAGTTGAGGTAGGTTTTGGATTTCAAACAAGTGTTACTACATGTGTTAAGGCTCTTGTAATTGTCAAGTTAAAAATACTTTTGTTTCTTCTACAACATTTAATGTAAGTTACATTGATTGTACACTTTCTAATAGTATTAGTGTTTTGAAATCCAGGATGTCAGCTATGGAGATCTATCAACAAGGTTTTGTTTTATAGTCCTGAGTATCACAGAACACTGGTCTTCTGAAAAAGAGCTTGCAAGTACTGGAAGAGTTTAGTCAGGTTTTAACCAGAAGCAAGAAGGTAGTGGGCTTGATAAATGATAGTATAACAGCTTTAATTATATTAATTTCTAGCACCACTGCTTCTGCAATTGCTTTAACACAAGAAGTTAAGACAGCTACTATTTTTAATCATTTAGAAAAAAAATGTTATTAATGTGTTGAATATACAAGAGGATTTAGATAGGCATTTGGGAGAATGGATTGATGCTCTTTATCCCATTCAAATTACTGAACGGAGGTTCAGAATTTAAGGGTAAGGAGCCATCTTGAGTGTCAGGCCGAATACCATTGTATTCATATTAATTCTAAAATTTACAGTTATAATCATTATAATTAAGGAAAAAGTTTAATGACACTTGCAGTGCAGTTGGCATAATTCTAACACCTCTATGGGTGTTTTATCTTTGCAGAGTGAGCTTATAAATTTAAATTTAAAGAATGCTGCTCTGCTGAACATTGATGTAGCAGATACTGCTGATAAAGTTACCGATGGCCTGAGGTCAGTATTTCTATTTTGGTCAAAATTCAAGAATGACATATATAGGTTGATCAAGCTGACCCCTTTTGTCTTGGGAATACTTTTATTCCTGCCTATCATGTTAAAGCTTGTGTTTAACATCAACATGTTGGCATCCAGTGTACATGGCTTGAACCTAAAAATGGACCACCAGACAGAGTTATTAAATTAAGAGGTTGGCAAGCCATGGACAGGTAAGATTCTGCACAGAGCCTTACCAACCTAAGACATAAGTGCATTTCTTTTGATAAAGAATATTCCATGATGGTTAAGGAAGGCATTCTTGGCAGAATGACCTAAGACAGGCTCAGTCTTGTTTGTGAAATTTTTTACAAAGGGAGAAGCCAAGAGCTTTTGGGTCTGCTTGACAAGAATCAGATATGGACCAAGGACAAGAAAATGGGCTGCTTGGCAGGAATATAACATTGGCCAAGGACAAGGAAGCGGGCTTTAGGCAGGAATCTGACATTAGACTAGAACAAAGAAGTAATTTCAGGCAGGAATCTAAATCTTTGGTTAGAAAAAAGAAGTATTTTTCAGGCAGTAATCTAAATATTAAGCTAGAGCAAAAAAGTAATGTTGAGGTAGGTTTTAGAAATGGTAGCTCCCAATTTGTCTTGTTCTAAGGACCCACTATATTACAGACTAGGCTAGGCCTGTGGCCATGAGTGAGCTGTAGCATGTTCTTTCTGCTGCCACCGCTCAGGCCACTGGCCCAGGTGGGCCAGAAGTACCCACCCTGGCACTCACGAGATGCCAGCATGGGAGATGGCTCTGCAAATCTTCCACATTGTCTCCTCAAGGCTGGACTGAGCCCAGACCATCCTGCCATCTATGTGTTACCAAGTAGAAATGAGACTCTAATGTTTAAAGATTATCCAATAGCTTTATATATTTGCTAATGCTCAATAACAAGACGCTCACACAATTAGAGGTGTTTCCCAATGTCTAACCTTGATATAAGTTGTTACACAGAACTGTTCCTGATACATGCATGGTTCTCCATTGCTCCTCCATCTCTGCCTCCCCAGCTCCTTCTCTTCCTTCTCCTCTTCCTCTCCTTACTCCTCTTCCTTTCCTACTTCCCCCCACTTTAACTCCTCAACTTGTGGTGAAAATATGCAGCTAAATGTCACCCTTCCTGTTTAAAAAAACTTTTTTTCTCTCAAAATACAATTAGAGCACAACTATATCAATTTGTATTAGCAAGGTATGAGATAGACCTAATACCCAATCCATCATTTTTGTTAACTAATTAGAACCTCTGCCATCTCTCCTAAAGAAAAACTTAGTTCTGAACCTGGCCTATGTCCTGACTTTAGAATGAATGTCAGCGGAAAACCATCCTCTCAAATATTTTCTCTCAAAGTAAATATCCTAGGTTGGCTAAGAGACTATAAGTCTCCAACCCCATCAGAAATCCAGAATGACTGAAATAACTGAAATTATGGGAAGCACAAAGCATAGCTTCTAAAATTTTGTCAATTTATAGAGACCGCTACTGGAAAGTCCCTATACTTCAAAACATTGGAGCATCTGATCTTCAGTGTTCTGGCCCAGGATCATCTGACAAACCTAGTAATGCAGATTTTATAAGAGCTTATCACTCAGTCTTGGCTGATATAATCAGTCGAGTATTTCACAAGTGTGTCCTTTTTCTGGACAGCATATTGTCTGTAGATGAAAAGAGACAATTCTTGCCTAGTGGCTGTCTCACCACAACTGGAGTAAATCTAAATATCCTCAATCTCTTCCTAGAATCTAAGATGGTAAAGGTGTCAGGAGCAGACAGGTTTCTAATCAAATGTCTTACTAAAGAAATGTTTGTACTGTCAATTCTGTGGACTTCTGATGTTTTTGAAAACCAATTATCTATATAAAGCAATCTGGACTGATGTCTGTTAACTCCTCTCAACTATTTCTAACTAAAATCTAGACAATACCTAATAGTAAACTCAGAGCCACGAATTTGCAATAGGCCCTTAACTCACAGGCTAACCATCTCAGATCAGTCAAAAAAAATTAAAGAAGGACTGAGTCTAGGCCTTGTATCCTCCAATTTTGACTTAATTGAAGAAAATAAACCAATGGAATCCTTGAATTTGAAATCAAAATATATCTTGCATCATTTAAGAAATTACAACTTCAGCTTAATAATAGTTATACAAATTTCTACCAATAGGTTATGGCTATGTAATCAATTCTAGCTATTCCTCCTTGTTCTAATAAAACCAGTACTTTTCCCTAGAAGGACAGACTAATATTAACCACCTCAGTCCCCAGGCCCAATTGAACTGGGGTGCTAACTCTTCATTAACATCTTCAAGTTGATTATGAGCATTGAGATATTAGAAGAGGGGCGGGGGTGGTAAATTGATAAGCCTCTGGTGTCTGTGTCTTCACTGCATCCAGCTGAAATTCCAGGACATCAGAGGTTCGAGTCTCCTGTGAGGCAATATATCCTTATATCATCTGAATACATCTGATTTACACTACCTTTCTGTTTGGCCCTCTGTCTAGAAGTGTTTTTTTTTTATTTATACTATCTATCTGTTTGGCTCTGTACTCCAGAACAGCCTCTACTTATACACTGTACTCTCTACTATAGAATCAGTGACAATTTTTCCTATCTAAGTTCCAAACAAAATGTGAAGATATACATGTGATTCAGTCAAATCTGTTTATAAATCTATCTTAAAAATAAATAATCTCAATTTTAATTCACAGTTCAAATCTCTCTGTCATTGAAGTAAGGTACTTCCTTCTTTTCTTAACAAAAAGCAACCTGAGTTTCCTCACAGCAGGGGACAAGCAGTTTTTTTTGTTCAGTGTTCCTGTGCTAGGAGTCAGGTGACTTATCTCAGCACTTACTCACTCACTTTAAAAATAAAAAAAAAGAAACATAACTTTTACTCTCAGGTGAAATAGACTTAAATTTCTAGTGAATTTGTGCCAGACATTGGGACCCACTTGTGATAGGTTTTGGAAACTGAGGCTCCCAATTTGGCTTATTCGATGGAGTCACCATGTTCCTCACTAGGCTAGGCCTGAGGTTACAAGCAGTGGTGTACTCTTGCTGCTGCCTCAGCTCAGGCCGCCTGCTCAGGCAGGCTAGAAATACCTGTCCTGGCACCCACAAGAAGCCAGCATGGGAGATGGCTCTGCCAATCTTCTACACTGTCTCCACAAGGCAGGGCTAGGCCTAGACCATCCCACCATACACGCGGTACCCAGTAGAAATGAGACTTCAATGTTTAAAGATTATTCTTTAAACTATATATTTGCCTTAACAAATATATTAATATAATTAATTAAATATAATAATTAAATGTAATAATTTATAATAAATTATATTATTAAATTATATTAAATATAATTATTAGATATATTTAAACAAATATATTGGCTTTGTATATTTGGTAATGCTAAATAACAAGATGCTCATTCAATTAGAGGTGTTCCCCAAAATCTAACCTTGATATAAGTTATTACTCAGGACTGATTCTGATACTTGCATGGTTCTCTATAACTCCTCCATCTCTGTCGCCCTAGCTCCTCCTCTTCCTTCTTCTCTTCCTCTCCTTACTCCTTCCACCTTAATTCCTCCCAAATTGTGGGGGAAATATGCCACTACAAAGTAATTTCAGACAGGGCATCTAAATCTTAGGCTAGAACAAGGAAGTAGGCTTCAAACATAAAAATGACTTTGGGCTAGGCCAGGGAAGTTGGTTCAGATATTTTGCTCATCTTGATAAGCCCTTAGAAACAATGATCATGGGAGTGTTCACAAATTTGTTTATTTCCTTGCTTGTTCTTTGACTATTTGTATTTATTGTCATGCTTATTCCTTGACTATCTACATCTACTGTGTTGCTAGTTCCTGAACTGAGAATTTACCTTACTTGCATGTTATTAAAATGGTATAAAAGCAAGAAAGAGGAGGAGGGATGAGATAAATGGTTTCTAGGAAGGGGAAATGGAGAAAGGGGAAGGAATTTGAAATGTAAATAAATGAAATAGCCAATAAAAAATTCTAATTCAGACAGAAAACAGTCTTCATTCTATAATATTAGCTAAAATTGCTGCCATTTGATTCCTGGCTCTCTGTTTTTGTTGCCTGATGTCAGTTGCTTTGAATATTACATCAAACATGATAACTAAAAAAAAAAAAAAAAGAATACACAGAAGGGTATGCATAGTTACTTAGATTCTACATAAGCCCTCTGTATTACTCTGACTTCTAACTAGTTAGTTGTGTCACAGCAGCCTATAAAATAAAAATGTATTGGCAATGAATTATAAGCATGGAAAAATGAAAGGAAGTTGTTGTGAAATCAGGTGTCTACAGGCGGCTCTTCTCACATGCAAATGATTATTTTCTGTCTTTGCTCTCACTCCAAGGGAGCATAGACTCCATACTCAAACTAATCACATTGCAAAGTTTTCATTTATATATTATGTCATTCACATATGTCTACCTGCATCTTTTAATTTTAAGATAATATATTTTATTACAAAAATATTTAGCTTTGAAAAAAATTACAGCCATGACCAGAGTATCTTGTCAAATCCTCTGTAATCATTTTGTTTAATTATTTTATCATATCTTCAATGTGGTCTACCAATTTTTAACATTCATAAAGTGAATACCAAAAATAGAAATTGCTTATAATTAAAAGCTATTGATGAAAGATTTCAAATTGAGAGGATGATTTTAGTATTACATATACTGTTATAAAACCATAAATATCAACATAGATAGAAAAACCTGATTATAGAAAAAACATGTCTTATAAGAAAAGAGATGATGAATACTTGGTAGTTGTTTGAATTTTTCTACAAATGTTAATTTAAAAACTAATTTAGATAAAAATATAGCAAACCATCCCTGTTATATGGAAAAATTACAGATTTTAAATTGAGGACAAAATATTAGTAAGATGGTTAACCTATAGCTAGGTACAAAAATAATTTTTAATAATTAAATCCATGTGTAATTATGCAACTAATAAATTTGAGTAGCACCTGAGAAATTCAATTTCAGTTAATTTCCCATTATAAATTTTAACAATGGTTCACAATTTAGGCAAAGTGCCATCTGAACTAGAAAATATGACTGAAGAGGATAAAGTATTACTTTACTGCCTTCCAGGGCAAGGTTATTACTTGACTGGTATACATATTCCAAGAAGAGATTACAGTAGGTAGTGTATGAGCTGTGTAGATATATAGTATTTTGGGCACAGTTCCCACACTGGTAGGGTAACTGTTTTCCACATATGAAAGTGAGATCCACTGAATTTAGCAGGTCCCAGTTGGTCCTAATTGCTAGCACTTGAAATATTGAGTAGTTTTTAGGATTCCTGAGAATATAAAAGTGAGAAAAGAATCTTCTATATTGATTGTTTGGAAATGTGTTTGCATTTTACTTTGGGCTGTTTTCCTGAAAGACATAAAGAAAATTGGACCCTTAAAATTTGGAGTCCTCACAGGGAGGGTCTCTGTACTTCTGCAGCTTGTCAGTCTTTAAAGACTGAACAAAATTATTTCTACTTGACATGTTTCAACTTCACCTTGTATACAGCTTTACAACTCTTATTTCTATCATAAACATTTTGAAGTGTTGATTTTTTGCACTTATAATTCACCTAAACATATATTTTTCTACAAAAATTCAGGTGTTCTTATTGACAGAATTTCTACATTTATGGTAGTAGCAATTCTGGTTCAAAACATTCAAACTACTTAGAAATGAGAATAAAACTGTAGTAATTTACTCTTTACACTAATTATAATAAGTGAGTCAAACTACATTACATATATAATATAAATTAGTTTGGTTACTAATTTATTTTGTAGGATAGAGGACAAAGTCTTACTATGTATCTTGGAATAGCCTAGAACTCATCATTTAGACTAGGCTGGCCTAAAAAGTAATTTGAGATACTCCTGCTTTTGCCTCTTAGTGCTAGGGTTAAATTATAGTACTATTTAAAAAAATAAAAAATTAATTATATATTTGTATTTTTGATGTTCAAATATGGATGACATTCAATTGTCTTTATTTCTGACTTGTTATTAACATAGACCAACCATGGAATCTCTAATTTAGATATGGCAATACACTTTGGGGAACACTATTCCTGTAGTGATATGAACAATTGCCTTCAACAAAGTACAGACTCCATCAAAGTCCAACTTTATGAATGAATGATTTGAAGAGTGTTTACTCACAGGAAAATATGAGAAGAGTTATTTACAAAAGCAGAGACAGTGTAAAGAGATCTGCATCACAAAAGCCCACTTCAACATGGGTGACAGCTCATGGAATCTACAAACCTTGAACCCAACAAACAATATGCAGGTATCATAGCAGGGTAGCTTAGTTACTCTGAGATGCTTCCTATTTGTTCAGTTTCTGTGATAGTTTCTCCCAGCCATCATTCTTTCTTATATATGCTAAGAAAGGGAGGACCTAGTGGACCAGGTAACTTCCTGAAGCCATTTGGTTGTTTACTACCTGAGCATGAGGCATTTTCCTGCACAAAAGTGTTTCATTCTCATTAGAACATACTGTTGTTGTCTTTCCTTTTGACAACTTGGGCCTACAAGAATTACTGCTTTAGAATATTTTATGGTTTTACCTCCCAGGTTTTTTTTTTATTTTTTCTTTTAAATCTATTTTCTATGTAGCCTTGACTGTTCTGCAACTTGCAATGTAGATCAGGCTAGGTGCAAATCACAGTGATCTACTTGTGTCTGTCTCCAGAGTACTAGGATAGAATGCTTTACCACCACCATACACAGCTCTCAACTCTCTTTTAACATCTTAATACAAACTGTTCTCCAAGATGGAGGTTTAAACACTATACAAGTTAAGGTTTATCATCTGTTTTTTTTTAAATAATTATTTTAAATTAGCTTGTACTCTAAGATAAAATGTAAAAGCTATTGAGAAATACTTTGTCATTCTACTCATCTTAGTCAACATTTTATTTCTGTGAAGAGATAACATGACTATGGCAATGGGGGCTTTAATTGGGGCGTGCTTATAGTTTCCCAGGTTTAGTCAATTCCCATAATGATGGGGGGGGCATGACAGCACACAAACAGACAGGGTACTAGAAAAGTTAAGAGTTCTGTGTCTGGATCTATACACAGCAGCAGGAGAGAGAGAGAGAGAGAGAGAGAGAGAGAGAGAGAGAGAGAGAGAG
>NW_021604766.1:1747231-1751663 GCF_004785775.1 Grammomys surdaster
GAGAGAGAGAGAGAGAGAGAGAGAGAGAGAGAGAGAGAGAGAGAGAGAGAGAGAGAGAGAGAGAGAGAGAATGTGAATGTACCTGGCTGGATTGGGCTTCTGAAATTGAAAAGTCCATTCCCAACAAAGCCTTTCTTCTCATTTTTTATTTCACCAATTTAATAGAACCATGTAGTGTGTACATTTGAGGAGTTTTCATACATACATAGATTTCTGTGACTATAGTCAAAATTAAGATTCTAGCAGTTCAAACAAAACTTCCCTATGGCTTCTTTTTTCACAGTACAGTCACAAAAACAGCCTTTCACAAATGACCTAACTTGTTACAATCACAAATATGTTGTCTACTTCCTCAATGTTATTTTAAAAATTGTACTGAAGAATTAATTCAGTTAGTATATTTCAATTAATGGCTATCTTAAGGACATGAGGAGATTTCTCAGCAGTAAAAGCATTTGCTACTCAACTGTTTATACTAAGTCCATGTCGCCAATATCTAAGTCAGCTATGGGTGCCTGGAAGTTTTTACTTATCCCTGTGGCTACCTAGAAGAGAAGCTGAATCACTGAACCTCAATCCAGTTGGAGAGCTTGCTTCAGTCAAACAAATTTAACAGTGACTGAAGAAAAGCATCCGTCCTCACACATACATACTTATAGATGCATGGGTTCACAAACAAATAAACCTGCATGCTACAAATACTACATACATACATACATACATACGTACATACATACATACATAATACATACATACATACATACATACATACATACATATTCAAGCCAAAAGAGCCATCCAAGTTGTTGCAGCGTCTATAACCCTCTCTCTCTCTCCTCTTTCTTTTTCTTTCTTCATGTTACAAAATTGCAGTTAACAATGTATCCACTGGAGTCTTTATGATTTGCTTCTGTTTCTTCATTGTAATAAATAAAGATGCTACAAACATATATAAACATTACTGTGTGAACCTAAGTTTTCATTCACTCTGCAAAAATGATCAGAACTATAAATTCTGCATCATACTGTGTGTATTTAGTTTTATGAAACACTATGATCCTCTATATCAGTATTATTGCACCATTTACATTCCCATATATAATGATCCAGTTTTGTCTCTTGTCCTTTAGTATAGGATATTTGAGTTTTCTATGTTTTTAGGTGTTTAATTATAGCTGACTGACCACATGTATGAATGACTATTAATATTGTATATTGTTTTTGGTTTTAGATAACTTTGAAGGGAAGATTGTTCTATTTTGGATGTAATCTTATATAAACCTTATGCAGACAACCAAAGCTTCTTTGGGCTCATGTGCGCAATAGCCGTGCCATTTGTTTGTGGTTTGGAAGAAATGGCTCATAGAGAGTGGCACTGTTAGGAGGCCTTGTTTGAGTAGGTGTGACCTTATTGGAAGAAGTATTTTACTGAGAATGGGCTTTGAGGTTCCAGAAGCTCAACCTGAGCCCAGTGATACTGTTTCTTCTCCTGTTGTCTGCTGATCCAGAAGTAAAACTCTTATCTACTTATCCATCACCTATGTCTGCCTGCATGTCACCATGCTCCCATGATTTCTGTCCTGATCCTAATGGAATAAACCTCTGTAACTGCATGACAATCCCAAATAATTGGCTTTCTTTATAAGACTTGCTGTGGTCATAGTGTCTCTTCATAGCAATACAAACTCTAAGACACATGTCAACATGCCAGCTTTTTATAGCATTCCTCCCCAAACTCTGTCTTGTACATTCTCCCTATATCCTTTTGCAAGGATCCTTGAGTTTTCTCCAAGGGGAAGGGGAGGAGAGTGACATAGGTGCTCCAGCTACAGCTAATCACTCATGGTTGCTTTTAATAATCAGCACTATGAGTCTCTGCACTCGCTACTACTCTGTGCAATAAGAAACTTCTCTGTCTAAGGTTAAGTGGAACAAAAAATTGTCAGTGCTGGGAGCTAAGGGACCTTCATCATTTAACTTTTGTTGCAATGTTTATTCTTATCTATAGAGTTCTGGTAAAAATTCCACCAAGGCTGTAAATTTGTTTCAGGAGTTTTTTGATGTTTGCATTTCACACTGAAAAAACATTGAATACTTCTGTATAAACATGTTGAAGATAGTTTAGAAATGAGTTTACCCTGTGCTTTCAATTACAACATATTAGACAATTTCTGGAATAGCTAAAGCTTTGACATTGGTCTGAACTCATATTTTCCTTTGTTAGAATTGTAAAGAATTGGATAGATTAAATATTCATTATTAATTGTACCTAAAATATATTTATATAAAAATCCGAGATGTTTGTTTTCAATTTCAGCATTTATGTTCTCTTCCTCCAATTTGGGTATTAAATCTCCATGTTAAAGGCAGTTATATTCCACCTTGTTTGAAAACTTCAAATGAATACCATGCTGTATTTGTGATTGTATTTAAAAATACAAAGAGCCTTTAATCTGTACTGTGTCACTAATGCAATTTTAGGATTTGAATATTAATTTCCTCTAAAATATTCCTAGAAAATTCATAGAGAAAACTAAAAGCTTTACCTGCAGATTTCAATCTGTATTTGCTTTGAAATCTAACTAGTTTACATGTGTAAAATAAGTCTACCTTTCTGTATGCATAATTAAGACTCAATACTAACAAAACACTGAGTAGTTAATTAAAGTAATTAAGACCACTGTGGCTAATGACATAATTTACTATAAGAGACAGCAGAATATATCAAAGTCCACAATGCAATCAATCCAATAAATAATCAAGAGATTAAAATATATTCTAAATAAAAATACTGAGAAATTAACATCACTTCAAAATTACCTTTATTCTTAAAATTGATATCCTTATAGGTGAAATTAGGAGAAAATATGTAAATTTGTATCCTATAAGGCTTAACACACTGAGTGGCTTCTACACACTGGACCTTATTAGCCAAAAAAATATAAGTAAAAAGTATATAGTAAAAGAGTTTATTCATATTGTGAGTGCTCTGGAGTATGTGTTAGGTACCAATCTTTTGGTTTATGGTTCACAGTGTCTAAACTTCACTGGTATTAGTCTTTTTTTAAAAGCAATCTTTATTGATTTCCTATTAAACACCTAGAATGTGTTAAGACACTTTTATAAAAAAAATCTCAGTTCAATTTCCTATTTCAATATTATTTTCTTCATGAATTTGAATAGTGCTTTATTATTGAGTTTTAATTTTGTAATGGTAAAATTATGTCTTCCTGGTAGACATGGACTGATTCGGCTTTGATGGAGTTTAATTAATATATTTATGTGTTTATTATTGTTATGCATATATACTAATGTATTCATGCACATGCTTGTATATACAATATTCTGAGTCCATTTAAACACTGTAGTACGTACATATGTTCAGGAAGAACCAAATGGGATTGGATCTCCTCCTAAGCAGGAGATCATCCATGAAGGAAATAATTCTCTGTCTCAGCAACCTTTGCCTACCAGTAACTCTTCATCTAGGTGTGGAACTTTTATGCTGTGAACATTTGCATATAAAATAGTGTTGTTGCTATACTGGATTTGTTCAGGAAAATATTGTTGAGTTTTAATAGGTTCAGTTTCACTTCAGTGTCTCTGAAACACTGACATCCTGTCTCAAACAATTGTGCTGTCTACTCTTCCATAGATATCCCCTGAGTTTTAGATGTAGGAATTGAATTGCAGATATATATGACATTTGACACCACACTAGCCCTTATTCTCTGCATTTGACCAGTTCCTCATCCCTGTAATAGTCTCCATCATTTGCAAAAAGATGTTTCTGTGATGACAAGTGAGAGATATACTCATGTGTGGGATAAGGATAAGGATTTAGAAAACAAATATGTTGGTTTAAGAAAATGGAAAGAGCAAGTTCTCTTCCCAGGTATCTGGCCTGTACTGCCATGGATAGTTCTCTAAGTTAATCCTCAACATACATTTTCTTATTGAACAGAAAAGGCTAATTAGAAGGTCTTGGCTACTCTCAAGAAGAAAGTGCTACTATTGCACCAGTGGGGATATCTCACCAATCATGCCATGTTTGACATTTGTGGGCTTTACAGCTGGATAGGACTAGCAATAGCTTCTTCCTCTTGGTATCTTTCAAAGCATGTTTAGATAATATGTGATCCATTCCTCAGGGTGGACGTTTGAAAGTCTGTTCTAGCTCATTTCCTTGAAATACTGTGTCTGAGGCATGTAATATCTTTAGCAACATGATATTATCATTTATTTCTGGAAGTTAACTTAGAGCAATGGCAATGGCTTGTTTTGTGGAAGACTCTTGTTTTCTTTGATTTAACAACTTGACAGATTTTACATACCAGGAACTGGAGCTTGTACTAGATAATGATTCTTTGGGAAGGTAGCTGTCTATCTGTGTGTGTATGTGTGTGTGTTGATATATCTACACACACACACA
>NW_021604766.1:1751763-1756362 GCF_004785775.1 Grammomys surdaster
TATATTCAAACATATATCTGTATATGCACACAAAATTATATTATACATGGTTTTTCAGTAAGGTGTATATTTTAAATATCAGTCATACACACACACATACACACACACACACACACACACACATTCATCAGTAAACACACATTTAGGCTGTTTCCACTTTCCAAATATTGATAATAGAGTAGCAATGAACGTTGTTGAACATCTATTTCTTGGGTAGGGCATCAAGTCCTTTTTATAGTATATGTCAAAGAGTGGTATTTGGGTCACTAGTTCATTTTTTTCCTCATTAATTCATGTTTATTTTATTCACTTTACATCCTGATCACAGCTCCCCATCCTCCTGCCCACGATTACACAGTTCCTCCCTCATCACTTCTTCTTTTCTCCTCTAAGAAGATAGAACACCCTCATCAACCCACCCTGGGTACTAACTCATTGATGCAAGACTAAGTGAATCCTTTCCCACTGGGTTCAGACAAGGCTGCTCAGTTAGGGTTATGGGATCCTCAGATAGGCAGCAGAGTATGGGATAGCCCCAACTCCAGTTGTTGGGCGACCTGCATGAAGATTAAGTTGTACATCAATATGTGCTAGGGGATTGAGTTTTGGTCTGTCTATGCATGTTCTATGTTTGATTGTTCAATGTCTGGGAGCCTCCAAGGTCCAAGTTAGTTGACTATGGTGGTCTTTCTCTAGAGTCCCTATCCCCTTCACGTCCCTCAATCGTTCCCCCAACTCTCCCAAAAGACTTCCTGAGAGCTCCATCTAATGTTTGGCTGTGGGTCTCTGAATCTGTTCCAATTGGCTGCTGGGTGAAGCTTCTTAGAAGACAGTTATGCTAGACTTCTGTATGCAAGCAAAACAGAGTGTCATTAATAGTGTCAGGGACTGGTTCTTGCCTGTGGGCTGGGTCTCAGATTGGATCAGTCATTGGTTGTCTATTCCCTCAGTCTCAGCCTCATTTTTTCCTATAAATCTTGTAGAAAGGACACATTTTACAGGTTTGGTTGAAGGTTTTGAGGGTGGGTTTCTATCCTTATCCCTCCACTGGGAGTTCTGCCTGGATACAGGAGATGGTCTTTTCAGGCTCTATTCCTGACTGCTTGAAGTCTCAGCTAGAGTTATTCTTATATACTCCCTATAGCCTTCACACCCCTGTCTTAGGTCTCTGTGATGTCCTAGAGATTCGCCCTTTGCCAATTTCTATGCTCTCTCTTTTGCTGTATACCTGATCCCCATGTCCTGTTCCCCTCTCTTCCCCTCTTACATCCAGTTTTCTCCCTTCATCTACCTCTAATGTCTATTTTATGTCCACTTCTGAGTGAAATTCAAGCATCCTCTCTTTAGCCTTCCTGTTATTTGCCTTTTTTGAATTTGTGGATTGTATTGTAGGTACTTTATAGCTAATATCCATTTATAAGTAAGTAACATACCATGTATATTCTTTTGAGTCTGAGTAACCTCACTCAGGTTGATATTTTCTAGTTACATCCAATTGCCTTCAAATTTACTGTTGTTCTTGTTTTAATAACTTATTGGTATTCCACTGTGTAAAAGAACCACATTTTCTTTGTCCATTTTCCAGTTGAGGGATATATGGGTTGTTTCTGATTTCTGGCTATTATTAATAAAGCTGCTATGAACATAGTTGAGCAAATGTCCTTGTGGTATGGTGAAGCATCATTTAGGTTTATGCCCAGGAGTGGTATAGCTGAGTCATGGGTTAGAACTATTCCCAGTTTTCTAAGAAGCAACCAAACCATTTTATAGTGTTTCTACAAGTTTGCATTCCCACCAGAAATAAAGGAATATGTCTTTTGCTCTACATCCTTCCCATTATGGACTGTTACTGGAGTTTTTGTTCTTAGCCATCATAGTGAATATAAGGTGGCAATCTGAGAATCATTTTGATTTCCATTTCCTTAATGACTAAGGACATTGAACATATCTTTATTGCGTTTATCAGCAATTAGACATTCCTCTATTCAGAATTTTGTTTTTCCTCTTATAATTTTATTCTTGTTATAAATTAAAGATTTTCAAAGATGAAAAATATATATGTTAGCTATGAACTCCTTAAATTTACACCTTTGTTGTCCAGTTTCCTGTGATATAGGAAGTACTTTGAAAGTCTTAGGCTGACTCATTGTGATAGGCTTGTAACATGGTGTTATTTATGAATTTGATCACTTCTTTAAAGTGTATTTCAAATGTGACAATTATGCAGAAAATGTATTCAGTTCTTGATCTAAATTTTGTACATCCTCAATCTATTTGTTCTAAACATATATCAAAATATCTATGACCAGTTGAGTGCTTTTGACAAAATACAAAGTAAACAGTCAAGTTGTTCTGTAGAGTGATCTTCCACTTAACCAACTAGAGTTTTTAAATGTCATCAATGTATAGACAACATAATTGAATGGCCTTGTGAAGCTATTGAAGTTCCAACTTTGGAAGAAGACCTTACCTTTGGTCAACTAGTCCTGAATCTTCCAGTTCATGAGTTTCACAATATAAGTTTTTACTCATAAACAGTTTATTCAATATTATATAAGTACTATCTTTGGTAAAAATCACTTCCAATATACAATGATAGTTATATTGTTTACAATTTGAATTCAGAAAATCTGATGTGATTCAAAAAATTTAATAAAATTTTTGTAAGATTCCTTTGTTGTCATTATCAACATGTTACCATTATAAATTAAGAAATATTAAGTCACCTCCTCACTTGATTCTTTTGGCTGGGGCAGACACTTAGCTGGTCTATCCCATGAAGATACCATATCTTGAGACATCCTAGTGAAGCCACTGCACTCAGAGCAGTGGGTAAGAACCCTCTCCCACAACCCTATGCTCCAGAGCTATAGTTGGGAGCAGGGGATGCTCAGGACCCATCAAGCCACCCAAACCCTGCATCTCCAGAATACCACTCCCCTTTCTGCCCTTGCTTGATCCTTTTGGCTGGGGTAGACACCTGGCTAATGTGCTCCTGTGAAGCAACCATATACTGAGCCATTCTAGAGGAACCAGTACACTCAGAGCAGCAGAATTTCAGGATGCCAGAGGTGGCCTGAGTCCCAGGAGTTCTTCCATCAAGGAGCTCAGGATAACAGAGACATCTGCACTCTGAGGATCTCTGGCACAAGCAAGATAACTGGAAAGATAGGCTCCAGACAGAGACAGTGAGTGCAAGTAGCACTAGAGTTAACCAGATGATGAAAGGCAAGCGTAAGAACATAGTCAACGTTACTTGGCATCATCAGAACCCAGTTCTCAAAACATAACAAGCCATGGATACTCCCATCACACCAGAAAAGAAGGATTCAGAATTAAAATCACTTCTCATGATGATGATAGTGGACTTTAAGAAGGGGATAAGTAATCCCCTTAAGAAAGTACAGGAGAACACAGGTAATTAGGTAGAAGCCCTTAAAGAGGAAACACAAAAATCCCTTTAAGAATTGCAAGAGAACACAACCAAACAGGTGAAGGAATTAAATAAAACCATCCAGGATCTAAAAATGGAAGTAGAAGAAATAAAGAAATCTTAAAGGGAAACTACCATGGAGATAGAAAACCCGGGAAAGAGGTCAGAAGTCATAGATATAAGCATCACCAACAGAATATAAGAAATAGAAGAGAGAATCTCATGTGCAGAAGATACCATGGAAAACATTGACACAACTGATAAAGAAAATGCAAAATGCAAAAAGCTCCTAACCCAAACCATCCAGGAAATCCAGAACACTATGAGAAGACCAAACCTAAAGATAGTAGGTATAGATGAGAGTGAAGATTCCCACCTTAAAGGGCCAGTAAATATCATCAACAAAATTATAGAGGAAAACCTCCCTAACTTACAGAAAGAGATGTCCATGAATATACAAGAAGCCTACAGAACTCCAAATAGACTAGACCAGAAAAGAAACACCTCCTGTCACATAAAAATCAGAACATCAAATGCACAAAACAAAGAAAAAAATACTAAAAGCAGTAAGGGAAAAAGGGAAAGTAATATATAAAGGCAAACTTATAAGAATTACATCAGACTTCTCACCAGAGACTAAAAAAGCCAGAAGATCCTAGACTGATATCACACAGAGCCTAAGAGAACACAAATGCCAGCCCATAATACTATACCCAGCAAAACCGTCAATCACTATTGATGGAGAAACCAAGATATTCCATGACAAAACTAAATTTACAAAATATCTTCCCACAAATATAGCAATTCAAAGGATAATTGATAGAAAATTCCAACTCAAGGAGGGAAACTACAACCTAGAAAAAGCAAGAAAGTAATCTTCCAACAACCCCAAAAGAAGATAGCTACATAAACATAATTCCACCTCTAATAAAAAAAAAACAGGAAGCAACAATCATTTCTCCTTAACATATCTTAACATCAATAGACTCAATTCTCCAATAAAAAGATGTAGACTATCAGACTGGATACATAAACAGGACCCAAAATTTTGTGTCATACAGGAAATGCACCCCAGTGACAAAGACAGACACTACCTCAGAGTAAAAGGATAGAAAACAATTTTCCAACCAAATGGTCCCAAGAAACAAGCTGGAGTAGCCATTCTA
>NW_021604766.1:1756462-1816235 GCF_004785775.1 Grammomys surdaster
CCAATGGTCCCAAGAAACAAGCTGGAGTAGCCGTTCTAATATCAAATAAAATCGACTCTCAACCAAAGGTAATCAAAAAAAAAAAAATGAGGAAGGACACTTCATACTCATCAAAGGAAAAATCTATCAAGATGAACTCTCAATTTTGAACATCTATGCTCCAAATGCAAGGGCACCCACACACATAAAAGAAACTTTACTGAAGCTCAAATCACGCATTGCACCTCACACAATAATAGTGGGGGATTTCAACACCCCACTGTCAGCAATGGACAGATCATGGAAACAGAAACTAAACAGAGATACAATGAAATTAACAGAAGTTATGAACCAAATGGATTTACCAGATATTTATAGAACATTTTATCCTAAAACAAAAGATTATACCTTTTACTCAGCACCTCATGGTACCTTCTCCAAAGTAGACCATATAATTGGTCACAAAGCAGGCCCCAACAGATACAAAAAGATTGACATATTACCTTGTATCCTATCAGATCACCACCGACTAAGGCTGGTCTTTGATAATGACAAAAACAATGGAAAGCCCACATATACATGGAAACTGAACAATGCTCTACTCAGTGATGACTTGGTCAAGGAAGAAATAAAGAAACAAATTAAAGACATTTTAGAATTTAATGAAAATGAGGACACATCATACCAAAACTTGTGGGACTCCATGAAGGCAGTGATACGAGGAAAACTCATAGCTCTAAGTGCCTACAAAAAGAACCTGGAGAGAGCGTATGCTAACAACTTGATTGCACAACTAAAAGCTCTAGAACAAAAAGAAGCAAATACACCCAGGAGGAGTAGAAGGCAGGAAATAATCAAACTCAGGGCTGAAATCAACCCAACAGAAACAGAAAGAACTATGCAAAATATCAGCAAAACCAGCAGATGGTTCTTTGAGAAAATCAACAAGATAGATAAACCTTTAGCCAGCTTAACCAGAGGGCACAGAGACAGTATCCAAATTAATAAAATTAGAACTGAAAAGGGAGACATAAAAACAGAAACTAAGGAAATTTAAAAAAAAAATCAACAGATCCTTCTACAAAGGACTATACTCAACAAAACTGGAAAATCTGGATGAAATGGACAATTTTCTAGACAGATATCAGGTACCAAAGTTAAATCAGAAGCAAATAAACCATCTAAGTGGTCCTATAACCCCTAAAGAAATAGCAACAGTCATTAAACGTCTCTCCACCCAAAAAAGCCCAAGACAAGATGGTTTTAGTGCACAATTCTATCAGACCTTCAAGGAAGACCTAATACCAATTCTCTTCAAACTACTCCACAAAATAGAAACAGAAGGAACACTACCCAATTTGTTATATGAAGCTACAATCACGCTCATACCTCAACCTCACAAAGACCCAACCAAGAAAGAAAACTTCAGACCAATCTCCCTTATGAATATTGATGCAAAAAATTCAATAAAAAGCTCACAAACAGAATCCAAGAATACATCAAAACAATCATCTACCATGATCAAGTAGGCTTTATCTCAGGAATGCAGGAATTATTCAATATTCAGAAATCCATCAATGTAATCCACTATATAAGCAAACCCAAAGGAAAAAAAAACACATGATCATCTCGCTTGATGCTGAGAAAGCATTTCACAAAATTCAACATCCTTTCATGATAAAAGTTTTGGAAAGATCAGGAATTCACGGCCCATTCCTAAACATAGTAAAAACAATATACAGCAAACCAGTAGCCAACATCAAACTAAATGGAGAGAAACCTGAATCAATCCCACTAAGATCCAGAACTAGACAAGGCTGCCCACTTTTACCCTACCCGTCCAATATATTACTGTAAGTCCTAGCCAGAGTAATTAGCCAACAAAAGGAAGTCAAAGGGATACAAATAGAAAAGGAAGAAGTCAAAATTTCACTATTTTCATATGATATGATATGATAGTATACTTAACTGACCCTAAAACTTCCAATAGAGAACTCCTAAACCTGATAACTTCAGCAAAGTGGCTGGTTATAAAATCAACTCCTACAAATCAGTAGCCTTCCTCAACTCCACGAATAAACAGTCTGAGAAAAAAATTAGAGAAATGATACCTTCAAAATAGTCACAAATAATTAAAAATACCTTGGTATGAATCTAACCAAGCAAGTGAAAGATCTGCATGACAAGAACTTCAAGTCTCTGAAGAAAGAAATCAAAGAAGGTCTCAGAAGATAGAAAGATCTCACATGCTCATGGATTGGCAGGATGAATATAGTGAAAATGGCCATCTTGCCAAAAGCAATCTAGAGATTCAATGCAATCCCCATCAAAATCCCAACTCAAGTCTTCATAGAGTTAGAAAGAGAAATTCTCAAATTCATTTGGATTAACAACAACAAGAAAAAAACCAAAACAGGATAGCAAGAACTATTCTCAACAATAAAAGAACTTCTGGGGTAATCACCATCTCTGACCTCAAACAGTACTACAGAACAATAGAGATAAAACGGCATGGTATTGGTAGAGACAGGGAAGAAGATCAGTGGAATAGAATTGAAGATCCAGAAATGAACACACAGCTATGGTCACTTGATCTTTGACAAAGGAGCTAAAACTGTCCAGTGGAAAAAGGACAGCATTTTCAACAAATGGTGCTGATTCAACTGGAGTTCAGCATGCAGAAGAATGCAAATCTATCCATTCTTATCTCCTTGTACAAAGCTCAAGTCCAAGTGGATAAACGACCTCCATATAAAACCAGATACACGGAAACGAATAGAAGAGAGGGTGGGGAAGAACCTTGAACAGGGGAAAAGTTCCTGAACAGAACACCAATGGCTTAAGCTCTAAGAGCAATAATTGACAAATGGGACCTCATATAATTGCAAAGCTTCTGTAAGGCAAAGGACACTGTCAATAGGACAAAATGGCAACCAACAGATTGGGAAAAGATCTTTACCAATCCTACATCCGATATAGGGCTAATATCCAATATATACAAAGAACTTGTGAAATTAGACTCCAGACAACCAAATAACAATATTAAAAATGGGGTGCAGAGCTAAACAAAGAATTCTGAACTGAGGAAACTCGAATGGCCAAGAAGCACCTAAAGAAATGTGTAACATCCTTAGTCATCAGGGAAATGGAAAGCAAAACAACACTGATACTCCACCTCACACCAGTCAGAATGACTAAGATAAAAAGCTCAGGTAATAGTAGATGCTGGCGAGATGTGGAGAAAGAGGAACACTCCTCCATTGTTGGTGCGATTGAAAGATGGTGCAACCATTCTGGAAATCAGACTGGCGGTTCCTCAGAAAATTGGACATAGCATTACCTGAGGACCCGGTTATACCACTCATGGGCATATACCCAGAAGAAGCTCCAACATATAACAAGGACATATGCCCCACTATGTTCATAGCAGCCTTATTTATAATAGCCAGAAGCTCAAAAGAACCCAGGTGTCCTTCAACAGACAAATGGATGCAGAAAATATGGTACATTTACACAATGGAATATTACTCAGCTATTAAAAACAATGAATTTGAGAAATTTTTAGGTAAATGGATGGAACTAGAAAATGTCATCCTGAGTGAGGCAACCCAATCACAAAAGAACACACATGTTATCCACTCACTGATCATTGGATATTAGCCCAGAACCTTGAAATACCCAAGATTCAACTCACAGACCACATGAAGCTCATGAAGAAGGAAGACCAAGTGTGCTTCGGTCTTTCTTAGAAGGAGTAACAAGATACTTAAGGGAGCAAATATGGAGACAAAGTGTGGAACAGAAACTGAAGAAGTGGCTGTCTGGAGACCATTCCACCTGGGTATCCATCTCATATGCAGTCACCAAAGGTAGACACTGATGCAGATATCAGGAAGTGCATGCTGATAGGAGCCTGATCTCGGTGTCTCCTTAGAGGTCTGCCAGAGACTGACATATTCAGAGGCAGATGCTCACACCTAACCATTGAACTGATCAAGAGGTTCTCAATGGAGGAGATAGAAAGAAGACTGAAGTAGCTGAAAGGGTTTGCAGCCCCATGAGGAGAGTAACAACACCTCAACCAGAACTCCCCGATTCTAAACCACCAGCTTGGGAACACATAGGGCGGGACCCATGGATCCAGCTGTATATGTAGGGGAGGATAGCCTTTTGGGCATAGGTGGGAGAGGAGATCCTTGGTTCCATGAAGGCTGGATGCTGAGTATTGAGGAATTCGAGGGTGGGGAGGTGGGAGTGTGGGTGTGTGTGTGGCACATCCTCATAGAAGCAGAAGGAGTGGGCTAGGATAGAGGGTTCCTGGGCTAGGGATAAATGGGGTAAGGGGATAACATCTGAAATGTAAATAAAATATCCAATAAAAAAGGGAAAAAGAGAAGTATTAAGTCAATAATAATATTAACTCAGAAAATAAAATTTATTTAAGTATTACTAGACAAGAGTATTTTAATGTCAAATACTTAATTCATTAAAATCAAAATGAAAAATGTCAATGTTAAATATAGAAACACCTTATCAAGCATAAGTAATTTCTTGTTTTTTTTTTCAATATTTTCTATTTCTTAATTTTTTCTTGAAAGTTTCTATCTGGTAACTTTTTTATTTTTAAAACAGAAGACAAAACAAAAGCTCCTAGTTTATTAAGACGATTCAGTTGATCATGGCTCTTCCTGCCAAGCCCAGTGATATAAGTTCAATTCGCAGTGCAAACAGGATAGAATGGGAGAATGAACTGCTGAAAATATCTGATTTACATGGCCACATAACAAGTAAATAGTAATAAAATTACTGTAATACAATGATTCCTTAATATGGTTTTCTGTGATATTCAAGAAGTTATCTGTTACAAATTGTTTAAAGAACTCAACATGATCCTGTGACATTGAATTACTAGAAGCAACCATTGACAGTAGTCTACAATACACAGGTATGGAAAAGGCCTCTTCAAGTAGGACTCCATTTGCCCAAGATCCAAAAATTAAGTCCATGAATTAAAAAGTTTGACCTCATAAAACTGAAAGACTTCCATAAAGCTAAGGAAATAATCAGATGAAGAAGAACCCCACAGCATTGGAGGGAGTCTTTCCCCACTGTATACCAGACAGAAAATTAATATCTATGCTATACAGAGAAATACAAAAGCAGAGCCAAGAAAACAAATGACCTCACTAAAACCACAAGACATGAGCAGACAGTTCTCAAAAGAAGAACTAAAAAAGGCTAAAAGTACCTGAAAAATTGTTCATCACCATTAGCAATGAGAGAAATGCAAATTAAAATATGTTTGCATTTCATCTCACCTGTTTCAAAATAACTGAGAACATACAAAGAACTGATACTAGATATATTATTAGATAGTATCTAATAGAAATAAATATTAGAGTAGCCAGCAAGGATGTAGTAAAAGCAGTATCTCATTCTCAGTTAGTGGAATTGTAAACTGGCACAGACATTCTAGATATCGGCATTGAGATTTCTCAAAAATTAAAAATAATCTACCATGTGCATGGTTCAGTAATAGCGCTCCTTGACATTTTCCCCATGGACTTAAATCTCTGTTTCACCAATACTTGCTCAGTTGTGTTTACTGCCATCCAATTTACAAAGACCAGTATCTAATAAATGTTTCCAAAGTTTGATCCACTGCCTGAACCTCGGGCACAGAGATATCAAAGTGCAGGCTAATTATCAATTGGCGAGTTTTGTTCCTATACACAGATGGTGGGATTATGTCTCTTTATGCATTTCCAAAGTTGAGACAGCTTCCTCCTTCCTTTACTTGAGTGCTTTATTTTGTCAATGTTTACCTTTCTTAATCTTTATAACTGCCCACTTTGGGTTGTCTCCCACACAGACTGTGTTGCTAGTCAACCTGAATCTCCCCATCCTGCTGATGTTCCTTGATCTCAGACTTCCAGAGTAGCTCCATTTTTAATAATAGATTTTTCTCTCAAGTTGGTGCATAGGCACTCACTGTTGAAGCATAGTGCATGACAACATGGTATTTTTTTTAACAGGGGCCGATTTGCTAAAGAAGGAGTCCATAATGGTTGATAATATTCTGAAAATAAAACTCAACGTTCATATCCAGGAAATAGTACCCATGATGGGAACTTCAGAAAAATCAGACTTATTAGTGAATCATTTATGTCCTTTGCACATGAACATGCAAGATGACCTAGCTGTGTACTAGAAAGATATAGTGAGGAACACATGAACACATGAAAAGTTTCTGACACTATGTGTTTGCTACTATTCCCTTATTGAATCTGACTAAAAATACTTAAGACATTTTTTTTTTATAGAGAAAAATAGATATTAGTAGTTTGTCTAAATGTTACTAACTGGCCAATACAGATTACAAATAATACTTAAGACTTAGAAAATCTGAGTGTGTTTGTGCAGTCTTTTATGCTAATTACCATATTTCACCCAATTGTTCACATTTATTAATAAATATGCTACTAAACAATTAATGATAATAATAATAATAATAATTTTATACATAAATTCTGTGCACCTGGAAGAAACATTTTGTGAAAGAATATTTATATCACTTAGCCCAATCTCACGTTATCTAAGATTTATTTATATAACAAGCTTTAATGAGAATAAAATACAAAAATATTATGAAATTATGAGAGGTTCTCTACTTGCTTCATATCTTTGAATATTAAGTTTATACAGGATCATTTTCCAGACACTGAAATGAGGGTTTAAAATAGTAAAGTTATGCAATGCTCACAGAAGGCAGAAATTCTATGGTTTCCAATAGGTATTCCCATACAGTATCCAAGTACAAGGTATGTATGTCTTACATTCTTCCCTCTTTCCAGATCTTTCTGTTTGAGTGAGACCTTAGTTTTTCTTCATGTCAGTGAAATATACCTTGTAAACTGTCTGCTTACGGTGGTATGAGGAATACCAGGCATTCTCCAAAATGATGGATTCATCATATGAATGACAAATGGCAGTGCCATAAATAAGAGTCAACTATGAATTTCAGCATGAGGTGATCTCTTCAACAATGTGTGTGTGTTCTCTGTAAGACTCTGGAGATTGCTCTGTTTCCCCCCAGTACATGAATGACTGAAAAGTATGGCTCTCATTTTCAGACAAACAATAAAACCCACAAAAGGAGAATAAAACTGCCAACCACTTCTGATAAGAGTTCCTACTTGGTGATCCTTTAAAAGCCCATAAATCCAGAAATATATTTCCTTTGATGTAGTTCTCTTCCAGGAGATTTGCTACCTTTCTCAGTCTTTCAAGTCTTGTATTAACCTTCTGAGATATATTATACCTCAGGAGAATTTCATTGAAATTGGTAAAATTCTGACTAATAGCTCTTTCATTTCATAAGATGTTCAGTCTTCCTTTACAAACATTTTGTTCATCTGAATGTAGCCCGATCCATTATGATACCAAATGATGGGCTCACTGAATCTAAACCACCAATCAGAAAGCATGAATGGGTTGGAACAAGACCCTGTACACATATAACAGATGTGTAGCCTGGTTGTTAGGTGGTAGCTCCAAAAGCAGGTGCAGTGGCTGTCTCAGACTCTGTTGCCTGCCTTTGGATCCCTGTCTCCTAACTGGACTGCCTTATCTAGCCTCAATAGAAGATGTGCTCAATAGATGTGCTTAGACCTGCTGCAACTTGAGAGGCCTATGTTGGTTGATGTCCATGGGAGGCCTTCCCTTTTCTGAGAAGGGATGTATGAAGGGAGAGAAGGTGAGATGGAGAGACTCAAAGGAGAGAAAGGAGGGAAAGCTGTGATTGGGATGTAAAGAACATAAATTAATAAAATATATGACTCATGAGGCTGTATTTTAAAAGTTTTATCCTGCTTTTTGTTTGTTTTCCTTTTAGAAAGCATTAAAACTATACAAAGACTAAAACTCCATCCATATAAGATTTTAAAAGATATTTTATATGTGCACACACATACTCAATCCTCCTTGGAGTATTTTAGCCACATAGAGAAATGCATCATTTATTTTGTCTATATGCGGAGTTAGATATCCCTCTTCTCACAACTTACCATTTTAATTCAAATTGTTAAAGATCATGTATGCGACTGTTAAACCATTTTCCTCCTTTCAGTTGAGATAAGGCACCAAGAACAGACCCCCCACTCAAAAAAAGACTGAGCCCAAGTCTATATCAATAAAGAAGTGAATTTATTCCACTCACTTTCAAGGTCATGGGAGACTCAGATGTATTGAAGAAACCCTGCCATATCTTGGGAAAGGATGCATGCACTCCAGTGGCATCCCTACAGTACACCTGACCTGCCAGATGAATCTTCTTCCCCTGCAATTGTTGCTGCTTCTGTAATCCTTGGTCCCCCTTGTGACTATTCCAAGAGTCACTTCCCTCACTTCAGTTTTGTTTGATATTCCATCTGAATGGAATATCAACAATATTACAATTTTTCCCTGTCAGAATTTAATGATAGTTTCAAACAGTGTATTGCTTGCAACTGGTTCCAATCTGTCTTAAGCCAGGAATAAATATGTGTTGGTCTTTTGAAACCTTCACTTTTCTTCTGAACTTTTTATGAATTATCAAATTCTTCCACAGTTTTTGAAATATTTGCATTCACTCATTTTAAAAGAAGATGGGACCTATATTTAATGTCCATCAATGAATAGCTAATGTAAAAAAGATGCTGTTACATTCTGAAGAAAATATATTGCACTTACTGTATTACTGAAGATAACAGTTCATATATCAGAGTGGTTGTATTTATATATTTGTTTGTATATTCATTCATATATGCAACATCAATAATAAAAAAGATGATAGCAATTTGAAACTCAAGGACTTGGGAATAATTGTAGGAAAGGAAAGGAATGGCAAGGTATAATTCTATTTCAATTAAAATATTTTATAGTGAATCACTGTAGATAAAAAAGATATATTCCACAATGATACTGCAACACACAAATATATACACACACACACAAAGACAGAGAGAGTGGGGGAGGGAGGGATGGGGAGAGAGAGAGAGAGAGAGAGAGAGAGAGAGAGAACATTCTAGAAACAACCAAAGTAAAACTGGCAGCAAAATTCATATGACACTCAGATATTAAAGTAAAATTCAGTTTACTGTCTGGACTTTCTCTTCTCTTTTAATGCAGGAGTTCTTTCTTGGAAAATATCGTCTTTTTGTTGTTGTTGTTCAGGGATATACTAGTTATCTTTATCCATACTGCCTATCTCTTTTTGTGCAAAGCAAAAAATAGAAAAATAAATAAGGTTTTAACATTTTAGCTAAGGTTCTCAGTTCATTGACTGGCACCTGAGGTGGTGCAGGTTGACACAAATAAACTAATCTGTAGGACAGGTAGATTAGAGGTGCTACCATATAGCCACTTGCTGTAAGTTGAAACTTTCCCTCCATTGGAGGAAACTCCTTGAGTTTCAAATTGCTATCATCTTTTTTATTATTGATGTTGCATATATGAATGAATATACAAACAAATATATAAATACAACCACTCTGATATATGAACTGTTATCTTCAGTAATACAGTAAGTGCAATATATTTTCTTCAGAATGTAACAGCATCTTTTTTACATTAGCTATTCATTGATGGACATTAAATATAGGTCCCATCTTCTTTTAAAATGAGTGAATGCAAATATTTCAAAAACTGTGGAAGAATTTGATAATTCATAAAAAGTTCAGAAGAAAAGTGAAGGTTTCAAAAGACCAACACATATTTATTCCTGGCTTAAGACAGATTGGAACCAGTTGCAAGCAATACACTGTTTGAAACTATCATTAAATTCTGACAGGGAAAAATTGTATTAAGCATTACCCATGTCACATCATACTTTTCTCTAGCTCACTTAGGGCAGCATAGATAATCTTTGAGGGTTTTCCTTGGGTGAAGTTTACTCTCATGAAACAAAGATAACTGGACAAGTCATTCTTTGATGCTTGGTGCTTTCAAATAATTAATTTTTCTATATACAAGGCTATTAATCACAAAAAGACATATTTGTCATCTGCTTTTTTACAATGTTATCAAGGAATTGGTTTCAAGTTGGTAGAACTTGAATTTGAATGTATACCTTTCAACCATATTATATTTCACTTAAACTCCTTGATATACATACTTATTGTCTGCAAAATTGGAGGGAAGTATCTTGATTTTGAATATGTCATAAGACATGAAATGAACAATGGTATCACATCAAGTGAAACTTGTACTACATGATAGAGGTGAAGATTTGAGAAGCATGTGATACAGAAAGGTGCTGAGTTGAAACATCCTGCAGGCAGGAACTTAATTAACATCACATGGAGACAGAAAAACCGATACAACAGGGTCTAAATGAGTTGCATATCAACCTCAGGAAGAACAGAGCTGTTTTATCAAGGCCTCATTTGATGTGAAACCTGCCAAAATCCTTGCCACAGTCTTTTGTAAACATTATTCCCAGGAAAATAGTGGAAATATAAAAGATATAGTCTTCTAGTAATTTCTTGATTCTTAACAAAACTAAATTATCTTGGCAACACAGTATATATCACTATAGGGTATTGGAATTTTATATATTGAAATTGGGCACTATGAAGGCTGTTTTTGATTATTTATGCATTCATTTGATTTATAAATAGATAAATATTTTAAATCAAATATTATAATATTATCTTATGAATATTAGTAATATTATTTTGAATGTAGTTGTGCAACTTGGATATTAGTTGCTGAGATCAGGCTATTCCATATTCTAAGTTAATCCATACTTGATTAAAAGTGGTATGGGGGGGGCGCTATATAAAGCCATAGTAATCTCTATTTTGAAAGCAACATTTGACCTTTTTTTTGAAGTGGGGCAGGTAGAGGAAGTGGAATGACTTCAGCCTCTGTATGAATTCAGAAATTGCACCATGTGTCTGGCACCACTCATCCATCAGATTTAAATGAATTTTACTGGGAAAAGAAAGGATTCCACCTTATAAGATTATTGGGATAATTGAAACATTAGAGGCACATACATTTAAAATAACATCAGGGAAACTAGGTCCATAATGATGAGATTCATTGGACAGAGAAAAGACTGGATCCCATAAAATGATCAACATTTAACTTTGTGAGGGTGTTGCCCATATCAATCTTTCATTGTAATACTTGGTGTGTGCATCAAGGTCCTACTCAGATCTGTTGCCAATTGTTGATGCTGGCTACTTGACTATCTGTTCATTCATTTTTTTTAATCTGTTTGAACCTCGACCTAACATTCCACTTCCTGCTCCTTATCTGTTTCTTGCTCAGGTTCCAGTTTGGCCATTTCACTTCCCAGCTAATTTCCTCAGTTTCACCCTTAGATATGACTGAACCATCTCCTTCCTGCAATTCTATTCTTAATCTTGTAAACACAGTATCTTCCCCAGATGATTTAAGAAGCCTCAAAAACTTTTCTGTAACACTTTTAGCTTGCATTCATTTTGTAAATGAAAATATATAGAAAGATAAATTTACAAATTTACAGTATGATATGAAGGTTAGCCTCGGTAATTAAGATTGTAACAAAGAACACATTGCCACACTAGCAAAGTAGGTGGATTTTATGATAAACTACAGTTACTAAAACTTATAAATCTTGTGAAATTTTTATTGAATACATTTTGTCATTGTGTAAATCAGAATCATGTCCATCTGTGTGTCTGTGCAATCCTCTCATGAAATTAGATGAACTCTACTTAATTTTCTATTATTTATTTTGGATACCCATGCCTCCACCATAGATATACTGACCAGAACAGCCAATTGACTTGATATATGGGGATATATAATAGAAATTTCTGTAAAAATAATATTTATGAAAATAAACATGATTCAAAATATAATCTGAATATTTTTCAGTGTATAACAAAAGCATTACCTACCAAATACTTAAAAATTATTCACTGTAATATTTTAAAAATTATAATTTTATAACAGTACCAGTTAAGTCTGAGGTTGTATCTTTTCATAAGTACTATACTATTATTTTACCAAAGTAAATTTCCCTTTCTTTGCTCATCCTGGTTGTGCTTTTAGACACAGAAACTTTACTAATGTTTTTATACACAGAAAGTTCATTGATATGTTGCTATTTATAATATTCATGACTAATATTTGGCTAAATGCTGATTAACACTAGCTAAATAACATATTATTACCACATTATTAGGTTTGGCACTTAGTTTCAAGTGCTTCAAAGATGACAGAGATAATAAGTGAAATGCTAAAAAAGAGTTGATATTCTGAAAACAGAAGCAAAAGTAATGGATGTCCCTGAAGACCATTCTATGACACAAGCAGGGCACAGAGAATTTCCTGGATATACATACAAGGTACAGTTTTTTAAAATTAATATAAATGGCTATACTATCTGTATGAAGTTTGAGGTGTCTTGCTCTTTCTGTTTATAATTTCTTTGTAAAATAATAGAATTTATTGTTTTCCATTTCTTCAAGAGCTCTTGGCACATACTGATCTGGTGAGATATCATTCACACTGGATTCTTCATTTCTCTTTCTGCCATTTCTAATTCTCACCAGAAACTCTAGAATTCAGCTTTGTAACTGATCTGTATTAGTCAGAGTTCTCTTGAGGAACAGAATGAACAAAATAAATATACCATGAAAGAAGATTTATTTATTATATTGGCCTCCAGAATATAGTCAGAGTATTCCAGCAATGGCTGTCTCATGCTGAAAAGGCCAAAAGCCTGTTAGTTGTAGTGTTCCTGAGTCCAGGAACGTCAGGAGCTCCAAAGTGGTGCTAATGGCCTGGAAGATTCCTGGATAGGTGCTTGTCTTCAATCCACATTGGGGTCCTAAAGAATCTTGTTCTCATAACAACAAAGCAATTAGCAGCAATTAGTGAAGGCCAAGTCATCAATGAAACAAAGATGCTCTTCCCCCAGCTCTTTATATCTTGTCCATAGCTGAAAGAGCAAACCTTATTTGGATGAGTCTTTCCACAAGTGAGGCAGCAAGACAATCTCCCACAGACATGTCCTCAAGTCCATATGATACAGAAAATCCCTCATTCATAATCTTTCCAGATAATTCTCAGTTGTATGGTTGACAATTAAAGTTAACCATCACACCAACTTAATGTTGAGTTTCCACAGCTTTTTTACTTTATGTAAAATTTTTGTGTTTCTATTTATTTTATATTGGAATTAATGTGGTTCTTTTAAAAATGTAAGTTTAAAAAACAACGACAATGCTGTTTTAGCTGTCCAGAGTGTCATTAAGCTTTTGGTGTATGTGGTGTGTGAAAATGAATCTGACATATTTCATCACAGAGTCAGTGGAATATCTTCATGTGGGTTATAAGGAAAATTTCAGATATGTGCCAACATTGCAGGAAGCATTCATATGGAGGAAAAGAAAGGCCAAGCACTCCCTTGTGAAATGCAAACTCTGATCTAATGTTTGAACAAGAAGTCTCAGCTGTATGCTACTGAAAATTTAAGAGAACAAAATAACTTAGCAATGGCTTCATGTAGATGCTTTGCTTTTGGCAAAGCTAAATCACTTTTTTGTTCATTAATTCTACATAAACATCAATAATTTCAGACAGGAAAAAGTGAACTAAATTATATGTGATAGAATAAAATGTGTTTTTAGGTAGCCAATATTCTTTTGTGGCATCTGCAAAGTTCTCATTTTGAGGCTGAATTCAAGTATAGCACCTGGATTAAGAATCAAATAAGAAAATTATGGGTTTTTTGTCTTATTTTTATATAAACTGATATAAATGTGTAAATATGGTGAGAATGTACAGAACAGTACATAATAATTACAGAAAAATATGAGAATTCAAAGTTAAATCTTGGAATACAAGTAGATCAGGTTACACATCATCAGCATTAATTCCTTAATTCCATGTTACAAAGGTATGGTAGTTGTAATGTGTGTTGCTTTGTGTCTTTTTGTTTCTGTGTAAAAACTTGTGCTGTGTGTGGTGCTGTTTCTCAGAGTTTTGTTCTGCACTTAGAAAGATGTTGTTCCAGTGGGAAAGGATAAGGGGTCCATTGGATAAGGGGTGGTGTGAGCTCAGCACTCAGTAACACAGCATAAAGCCTTTAGTTGAAGAAGGAATTACTAATTATTTTCCCTTGGGAAATTAAAACAGGCCCCGCAAATGTGGTACTAGGTAAGAAAAACAAATGTAATAAAAATTGAAATCCTTCAGCAAATCTTATCAGCATGCACCACCATGAAATTTGCAAGCAAATGGATTGAACTTGAAAATATCATCCTGAGTGAGGTAACCCAGTCACAAAAAGACACGAATGGCATGTACTCACTGATAAGTGGATATTACCCAAAAGAAAAAAATTAAAAAGTACTCTCAATACCCACAATACAACTCAGAGACCATTTGAAACCACACCAAAGTGTCGATGCTATGCTCCTACTTAGAAAGAAAATAAGAAAATAATCTCCGGAGGTTGAGTGAGGATCTGAGAGGGAGAAGGGAGTGGGAAGTAAAAGGGGGAAGTGATTCAGATAAGGGAGGAGATGGGAGAGAAGTACAGAAGGTTAGGAATTTGAACCGATGTATCTAGCAGTGGGGTAGGAGTAACTCGGTTTAGCTACTAGAAAATCCAAGACACCGGGGACCTAAGAGACTCCCCTGACCCAACAGAGAGGACATTAGCTGAAATACCCAACAAAGGGGAGATAGAACCTGTAGAGACCATATCCAATGGACAGAAACAGCTCCCAGTTGAGGGATGTGGCCACTCACCCACCTCAAAAAAAATAAACCAGACGTCCTCTTGTCAAAGAAATGCAGGGACAAAGAGTGGAGCAAAGACTGAAGGAAAGGCCATCCAGAGACTGCCCCATCTAGAGATCCATCCCATCAGCAAACACCAAACCCAGACAGATTCTATTGCCGATGCCAAGAAGCACTTGCTGACAGGACCCCAGTATAACTGTCCACTGAGAGGTTCTTCCAGAGACTGACCAATACAGATGTGCAGTACGCTGCCAAACATCAAACTGAGGGCAGGGACCACAATGGAGGAGTTAGGGCAAGAACTGAAGGAGCTGAAGGAATTTTCCACCCCATAGGAAGAACAACAATAGCAATCAATCAGATCCCTTAAAGCTTCCTGAACCTAAACCACCAAGCAAAGAGTATACATGGGAGAACCCATGGCTCAAGCTGGACATGCAACAGAGGATTGTCTTATGTGGCATCAATGGGAGGGGAACCCCTTGGTCCTGTGAAGGCTCGATGACTCAGTGTAAAGGAATGCTACCCGCTGAGGCAGGAGTGGGTGGGTGGGTTCCGGAGTACCCTCATTCAGGTAGGGGGAAGGGGCTGAGATGGGGAGTTTGCAGAGGGAAACTGGGAAGGGGGATAACATTTGCAATCTAAATAAATAAAATAAATAAAAATTGAAATCCTGTATTTGTGTATAGCAAATTATATGTAAATAGGAGACTGCTGAACAAATATTATTGATATAGTAAAATACACATAAATATATATGTATATTTTGACATTTTTCTCCCAGCAAATAACAGTTAACTTAAAGCAGTTATATTCTTTGAATTGTGTAATCTTTTAAATTATGATGGATCAAACTCTCATTAGTAAGAGGACCTCATTCAGAACTTTTAGATGCACAACAAGTACATGACAGACACGTTATTTATATATAATCAAATGTACATTATTTTTCCAAATAAAGAAATAAATGTTTTTACATTAACTCACAGCATATTATATATTCAGAATATGGATAAATGCTTCTGTATGTTTAAGTGACAGTATAAAAATATTTGACTATCATAATTACTGTGCCATCTTCCATATCATTTTAAATTGCATATAATATATAAATGTTTTATTTTTCATGGTTTCTGTTATAAAAGATACATATTAATGTTTCAGATGAGGTACATTTATATAAATATTAGAGAATAAAACTAAATATATGCTTTAATTCACAGAAGCACTGTTAGAAAGAATGTCATCAGATATGCTCAGTCATGGTACTACTGGTGCCTGTTCTGTTTCTATGAAAGATGCACTGAGCTACTGATGTATATAACCCAGTAAAGGAGGGAGATAGAAATTACGTGAATGAAAATACAGAATGGGAAGATTTTGTTTCAGTATCTTATGATAATCAGTCCTTGACATTACTAATGAGGTTACAGAAATATACAAATGTGAAATTTTTAAGACATAAATTTAATCAAACTTCCAACCTGCTATCATCCTTTAGTATGTAATTCGCACAGCACATAAAAACTTAGCCATGTCCAGCTGGAGCGATGGGGCCTCCCTTGTGTACTCTTTGGTTAGTGGTTTAGATTGCCTTATCAGGCATCAATGAGAGGAGAGGTCCTTGGTCCTGTGGAGGCTTGATGACCGAGGGTAGGGGAATGCTAGGGTGCTGAATTCATGGGACGGATGGTGGGAGAGCACCCCCATAGACGCTGGGGTAGCAGGAAGAAGATAGGGGGTTTGTAGAGAGAAAACTGGAAATGGGGATATAATTTGAAATGTAATAAGTAGAATAAGCGTTAAAAATGAAAAAAAGAACAAAAGAAAGAAAATGAGCCATGGTTCAGATCTGAAATTTCAATAAAGTACATGAGAGGAAATCTGTTTTGTAGAGAGTTAAAAAAAAAAAAGCAAACAAAAGGTATCTTAAAGTGTAATAAAGCAGGCTGAAAGATTTAGCCACTGATGTTAAATACAATATTTTAACTGCACATTTGATTGGTATGTTATGGTGAAATACAGGAAAATGGATCAAGGATGTCCTCAGAGACTATGGAACTAAAAGACTAGAGAATGGCTTCATTGAGGATTACAAGTCTTCCTTTCAATGTACCTTGCAAAGAAACAAATGTGTATCTTTAATATAGAAACCATAAAAGGGAAACAAACAAACAAACAAATAATAGATTACTTTCTTTTTCATCATCTCTCTAAAGGAACCTCTTAATTAGGAATAAATAATTCTTATAGGTTCTAGAATATTTCACTAATGTTTTGCTCTTTTACTAAATAACAATAAATACAGATTATTAGAAGGTTGGTTGTAATTGGAAAACGACAATATAATAGAACTCACACTCTTCAAGTATTTTGTGTTTGTGATTTATATTACAAAATGCAACTTTGTTAAAATCTGGTAAAATTAGATACCATTAGATAAAATATTAAGAACTTTCAAGGAAGAATATCATTTTGGGAAGGTTCAATATCTTCCCCAAATTATCCAAACTCTTGTGAGGCATAAAGTTGGACACAACATTTTCAATAGCATAAATTGGTAGCTTTATTTAACCTAAGTGATAAAAATTAAATATTTTTCATATGGCAAGTGTCATACAGTATACTTAGTGTGCAAATTCATAGAACACTTTCAATTTTACATACTAGAGTATAATTTCATGCCGAATAAAGAGAAATAACTAGATGTATTCTTAATTGCCTCATTTTATGAATTGATCAGTAGAGCCCCAACTGTGGACGTCATGAAACTACAGCTTTGTGATGTTTTAATTTTGTTTTGTTTAGTTGGTTTTATAGTAATTTATTATGCAGAAATGTGTTAAGCTAGATGAGTGGCATAGCTTATGAACTCGATAGCCAATGGAAAATATTTGTTGAGTAACTGAGTAATCTAATCAAACAAACCAAACAAAATGACAAAATGGCCACTATACTCTGATAAGTTGATACTAATGATGTGGCTAGGTACTGATAAAGTAAAAAAAAAAATCTTATGGAAATGTTACTTACACTATAATAAAACCTTTCTCATCTCCCTCCTGTTGATGGGAGGGGGTATACTATTAAAGATTGGGAGGGAAGACACTAGCAAAAGTTAGCAATGAAGTAGGGAAATTAATAGAGTGAAGGGAATAGGTAAATATGTGCAAAATTCATGTATTTGAAAGAGATCACATGAATCTTGACACTAGATATAATGATTATATTCAACAAATGAAAAAATATACATTTTAAGCCTAGAAAATTAATTCTGACAACAGTACAGCCTGAAACATTCAGTCTAAATCCTCTCCTCACTATTTTTCTCATTATTAGGCCCCTTGGTTTCTGGCATCTGTTTTGGAGATTCTACTTATGTTTAATTGTTTTTCCTGGACATCTTACTCCCTTAGTTATAATTTCATTTAGACAGAAAAATGAGCTTGAGTCATGATGGATTATAAAAGTAGATCCAATATTCTTCCTCACCAAGTAGCATACAAAATGCTCAAATAATAGGAAAATCATCATTTTTTTGTCTACATATATAAAAACCCAAGATATTCACAGCTTTAATGTAAGTCCACTTCAACCCCTTTAAATCTGGCAATATCTATTCTTCAAAGCATTACAATAATGTGAACATTTAAAACTTTGATACTGGATATACAGGCCAATACAATAACTTATTGAATTTTTCTGACATAAATTCAAAGTTTCAGCCTGAATCTATTTTGCTTCATTTCTGCCAAATTATTTCTTTTTTTGACATTGTCTCTTGTCAGATATAGTCACAGCAAGACAGATTCTACTATATTAGTCATGAATAGGCTTAAGAGAAGCTTACAGAGTAGAGATTATTACTTGTACCTCAAACTTTGTGGATATCTGACAGAATGATTTTTTAAAACACTATTCTATTAAACAAGACATAATCAATTGTTGATGATTGATTGGTTTTCTTCTGATATAAGAGGCCACATCTGAAAAGAGGTGGATATTTCTTTTATATGTTAATAGCATTCTTCCACAACCGAAACATTTAATTTATGCATTTTATGTTTTTGATTTTAATAATATATACCCTTAGAACTATAATGCATTGTTGAAATATGTAATAATTTCTAAATGCTGATGTATATTACATTTTCAGATATATTTAAAATATTTTTTAGTTCATTGAAATGTTTATGTGTTTGATAGTATTCATTCTAATTCATTCCTTCCAAATCTATAAACCCTTTTCATGTTGATTAAAAAGTAATCAACATGAGTTACTTTTTAAATTTTTTCACATTTGAAGAGAAATTTGTGTTGTTATCTCATTCTTGTATATGTGGCATTCTAGTGAAACATGGATGGTTCATCAGACTCTCTACTTCTAGCAAAAACTGCCTCTTCATCTCTTGGACATTAAGAATTGCCAATAACTCTTTAATTGGTTGGTTGGGGGACTTCATGACTATCTCCTCTCTCATGTTCAGGTTTAGAGGGGCCTGAGCTTGAGCAGGTTTTATGCATGCTGTCATAACCCCTGTGAGTTCATATGTATAGCTCTCCTGTTGTGTCTGGAAGAAATTGCTCTTTCACCCAATCCTAGTAGTTTTTACATTACTGTGGTTCCCTCTTTAGGATCCCTGAACTCTTGAGGGATGGTGTAGAATATGAAGGGGTCATTTAGTATTCTGTCTCTTCTCTCCAACTTGATCAGTTGTGGATCTTGTAAGTCAGCATCTACTACAAAAAGAAAAATCTCTAATGAGAATTGAAAGGTACATTGTCTGTAATTATAATGATAGGATATAGTGAGTCAGTTAAATATTCTCTATTCTCTTATTTCATGAACCCATTATGCAAGATAATACCCATACCTGACACTTGATTAACTTAAGCAAAAGCTTCAAATCACTCATATTTTATACAGTAAAAAGTAAGACCATTTCACACATTTATATACATAAAACACATAGAACTGTATGTGTAAATAAGTAGAAAAAATTATAATTTACATACAGAAATGTCCTAACAAGAAAGTGTATTTCTAGAATTCAGTTATTAATTTATTACTTGAAATAAATGTAATAGTATACTATATGGTGAATTTTTCCCTCCTTTAGTTATATTGCAGAAAAGAAGTAAATATTTTCAGTTTCTTTAACTTTATGAGAGGTGATAAATTATGTTTAGTCAGACTTTATATCTTTAAGATTAAGATTAATACTACCACTAATATATAATTTAGAAATGTTACATTTATGTAACATTTAATGTAATATTAATATAATATTACATTAATTAAGTAATATTTAATGTAATTTTGTATGTTACTTAATATCAAATACTACATCATATTTTATTTATTTTTAATTTTGAGATTACTATTTGAATATAACATTTCTCCCTACCCTTTATTTCTTGTGAATAATAATTTATAACCCTCTTACCTCTCTCCTTCAAATTCTTGGCCTCTTGCTTTTGTTATTTCATAAATATAATTATATGCAACTATATATATTGTCCTAAAAACAACATGTCCAATTTATATAGTGTCATTTGTACATATCTTTTTAGGAATACCATTTGGTATTTGAAAATTAATTCGTATGATCTTCCACAGAGAAGACTACGTCTCCCAGCTTTGGACAACATTATCAAACACTGTCCCATACATTCAAACACTGAACAACTAATTGGTATGCTCTTCCTCAGGGAAGACTATATTTCCTAGGTTTCTTTGGTTACCTATAGATACTTGTGTAGGAAGGATTGATGTCTTATGGATCTTTCTCTTAATTGTAATTTTTATCATTTGCTTAATTCCACGTTAATATTTTTGTACAATGGATAAAGCAATATTATTTCAAAACATTACACTGCTTTCTGTATTTTTTTATCATTTCATGTAAAACTTCCTCTATGTCCAGTCATAAACCTGAACTTAGGAGGGGTGAGGGGATAGAGGGTTCCTGGGCAGGGGGTGGGGGATGGGGTAAGGGGATAACATATGAAATGTAAATAAAACATCAAATTAAAAAAAGAAAAAAGAAAAAAAGATAAACTTAGTAAAGTCTACCTTTCTATTCTTCCTTACACTAATGAAATCCATAATGGAACATAAGATTTTTAATAAAAGGAGAATAACTTGTAAGAAAAGAAGATTGCTTGAAAACAACTTACTAGTAAAAATTTCCATAAGAAGTGCCTAGCTCACAAAAATCTAGAGGTTTTTTTATTTGAGATTAGGCTTGTTTGATAAGTAAGTCATTGTAGGTTCTCCAGGGCAGACCAATAAAATTAAACCAGACTTCTCAACAGAGACTTTAAAAGACAGAAGGCTTACAAGCTATAAGAGACTACAAATACCCACCCAGATCATTATAGCCAGCAAAAGTTTTAATTGCCATACACAGAAAACAGGATAGTCTGTGACAAAACCAAATTTTAAACATCACCTTTCCACTAATCCATCCCTACATGGGATTTGAAAAGGAAAACTCAGACACAGGGAGGGAACTACACCCAATAAATAAATAAATAATTCCATAAGAGCAAAACAAAACAAAACAAAAGAAACAGAGAGATAGAGATAGAGATAGAGATAGAGAGAGAGAGAGAGAGAGAGAGAGAGAGAGAGAGAGAAAGAGAAAGAGAGATACCACCATCAAATTAATAGGAATTAACAATCTTTGGTCATTATTAGCTCTCAAAATCAATGGACTGAACTCCTCAATAAAAAGATTCATGCTAACAGAGTTGATGCATAAATAGGATCCATCTCTCGGATGTATGCAATAAACACACTTAAGTAACAAAGATAGACACTATCTCAGTGTAAAAAGCTGGAAAAGGTTTTCTAAGCAAATAGACACAAGAACAAAGCTGGAGTAGCCAGTCTAATATTGAATGAAATAGATTTTCAATGAAAGGTGATCAAAAGAGATACACAAGGATCCTTCATACTCATCAAGGGAAAAATCCACCAAGATAACATCTCAGTTCTGAACATATATATGTCCCAAATGCCAGAGTGTCCACATTCTTAAAAGAAACATTACTAAATTTAAATTACACATTGAACACCACAGATTACTAGTGGGACACTTCAACACCCCACTATAACCAATAGAAATTTCTGGCATCAAGAGAGAAACTAAGCAAAGAAATAATAAAAATAACTCATGTTATGAATCAAATGTATCTAACAGTTATCAACAGAATATTTCACACAAAAACAAAAGATTACAACTTCTTCTCACTGCCTCATAGAACCTTTGTCAAAATTGCCCATATAGTCAGCCAAAAAGCAAGCCTCAACAGATAAAAGAAAATTGAAATAACTCCTTGATTCTTATCAGCACACCATGAATTAAAGCTGGAGATCAATAAAAGAAAGCCTATAAACTTATTCCACTTTTTTAGTGGAAACTAAAAAAACGATCACTGGGTCAGGGATGTAATAAAGAATTAAAAGATTTTGTAGAATTTAAAGAATATAAAGGTACATCAGATCCAAATATATGAGACAAAATGGAAGCATTGCTAAGAGGAAGTCTCATAATCCACTGTGCCTTCATAAAAAAAATTGGAGAGTTCTTACACTAGCAATTTAAAAGTACAGGGCTAAAGTAACAGAGTATTCATGGGCCCATCCCTGGCTCTAGCTACACATGTAGCAGAGGACTGCCTCATCTGGCATCAATGGGAGGGGAGGTGCTTGGTCCTATGGTGACTTGATGGTCTAGAAAAGGGGGATGCTAGAGGGGTGAGGTGGGAGTAGGTGTGTGGGTGGGGTGCACCCTCTTAGAAGCAAAGGGGATGGGGAGGAGTGAGGGGTTTTGAGGGGAGTCTGGGAAGGGGGATAACATTTGAAATGTAAACAAATAATATGATTAATAAAAATAAATGAATCAGCAAATTAAAGTACACCAAAGCTCTAGAAAAAAAAAGAAGCCAGCACACCTAAGAGGAGTAGAAAGCAGGAAAAGCATCAAACTCAGGGCTGAACTCAATAAATTAGATACAGAGAACAATACAAACAATCAATGAAATCAAAAGTTGTTCCTTTGAGAAAAAAACAACTGTTAGCCCAACTAAGTAAAATGCAGAGAGACAGTATCCAAATTAACAAAATCAGAAATGAAAAGGGAGAAGTAACAGCAGACAATAAGGAAATTCAAAGATTCTTTTGTTCTTACTTAAAAGTCTGTACTCCAAAAAGAAAAAGGAAAATAGAAATGAAATGGATGATTTTCTAGAAAAATGACACCAAAGTTAAATCAAGATCAGGTAACCTATCTAAATAGTCTAATAACCCCTAAAGAGATAGAAGGAGTCATTGAAAATTTCCTAATAAAGAGAAAAAATGCCATTGGAACAAAGATTAATAACAATACTCAAACTTGTCAACAAAATAAAAACAGAAGTAACGTTACCATATGCATTCTATGAGGTCACAGTCACACTGACACCTAGAGCACACAAAGACTAGACAAAGAATGAAATTTTTAGACCAATTTCCCTTATGAACATTCATGCAAAAGTACTCAATAAAATGCCCATAAACTAAAGCTAAGAACACATCAAAGACATCATCCACCAGGGTCAAGTAGTCCCAGGGATACAAGTGTGGTTCAATATACAAAAATCAATCTATTTTATCCACCATATAAACAGATTGAATGAAAAACCCACATAATCATTTCATTAGATGGTGAAAAAAACCTTTGACAAAATCTAACAGCATTTTGTGTTTAAAATATTGGAGAGATCAGGAAAACAAAGTGCATATTTAAATACAGTATAAAAGCAATGTACAGCAAGCTAATGATCAACATTAAATGAAATTGAGAGAAACATGAAACAATCCCACTAATATCAGGCACAAGATAAGGCTACCTATACTTTTATTTCTTCAATATAGTATATGAAGTCATACTTAGAGCAATAAGACAACTGAAGGAAATCAAGGGGATACATGCTGAAAAGGAAGAATTCAAAGTATTTCTATTAACAAATGACATGATAGTATAGATTAGGGACCCCTAATATTCTACCAGAGAACTTCTACAGCTGATACACATCATCAAGGTGACTGCATATCAAATTAACTCAATGAAATCAGTAGCTCTCCTTTATAGAAATGATAGCTAGTCTGAGAAAGAAGTTTAAGAGATAACACCTTTCACAAGAGCCACAAATAGAATAATATATCTTGGTGTAGCTCTATCCAAGAAAGTGAAAGACCTATATGACAAGAACTTCAAGTTTCTGAAGAAAAAAATGGAAGAAGATATCATAACATGGAAAAATCGCCTATGCTCATTGATCAGTAGGATTAATATAGTGAAAATGGGCACATCATCAAAACTAATCTACAAATTCAATTAAATTCCCATCAAAATTTTAACATTATTCTTTACAGACCCTGAAAAAAGAATTCTCAATTTCATATGGAAAAAACACTGAAAACCCACAGTAGCATAAATAATCCTATACAATAAAATATTTCTGAAGGTATCATCTTCCCTGACTTCAACCTGTACTACAGAACAACAACAATAATAATAAAATCTGCATGGAATTTGTCTAGAAACAGACAAGTTTATCAAAGGAATCAAATTAAGGACAAAAAAAAAAAACGCTAACATATCTGAAGGTACTTGAGTTTTGGCAAAGAGGCAAAAGACATACAATGGGGAATGGAGATCATCTTCAACAAATGCGGCTGGTCTAACTGGATGTCTATAAATAGAAGATAAAAATAGATCCATATTTATTATTCCGCACAAAACTCAAAGTCAAGTGGATCAAGGATCGCTTAGTAAAGCATGATATGGTAAATAGAATAGAACAGAAAGTAGGGAATAGCCTTCAACACATTGGTAACGAGACAACTTCCTGAACAGAACACCCATAGTTCAGGCACTAAGAACAACAATTAATAAGTAGGACCTCATGAAACTAAAAAGCTTCTGTAAGGCAAAGGATACTGTCAATAGGGCAAAAATAATAGTGTACCAAATAGGAAAATATCATCCTCAACCTTACGTCTGACAGAGGGCTAATGTCCAAAATATATAAAGAGCTCAGGAAGTTAGACACCAACAACCGAAATAATGCAATTTAAAAATGAGATACAGAGCTAAAGAGAGGAAACTTTAAATGCAGAGAAACACTTGAATACATGTTTGAAGTCCTTAGTGATCAGGAAAAAGAATATCAAAACGTCTCTGAGATTCCAACTCACACTTAACAGAATGACTAAGATGAAAAACTCAAGCCCAACATATGTGGAAGGAGATGTGGACAAAGAGCGGTTCTACATTTCTGGTGCAGGTACAACCACTCTAGAAATCAATTTGGCAGTTTCTCAGAAAATTGGTAGTTGATATACCTTAAGACTCACCTATACCACTCCTGGGCATGTAATCAAAAGATGTTCAACCTTATTACAAGGACACTTGCTTAATTACCTTCACAGCAGCTTTATGTGTAATAGCCAGAAACCGGAAACAACCCAGATGTCCCTTAACTGAAAAATGGATAAAGAAAATGTGATCCAATTACACAGTGTAATACATACTACTCAGCTACTTAAATCAAGGACATCATGCAATTTTCAGAAGAATAGATGGAACTAGAAAATATCATCCTGAATGTGGTAACACATATCCAAAAAACATGCTTTGTATGTACTCACTTATAAGTGAATATTAACCATAAAGTACAGGGTAAACATGCTCCAATCCATAGAAAAAAGAAGCCAAACAACAAGGAATGCCCAAGTGAGGATGCTTGAATATTACTCAGAAAGGGAAATAAAATATATACTGGAGGGAGATTGTAAGTAGGATTTGGATGAGAGAGTGTATGGGGAGAGAAATGGGGCAGGAAGGATAGGATGTGAAGAGAATATGCAAGAGAGAAAGAGGTGGGCTTCCTTTGGAGGTGTCAGAGACCTGGGAGGACCCAGGGAATCTATGGTTGCTACTCTAGATGAGACTCAAAAGCAATAGGGCATATGGAACCTGAAGTTGCCACTTCCTATACCCAGGCAGAACTCCCAGTGAAGGAATAAACACCCCCACAATAAAACCTTCAACCCAAAATGTGTCCTGTCTACAGGATCTGCAGGGACATAGAGTATCAGGAGCCATTTAGAATAGGCTAAGCCTATCTGGTAGACTTCCTGTAGGTGGTCCACCATTTTTGCATGGTATGCAATGAGAGACCTCGATGGCAAGATTCCATAGAGACTTCATCTGAGGATTGTTTCTTGCAGGTGACATGCCTTCACTATTGTTATTAAATTAATATAAAAAATCCCTGGGCATTCTAGTGAAGAGCCCACTCTATTGAACAGTCTTCCTGCAGATTAACATAAAGATGAACTGTCATGAATTAATTTTATTTAGATGAATTAATCATTGTACAGAATTACTAATTTGATTCAAATAATTTTAGAAACTTTTAAGATATGGTCTGAGTTACTTTACAAGAAAGTTGTAATGAAGCCTGAATCAAGAATAGAATGTGCACATCCATCATATAGAAATAAAGAATGCATAAGAAGAAATACAATGAGTTTTCATAATTACACAAAAAAGAAAAATAGACTCGGGATATATTTTTGTTCAAGGAAAAATATTTAGGTCCAAGTATAAAGCCACAAGTATGCACTATGATAAGGTAAGGCTTGTAAAAACTGTTGCTTTGAGCTTATTATGAGCATATTAGGATAAAGCCCTGCTTTGAATTAATATTAACATCCTTTTATCTCTGAGATAATTTTCTAAAGATTTTTTTTTGTCTGAAAATTATAACAAGGTTAGAGAAAAAAATAAAGTTGTTGATTTGGTGGTTTGGCCTGGGGGGGTCTCTGCCTCATCCATTGATCCATCCATCATTCATATGTATATGTCTGTTTGTCTATATGTATGTATGTAGGTATATTTGCATAGGTATGAAAGCATGAATACTTGTGGAGTGTATGAGTGTATGGGCCTGACAAAATTTGTGAATGAAAATGTAAATGTGTGTGTGCGAACGTATATATTTCTGTGCATAATTCCCTGTGTAAAAGATTATGTTCTTTTAATTTTCTTCCTTTCTGGTTTGCAAAGAGTTGCCTAGCCTATCCAGAGAAGCTTTTGGGTACTTGGACAGAGAAGGGAGCAATAGCAATGAATCCTTTACTGAATCACCTGCTGTTAAAAACAACTGTCAATAGATCCAGAGCCCTGCAGCTTCTGCCCTCAGAATAACTTAAGTCAAGATAAAAGAAAGTCAAGTAAGTAAAGATAAAAATACATTATTATAGAAAGCAACTTTATTTTCTCACAATACCAAGTCTCGTTCCTCCTGAAGATCTTCCCCTTGGACTGCTTCAAAGAGGACGCAGTCTAGGGCTAAGCACCGGACAGCAAAGATAAAGCAGAGCCTGAAGGAATGGCCAACCAATGACTGACCTAACTTAAAGACCCTTCCCATAGGCATGAACCAATCACTGATGGTATTAACAACGCTGTTTGGTTGCAGACAGTAGCCTAACATAACTGTCCTTGAGATGTCTATCCAGTAGGTGATGGGAACAGATGCAATGGCCTACAACAAAACATTAATCTAAACTCCTGGACTCTTATAGATGAGTTAGGGGAAGGGTTAAGGGACCATACTGGGATAGAGATGCCACAAGAAGACCAATAGTATCAAGTAACCTGTACCCTGGGACTCTCCCAGAGACTGAACCACCAAGCAAAGAACCAGCATGGGCTGGACCTCGCCCCCTTTCTCCCCACATATGGAGCAGGTGTGTCGTTTTGTACTCATGCAGGTTCCTCAAGAATAGGATAGGGGCTGTTCCTGAATCTGTTACATGCCTGTGGATCCTGTTACCCTAACTGAGCAGCATTGTCTGGCCTCAGTGAAGATGATACTCTTAGTCCTGTAGTGCCTTGATGTGCCGGGGTAGGGTGATAACCAGTGGAGTCCACCCCTTGTCAGAGGAGAAGGAGAGGTAAGGAATAGAAAAGGACCTGTGTGAGGGGTGAATCAGGGGAAAGGGGGAGCAGCTATGGTAGGAATATAAAGTGAATGAATAAATAAATAAATTATTCAAGATAAAAGAAAAGGAAAGAAAAGAACAATTACTGATTTAAGGAGTTATTTCAGAATTTTACTATCTATTGCAAAATAGCTGCATATGTGGGGGGTGGCACGTTAGTGATAAGATTAATATGTGGACAATGTTTTACTATTTCATATATTTCTTAAATATATTTTATATATAAAGAAGAAAACGTGGTGGGTATATATTTACTTGAAATTAATATCCAATAATTGCTAAAAGATTGGTTGTTGTTTACTTATAGCTATCAATGCATCTAAATAGTCATGCTAGCTACAATGATAAGCCATTCAGCATATAAATTTATCCAGTTCCTAGTTCATTCAAATTTTTCTCTTATCATCTCATCGCTGGAATACGAGGTAATTGGGATACAGTACAAGATCCATTTTCAATCCTAGATGTAATTCCATAACATCCACATTCACAATCAGATATTCTTAAGATGTGATGAGGACAATTCTTTTAAAAATGTGGGAAAGAAGATATACAAATGAATGCAAGCCACTCAGAATATTAGTTATGATAATAAAAATGCTCATCCCTACAGAAAAACTAGGAGTAATGGATGTAGATATTGAATTCTCCAGACAAAAATACATTCGTGTAATTAGATATGAATTTATTCACAGAACAGTGGCATGGTGTAATAAGGAATCTTTGATAATATGTGATAATTTTCATAAGATGTGTGCCAAATATTCTTAATGCTTCTCTTTTTATTTTCTGAGAATCTCATACGTAATACTAGAAGCTGTTATAAGAAGACGGTCTTATATTGATAGGGAACGTTTCATAAGTCCTCACCTCTCAGTGAAGGGCTACAGATTGCTAGAAGAAAAAATCAGATTTTAGACTATGAGTGAGCTCACTGAAAAGTTCTCCAATTCCAACTGGGTATCCATAAACACATGTACATGAACAGAAAGCTACAAAGGCTCAGTAGGGTGTGTGTCTATATATGTGTGAAAGGAGAGAGAAAGAGAGGGGGAGGAAGGGAGAAGGGAGGGAGAGAGGGGGAGAGGGAGAGGTATAAAAGGAGCAGGTATACATACATACATTCTATCTATATAATGTATGTACATATATATACAGATACATATGTATGTATAGCTATAATAATTACAGATTTTTAAAAATCCATAAGCTTTGTGGGTTGTGGGAGGAGTCGAATGAGGAGAAACAGGAATAGAAATTATGTAAATAGCATATTTATGTGTTAAATTCTCAAAAGTTAAAACATTTAAATGCAAGTACTAACTGTTTAGTGAATATATTAATCTAGTGTCTATTAATTGTCTTTCACACAGCTTATTCTTAAAGAGCTACCAGTATTGAAACTGGAGAAGAAAAGACTAGACACTAAGCTAGTTTCCCAAATCTTAACATTGAAGGGATAAATTTATGAATGTAAAACAATAAGTAACAGAAGGGCTAGAGATGTAATGAAACTTGAAGACAGAAGTTGGTTTCTCAAGACAGTTTTAACATATATTGTTTTATTAGGCTCATGATTAAGAAGGTGTTCTTTCATTTCAACATATGGCAGCACAGTAAAATTTTGTAAACACTGCTGGATGTGGTTGTGTGTGGTGATGGCTGCTGATGTATTACACTAATACTTTTTTAGAGTGACAGCACTCTTGATGATGTATTACACTAATATTGTAGTTTATCACATGAGCAGTGCTCTGATGATGCATTGCAGCAATATATCATCAAAGCAGTTGTGCTTGTTTTCTTTCTCACTAATCTAAGTCAAGACCAGCATTTTTCTTTGAAAAAGAAAACACACTACTTTTCATTATGTTAGGTAGGAAAAGAACGGTCTTTGTTAAAAGGTGTGACACTTGTAGTTAATTTAAAAAATACAAATGAATATAACCATTTAATCACGTTTGATACTTAAAATTTACATCCTATAAACTTGTCTTAAAATGATAGCAGATTCAGTGGAATGTTGTTTTATATCAGTGGGAAAATATATATCTACTCTAACTCTGTGTGGTGGTGAACATGCTTTCATCTCACAATGTCAAGAAAAAACATATATGCAATTGTTTGAAAGGAAATGGCCCTCATAAACTCATAGGGACTGACACACAGATGATGTGATCTTGTTGGAATAGTTATGGTGTTGCTGGAGGAAGTATGTCACTGTGGAGATAGTCTTTGAGGTCTGATGCTTGCTCAAGTCTGGCTACAGCATCACAATGCTTTCCTGTTCCCTGTCACCCTGATGTAAGAATCTAAGTTACTTTACCAGCACCATGTCTTTCTCCATGCCTCCTTGCTTCCTTCCATCACAATAATGGACTAAACTGCTGAATTGTAAACTAGCCCCAATTAAATGTTTGTTCTTTATGAAATTTGTCATAGTTATGGTATCTCTTTACAACAACAGAAACTCTAAGACAATATATAAGTAGAAAGATATACTGCCTCAGTTTTCATGCAGGAGCCTTAAGAAGATGTGCTAACTTATCGTTTCCTGAGACCCCTGGATTCTTCTTCCTATCTTTGAAAATATATGGTTTCTTTAAGGTCTCTATAGTTATTTGACTATTGGCCTACAACCCCCTTTTGCACACTAGGTTAGCATGCAAAAACGGGGGTAGCAAATCCTAATATGTGTACTTGTCTGGTGTTTCTGCGTGCAGCTACTTGAGAATATGGCTATGTGATTTGGCAATATCTTATTTATAGTACCAAAATTAGAGGCCCTGTTTTTAATCTTTGCTTAAGTTTTCCATTAATGCTTTTTATTGTGACTTTTAAAAATTAATTTATTTATGCAATTTACCCACCAATATCATCACCTCTTTCCTCCCAGCACTCCTCCCAGCTCTATGTTCCTCCTCCTCCTCATTTTCTCCTCTGAGAAAGGAGAGTCTCTCCTGGGTTGCATCCATCCCCTACATCAGTCACTGTGCATCCTTTCTCACTGAAGTTACAAAAGGTAGCACAATTGGCTGATCCACAGCCTGGCAAGAAATTCAGGTACAGCCCTTGCTCCAGTTGTTGGGGAACCCTCATGAAGACCAGACTACACATCTGCTACATATAAAGAGTCTAGTAACAGTCTGTGCTTACACTTTGGTTGGTGTTTGAATCTCTGGGATATCCCACCAGTCCTGGTTAGCTGACTGTTGGTCTTCCTATGGAGTCTCTATTTTATTCTGGTCATTCAGTTCTTCCCCCAACTCTTCCAGCAGAGACTCCCTGAGATCCATCTAATGTTTAGCTGTAAGTCTCTCCATCTGTTTCCATATGCTTCTGGGTGGAGCACTCAGAGGACAGTTATGCTAGGCTGCTATAAGCAAGCATAATAGAAGTGGAGGAAAGCATCAAAAGCAGAAGTCTGATACAATTGTTTTTGAACTAGGGTGCTAAGTTCCAACCCAAGCAAGCAGTAGAAGTTGACAACTTTGGCCAAGTGGTTTGACTTTAGAGTAAAAAATACAAAAAAGAAAAAAATAAGGTTCTGGAATCTCCCATGGCTAAGATAATTCTAGTGCCATAAGAAAATGAGGTCAGGTGTATCCCCTGAATGGGAAGCCCTGGTCTTCATTTCCTGAAGACTGGATTTCTTTGGAGACCACAACATGTTGGAGATGTCAGAGTCATGAGATAGCTGAGAAGAAAAGCTGCAGACCCTTTATGGAACCAGCACAGGAAAGAGAAGTGTGTTTCACTTAAAACGTTGAAAGGAGTTGGAGATCAGAAAAGTGCTCTGATAGCCAGCCTAGCGATGCAGAGTTAGAGGCTAACCTGATAGTTTTCTGTCTTGCTTTGGTCCAATATTTTCTCACTATGCTCCCTTCCCTTGCTTTTGTAATGGTAATGTTTATTTTGTGCCATTGTATGTTGGAAGACTGTTATCTGCTTTTTAATTTTGATTTTTGCAAGGGTTACAGTTGAGAAATTGTCATGAGTCTCAGAAGAAGAGACTTTAGACTTTTAAATAGTGTTGGAATTATGATAGACTTTGACAGCACTTTTCAATCTGTGGAGAGTGAACGTTTGGGGTATGCATATCAGTTATCCTGCATAACAGATAAAAGTAGCAAAATTACAGTTATGAAATCACAAAATGATTTAATGGTTGAGGATCATCTCAGTATGAGCAACTGTATTAAAGGGTTGTAGCATTAGGAATGTTGATAACTACTGGGCTATATATTATGATACAGCTAAAATCCTATTAGGGCTAAGTAGGAAAATGTGCTTGTTTGATTAATAATGGTTCCTAGAGGCTCATATATATGAATGCTTAGTCATCAGAGAGTGGATTTGTTTTTATAGAATTAGAAGGGCTTGTTGAAGGCAGTGTACCTAGACTCTGAAACTCTTAGATGAAAAAGTATCTACTGGGACGATTATCTGGAATGCCAGTATCAGAGATACAGTCTTGCAGGCAGCAGGAGTCAGTTAAGCTCATGTTTCTTTTGCCATTCTCATAATCATGTCATGAATGTAGACCAAATACAGCTTATTGAATTCTTAAATGATACAGAAATGAAGTGATCAAAACATTGCTTGGGGTTATTGTTAAACCAAGGGGGAGAAGTGCTATTGCATGCTATTGAACATCAACATAAGAAAGCATTTCTAAACACACAAGACAAAGTGACAACAGGGAATTGGAGTGCACACAATTAAACACACCTGGTGATAATAAATCTACTCTCAAGTAGCTGTAAGTAGCCTTTCTTCTACTTCTTGTATTAATAGTTGATTTTCTAGTCAGGTGCATTATCGATTGATTTCCTCTGAAGCCATTTCTTCCTCATTAGCTTTCCAAACTTTTCTCTGACTCAATTTTTCTCAGACATAAAAGACTAAAAGATTACAGACAACTTGTTGCTTAGCAACAATCTCATTTCTGTACCCATAATGGTTGGACTTTTAATGTCACCTATATTGGCTGGAGAGGTCATATGTTTACCTGTTTGCAGTGGTTATTTTTTTTAATTATGAAAGTAAGATATTTATTAATCTTAAATAAAATTTTCTTACATGAATAATTTTAGTTTTATGATACAAAGCCATATTAAGAAAGGAAACTGATTTATGACTCTTAAAATGTGTCAGAAATATATTTCTGCTTAAAATAATAATATTAAGAAAAAACTGCTTTTCTATTTACAACTTTTATAACACCTGTAAAAGAAAGATTTAGCATTGCTTATATTGATAAAGGCTATATCTTATTATTCTATCAAGGATAGATTATAGATATTTATAAGCATGTTCAAATACAATAATTTAACAATTACTTATAGATGTTTATAAGCATGTTCAAATACAATAATTTAACAATTACTCTATATTTTTTCAAAGTATCCTCTACTGTTCTTTGGTTAGCTAATCATAGATTATAGGATATATGTGTGTGTGTGTGTATACAAAATAAACATAGGCAGGAGTATAATGAAAAAATAAAACAAACAAAAAACGTAAGAAAAAGGATGTAAAAGATAATATATAGCTGTTCCAAAGAATAGAATTATAGTTCTAGTTTTAGAAAATAGTATTTATCATTTAGTGTAGACAAGATTCGTCTCTATTTTCTTTTTTCTTACTATACAATAAATGTCAGTACATTTATAATTTGCCCAAACTGTATTAAAACTATTAAAATAAAAACTTGAACATTATAGACTTTATTATAATCATGTTTAACATTATACTGGTTTGAACAATAATGATCCACATAAGTTTTATATTTAAATTCATGGTCCTTAGGTGATGGATCTATTTGGGAAGAATTAGGAAGTGTGGCCTTATTGGAGAAGATGTGTCAGTGGGGTAGGGTTTTGTGGTTTTATAAGTCCATACCATTCCCAGTTATCTCTCTGGGCCTCTTGCTTTTGGATCAAAATTTGTGCTCTCAGATCCAAAAACAGTGTCATGTTGCCATGGTTCCTGGTATGATTTTCATAGATTCTAATCTTCTGGAAGAGTGAGTCCCAAATTAAATGATGTCTTTTATAAGTTGCCTGGTTCACAGTATTTTGTCACAGTGATATAAAGTAACTAAGAAAAATATCAAGAATTGAATGGTATTTGTATTCATTAGATTTCTAAAGACAGAAGAGGGCTGACATTTGAAAAAACATGTAGAATAAATCTATAATGTGTATTTATTTTGGGAAAAATGTTTATATATTTCTTCATTGTTATCATTACACTTGCAGGTCATAGCATGATTTTTTTTTGCATGTTATTAGGTGCTGGACAGTAAAACCATTCAAGGACATTTGGTATGGTAAAGTAGGTTGAGAACTTAGTGTTCCTATTTCATGGGGCATTAGAGGATTAAGCACATCCTCTCTCCCTGGGACCAGTCAAAGCAGTCAGTCCTCTGCTATATGTGTCCCTGGGGCTTCAGACAAGTCCATTATGCTCTTTGATTGATGGCCTAGTCTCTGGGAGCTCTCTGGTATCCATGTTAGTTGATACTGTTGGTCTTCCTATAGGGTTGCCATTTTCTTCAATTCCTGCAATCTATCCCTCAACATTTCAATAGGCATCCCAGACTTCAGACCAAAGGCAGGTTGTAAGTATCTGCATATATATCAGTCAGCTTCTGGGTAGAGCCTCTCAGTGGACAGCCATGCTAAACTCCTGTCTGCATGCAAAGGATAGCATCAGTAATAGAGTCAGGGTTTGGTGCCCACCCATGGGATGGATCCCAAGTTGAAATGGTGAGTCATCAGTCATTTCTTCAGTCTCTGGTCCATATTTGTCCCTGTGTTCCTTTTAGACAGAAATCTATGCCTAATTATTAAGGGATATGAAAGAATAGAGAATGGAAAGATTGTAAGACCCAAAGTACCAGGAAGTCTGATAAAAAAATTGTGCCTTCTAAGTATGACAAAGAAGATGCACCGATGAAATTGCTACAATATGGCTGCCTAAACAGGATCTGAACAAAAATAACACTAATGAACATGTTAATAAGAAAGGAAGAATTTTGAAAGGACCCAAAACTATATGAAGAACTACAGAGTTACAGACAATAGATGAGAGGAAAAATTCATCCTTTCAAGATGTGAATCCATTAGTTTGTTATCTAATATCATGTTGAACTGTTATATATATATATATATTTATACATATAGATTCAGTAGGGTTGTATTTCCATATTTATTCACATTATAATTAAGGAAAAAGAATATATGAATTTTAGAGGAAACTGAGAAAATAGTGAGTAGTTGGAAGGGAGACAGTGAAAGGGAGAAATAATGTAATATTTTAAATAAATTTAAACAAAGATCTAGTTTTATTTTAATTCTGTGACATGCCTCTGTGTGTGTGTGTGTGTGTGTGTGTGAGAGAGAGAGAGAGAGAGAGAGAGAGAGAGAGTGTGTGTGCGCATGCACGTGTTTGTGCATGTATGCATGCATGCATATGTGCAAGTTTCTAGAAAGGTTAGACAGGAACCGTGAATACCAAGGTATAAAAGAATTTCATTCCAGCAACATGGCTGCCTTGGCAAGGGGTGATACCAAAGGCATTCTAGGACTCTGTAATTTGGCTGGGATACAGATATGACCTGATTTATAGTATGATCTGGCTGGAATACAGACATGACCTTAGTATACACCTATAATCCTAAATAATGAATGCAAGTTTTGTTTATAGATGGAATAAGGCATATTTGAAAGTAACATCTAATTGAGAGACAAAGTGATGAAGCAGAGAGAGGTTTGGCAGAATAAGTCAAAGATAAGATACATGCAATTCTCTTGAGAAAAGTACAGGAAGGAGGTGATTTCAGAGAGGTACATCGGTCAAGAAGTGGGTGTCTGTGGCAGTTTTAGTGGAACAGTTTTACAAAGATAGGTGGTAGAAAGAAGAAGCTACAAGCAAGTGAAGGCAGAACTAACCAGAGTGTGTTAAGGAGCTGGAAGATGACAACACATTGCCAAATTAGTATTAGGACAAGCAGAGTAGTTCAATGAGAAACTGAGAGAAGCCAAATTAGTCAGTTTGGAGGGGAGCTTGAACCAGAATAACTGAGTTGAATCAACTAGTTAGGATTCATAAAGAATTAGAAAGAGTGAGCTTATTCAACAGTAAGTCTGTGAGACAATTACATCTGGCAAATAAAAGTTACATCTATACCAAGGAACTAGCATCACAGGCATCTGATGTGGGAACTGAGAACTAAAGTTATGTTCTTTTCAAGAGCAGCAAAGCTCTTAATCATGAGTCATCACTCCAGCTCCTGTAGTGCTAGTTTTAAATAGACAGAAAATGTGTTCTCTGATGATGTACAATATGAATCTGATATTTCTATGTTAGATGTGTCAGGAAGTGGCTAATTTTATCACCCCTTAGGTGGAGAATACAATTTTGAAACTGTATCTGTTTATTTATTCTGGTTCCTACATGACTAAGGAATACATGTTTCCACACTGGCAGTAAACTTCTCTTGTCATGTGGCATACTTTGAAGTCAGTGATGATGCCATTGAAGTCATGCAACAGGGCCAGGGATCCCCAAGATTGAATTCCTGAGGACTCCCTGGTACTATGATGTGACCAGTTTGTTCTGTAGACAGCATGAACTTTTTGGAAAGGTGGCAGAAAAGTGAGAGTTACAGAATTTTGTGGATATTAAGTTCAAAGCAGTATTTCATTATAATATACTCACTAAAAGTTCAAAGCAACAGCTTTTACATGGCCTTGCCTTTTCATAGTGCACACCTGTGACTTTATCCTTGGACCTAAATGTTTTTCCTTGAACACAAAATTGTCCTAAGTCTATTTCTCTTTTTAGTTTAATTATGAAAGCTCATTGTATTTCTTATTATGCAGGCTCTACTTACTATTATGAGGAGTGGGCACATTCAATTCTTGATTCTAATTTTATTATATTTTTCTAGCAACTAAGACCATTTCTAAAATCTTTCTTCCTAAAATTAGTTGAATCAAATAAAAAGTAATATAGAATTATTATCTAATTGTCTGTATAACATCCCTAAAAGATAGTACATCTTCATTGTTCTGCAGCAATCTGCTCAGAAGGGTGGGCTAATACCTAGTGATAGTTACATATTTAATAATAACAGGGAAAGTATATTAATAGCAGAAATCTTTCCTAAAATTTACTTCTCCTGGGCCTTGCTTATCGGAGCAAATCCATCATGGATTATAATCTAAGGGAGATTCACCTCAGGAAGATCACATGGGAGTTATCAGCTTCTCCTATGATAGGTCCTAATACTGTTCCTCCTGTTGGTGCTCATCCCAGGTGCACAGCAATGGACCTGTATCGCTGCTGCAATATCACAGTTTCCTAAGGGTTCTTTCTCCATTATCTACTTTTTACTAAACAATCTACTGTATTTGGAGGCCAGTGCCAACCACACACAATAATCTTATTTAATTCGTTGTACCTAGAAAACATATTGTATTAAGGTAAAATTTTGAGGTTGAAGGTACAGAGATTTAGGAAAGTTTTATTTTTGTTGTTTGTTTTGTTTTCAGTTTTTATTTTGATTTTGTTTGAGGGGACAATGTTCAAATTATAGTCATAAAGTTGTGGGCCTGGGAAGAATCGGCCTGTGAGGCTTCAGCAACACAACACAGTCTTCAAAAACATGCCATTTGAAGTGAACTGTTCCACAATAAAGGTATTGTATGAATATCATAAGGTTCAAAATAAGAATATTCTTATCATTAGGTATGGGCATATGGATATCAAGATTTTCTCTAATTTTGGGCATGCTTGAAACTTTAAATAATTAATTTCTGCAGTAGTATTTTCACATTTGGAATTAGTGTGTTGGTTGAGTTGTTTTCTTTCTTTTTCTTTTTTTTCTGCTTAAATGATTTTTTTTGTTTCTGTCAGCAGAGGTGTTTACAATACTTAAAATGAGGGTTGAAATCTCAATTTGTATCTCCTTGGCAGTGCTCACTGCTTCCTGGTTTCAAAGCACAAGAACAACTGGAAAGCTTTTCTGGCAGCATTGTTCTTAACCATTGAGTAATCTTCCCAGCACCCTTTTCTGTAATTTCACTCAAATGGCATCAGACAGAGTTCTGAATAAAGCCTCATTCCCCTCTGAGTCCCCTTGCACTGGGAACCCACTACTATATCTGCAGTTTTCTTGGCATTTAGGTGTTCTGAAGTTGTTTTCTGATGATCTACACCATTCCTAGCACATCCTACTTGGTCTAAGGCTTTGATCCCACACACTTTACTACAGCAGCAGTCTTTCTTTTCAGCACCAAATTTCTATATTAGTCACCCTTTTTCTTGCTACTGCTGTGACAAATACCCTGGAAAAAGCAACTTCAGGAAAGAAGGGGTGATTTTGGCTCAAAGCTTAATGGAACAATCTACAATGGCATGAACAGTGCAGAGAACAAAGCATGAGTCAATGGATGACTGAACTTGCAGTTGGATTCACACAGATATGCATGCTACTATCTCACTAAGTTTATGTTTTATCATTCATCCCAGGACTGTAGCCATGCAATGATACTACTCACATTCAGAAGGACTCTTCCTAACTTAATTCACCTAATCTAGATTTCCTCGTGGATATTCCAGGAAGTTTGTTGAATATCATCAATTTAACAATCACTAGAAACCATCACAATGAGGTATCTTATATTTGCCATTAGCCTCATAACTACAATAGAATCCATGGGATTATCAAAACCTTCTTCATTGTTCCTTCAATTCTGAGAGCCTCTGTGCCTCTCTGTTAGCTAAAGACCCATGGCTACAGCATATGGTTACACTTTAACCTTCCTTCAACCCTTGTCTACCATTCTGTTCCAGCAAAGCAAAGGTACCCTGTTTTTACCAGACCAGTAATTGACAAAGGGAAACATTTTTAATTGTTGATTAAATCATACAAAAATAGTATTTTCATACTTTCTGAGCACTGTAATGGAGAAATAGGTTTGTACTTTTAGACTAATTCATACATTCATTAGAAAGGATTATAAGAACTTTCTATATAGTTGACATGATCTATAAATGCGGATATTTCAACCAGCTACACAAATAACAGTTCTGATTTTTATAGAATTTCTACTCAAACTTAATATAGTATAATGATGTTAGATACTTAAATTGTTTATTAATTAATGAAAGCTAATGATACATATACCTCACTGAGTGTGAAGCTTTTAAAAATACCTTAGTTCAAATGTTTGCTTTATAATGTGCATTTTTTTGGTCTTTACCTCTTGAAGTTTGAGCTGAGAGCAGGACACTATCTGGGCCCTGTTTAAACAATCAAATTGTCTTCATCTGGCTTGTATTTTGTTCTTATACTTGTGTTTTCTTTTTCTTTTCATGTTTATTCAAATAACTTGGTTTTGTTCATACAGATTTGGAAGCAATATCTATTCTTGTTTGATTTGTATGAAGTGTAAATATTAATCTTATCTACTCAGAAAACAATCTTAAAAAGGAATACTCAATGTATGTTTTACATGTTATTATCCTAGAACAATATTTGAGAACATTTCTAGCTTTGCCACTTCTGCATGTTAGGCAGATAATAGTTCCTGACTTCATTCAGAGAGGCATGTTCTCTTTATACTGTGTGCCTCTCAGGCAGTAGATACAAGAAATCACATAAAATGAAAGATTCAGAATAGCTAATAATGGATTTAAGAGTAATATGAATGGTAGTTAAGAATATTATCAAATTTCATTGGACTTAAAACAAGGTTATTTAATTTTATATAGTTCTGTATATGAAAAGCACATAATGGATCAGTCATCATCATCTCTAATCACAATTCTGACCAGAGGCATTCCTTTTTGATATTGGCATTAGAATTATTTTTTCAGTTCTGTAATATTCTTATATATCTTAGTTATATCTTTCTCACCTTTCCTTTTAGCTTCTAAAACTTACTCTCTTGCCTCTGTTGTTTTTCAATGGTATAATGATGGCATTGGATCATCTCCAAAAACCCCAGGATGAATTTTTCTGATGGAAAATAGGATAATTAGCAATCCTATAGGATGCATATCTGAATTGAATATAGAGGTCATTTTTTCCATTTACTTTCTTCCATTTTTATTTTATTTGTTCTTTCTTTCTGTTCTTCTGGTTTGATCTTTTATAATATCTACTCTTATTATTTTTTAATGAGTGACTTATAGATGTGTGTTTATGACATCATTATTGGTCACCATGAGAAAAATAGGGAGCATCAGATCTGAACATCGAGTTACAGGCTGCTATGAGCTGCTTCACATGACTGCTTCAGTCTAAACTCAAGTCCTCTGCAAGAACAAACAGTCAGTCATCTTCATAGCACAGCCATCTCTCTAGCACCTCTTGTGTATCTTAAAAGTTTAATGAAACCTTAAATTGTGCATAAAATATTCTAGATAACGAAGTTAGTCTGAGTAATAGGAAGAGGAGATAAACAATTTTGATACTGGTATCTATAGGCCTATCTGGTATTATTTACTCTTTTCCCCAAATAATGATGTTTATTTTCAGGTTCCTTGTATAAATATCATTAGTTTAACCAAGGTAGATACAATACATCACTTTTTGTCAAAGCACTTGGTGTGAGTGCTAAATTTTCAGAGACATAAATGATTTTTTTCTTTTTTTCTCTGTCTCTCTGTCTCTCTGTCTGCTTGCAACCCCTGATCTTAGTTAGGATTTTACTGCTATGAACAGACATCATGACCAAGGTAACTCTTATAAGGACAACATTTATTTAGGGCTAGCTAACAGGTTCAGAGGTTCAGTCCATTATCAAAGAGGAGCATGGCATCATCCAGGCAAGTATGGTGCAGGAGGAACTGAAAGTTCCACATCTTCATCTGAAGGCTGTAAGGAAAAGACTGGCTTGCAGACAGCTAGGATGAGGGTCTTAAGGGCCATGCTCACAGTGACACACCTACTTCTACAAGGCCACACCCACTCCAACAAAGCCACAGTTCTTAATAGAGCCACTCCCTGGATAATCATATACAAACCATCACATCCCACCTTTCTTTATAAAACTCATTTATTCATGTATGTAGGATAGGGCTGAAGAGTTGGGTCAGCAGTTAAGAGCACTGACTGCTCTTCTAGAGGTCTTGAGTTCAATTCCCAACAACCATATGGTGGCTCACTACCATTTATAATCCAATGTCTTCTTCTGGTGTGTCTGAAAATAGTGACAGAATACTCACATGTATAAATAAATATAAAAAAGGAAAAAGAAAAGAGGAAGTATGTAGGATAATTTAAAATAGCAATCAGAAATTGGTAAAATTCAGTATATTTAACAAAATGCCATCAATTTATTTCATTGTTAATTTTCTACCATAGCATCTATAACATTAAATATATCCATGAATTCTTCATATATATTTTTATATTTATATATAAATTTATATGTATTAATATGTTTATATCTATTTATCATTTTATTTCAAAAAATGGGAGATGTGCATTTGTTCATTAGCTATGTATCCAACAGTATTGTCCTTAGGGAAAAGGCTGACCAAAACAAGATTGATGGATAGGTAAATGAAAAGAATGAGTTAACCTTTAATTTATTGATGTATTAAATATTTGCTTACGAATTTTGCATTTATATTGTAAGTCCTACTTTCAAGTTTCACATTGAAAGATATTTAGACAGCTAACATACATTATTTTATCTCCAATAAGGTAGTTTATGAGAAGGTTAGTGAGTAGTCCTAGTGTGTGATCTATTCAGATCAGTCTTAGCTATGTTGCTGTATTTTACCTAAAAAAGATTTTGAGGTCAATAATGCTATGAGTTTAATATATTTTATTTTAATACCTGTGTACTTCCTTAGGTATATAAGCCTCTAGAAATACTCATAAAACTTATAAATTCTGGAATTTATTAATAATGCATGCATATGCTGAGATCCTGAAAATAATGCATGTGTGCTTTAGAGGATTTAGAATTCCTCTGGGTAATTTGCTTGCTAAAAAAATATAGCTTAAAAATTCAGCCCACTAAAGTATTGAAGTTTTCTTCAGACTTTAAAAAAAAATTAGGTTTCCTGAAGGCATTCAAATCAGGAATAGTAGAGCCTTTATAGTAGAGCCTTTAAAATATTTTGATAAATTGATAAAGAATTTATTCATCAAGGATATTTTTACAATGATTTTAGGTTATTTATTATAATATCAGACATTGAATATATATGAGAAATCTTTACATGCTTAAGGTATTTCATTTCAGGTAGGATCTCATGGAATTTGAGGCAAATGAAATTTTGTCATAAGTATCCTGGGATGACTACACAAATCTAATAAGAATGTTTTATGTTGGGGTGTTAATATATGAAAGCAGAGGGAGATGAGAGAATTCGAGGAGGTTATGGAAATTTATTGACTCCTGAATGAGAAATCACTATAAAAGCTAAAAATACTTTAAGTCAGAAAGGTCAAAATTAATAAGTGAGATCATGCTGTATGCATGCCTTGGTTAGTGTGGAGATCACCTTCATCAAAGCAAACTACTCTGCATGTTAATGAGAAATGCACATGATCCTACAAGAGAGCAATCTGACATTGTGGCAGCCATATGCTTTGGTAGTATTTAGGGTATGTTGGGCTATTAAATGCTCTGACATGAGGCAGCATGAATTTATACCAAAGATTTTCCAACAATCAGACTTCAAATATTATGAAATTTTAATTCCTAACAGATTGACATAGTTGTATTAAATTTTCCATGATGCTATTAGAATTCTAGTTTTCACATATTTTACAATTCCCCAGTCTGTTTCAATGCCTACTTTATCAATTAATAGAAAATGTTTCAATCTCAGAAATTAGGAAACCTGCTTTGATGATGCGTGAAGGTGTCTAATCCTCTCTCCCTCTCGTGGAATATTTTAGAATTTGAACTTTTTGCTAGTTTCTGTTTTTACTGATCGACTGTTTCACTCCAGTTCACCAAATAAGCTTTTTATAACAGGCATTTTTGCAGGTAAATACATGAACAATCTTGCCTCTCTTTTGTTGAGAAATAGACATTATTCCCTATTCCTAAAGACTGGATTTACCTTGAGTTTTAATGTGACAATCAAATATAAATCCTGCAGGTCCAGGTACAAAATGTGAACGGTAGTTCTGTGTCATATTCTGTAATTTTGTGTTCAGAAATGATGTACAGAATATCCAAGCTATCATGCTTGAAAGTCTGTAGAAAGATAAACAGAACACTCAGAGAGATACTTCAGGAGGAAGTACTTTTAATAAAATAGCCTGTGAGATTCTTCCACTTAAATTAAGGATTTTGTTATTTCAAAATTCTTTGGCTTGTGGAAGTGGGCTTTTAAAACAGGTTTTAACCATTGGCTCCACTTATTATGTTATAGTAAGGAGATGGCTGATGTGTAGCTAATAAATAAGTGAATGTTTCTCCTAAGGTTTTGTAGTTATTGTGAAGGATCCTTATTTAGAAATAGGGCCATGTCAAACTGTCAAGTAACAATGATGACATTGGTATTTGCCACGAAATATAAACAATGGCAATCTGATCAAATGTATAGACATAAAGGGAAAGAGGCAAGAAAATGTGAATATACTATATAACACACGCTCCAAGCTCAGAATTTTGCAGGACTACAAAAAAAATCAGGACTGATCAACACTGGGAATGGACTATTCATAGTTCTACTTCTAAAACCAACATATAACACATTTATGATGCTTAAGCCACTCAGACTGTGGAACTTTGTTAACACAGTCTCAGAAAACTAACACCTGTACTCAAAATATATTAATATATATATGCACATAACTATGAAATGGCATATTTGAATACATAACACACAATTTTAAGCTTTTAGTTTGTGTGTTATCTACAATAAGAACTTTCAACATCAGATAAATACGAGAAATGCTTAACTTTAGCATAACTTATAGAAGATATGTGAAGAATTCTAGGGAAATATTTACCTACAAAGAGGAAAGCTGGGAAACTGTGTCAAAGTTTGGAATGTCTCTAAGTTTATGTAATCTTTCTACTTTATTCTATTTCTGAGCTAGTCTCCAGATAAAGATTGTTTTAATCAGCATTGTGCTAACATATCTTCATCTGTTCTCACTGAATTATTTTCTCAACTCTTATATAACTCTACATATGCTCTTCTGTTTTTTTTCCAGTTGTTATTTTGGGGGACTATGGTCAATTTTGATTTTATATATAAATATGTTAATTTTTTGTTCATTATCTGAGGTTTCATGTATTATTTCTTTTGGAAATGTGAAAATATCTTTAAAACTTATGTTTGTTCTTTTTAAACTCTGTTTAACATCAATTTTCTAGGAATGGAAATAACACTACATTTTAATATAATTTTCTATCAACAGATGAGAATTTCATAATTCTTCAGCCTAACTTTTCTTAGTATGATTCTGTAGTGTGTGATATTTCTATTTTATTTTTACTATTAATTTTTAATTCATCAATATATGTTTAATATTTTTCATGAAAGCACCAACATCTTTTAATAGTAATTTATTTAGCCAATACTACAGCTTTCTATATTAAGAAATATTGGCCCACTACTTCTTATAATGATGCTTTATCCATGACAATAAGTGAAAGGATTTTCACGTACAGCTTGTAACAGATCACAGTAGACCAGATGGTTCCACAAGAGGAGGTTTATTCAGGAGATAGGAGGAAAAGCAGAGAGGTAGAGGAGTGGAGGCCGGCCATGACCATGTGGACAGAGGGGGAAGGGAAGCGGGGAAGGGAGAGGACAACCTGCAGGTGCTGGTTCGAGGGGAACAAGACTAAGAGGAGGGGACAAGCAGCCCCTTTTATAGGGGGCAGGCCTACCTGGCTGTTGCCAGGTAACTGTGGGGAGGAACATACCTGACTGATGCCAAGTGACTGTGGAGGTGGAGTTTAGACAGAATACTAACAATAAGGATTCTTTGGCCCTTAGTGCCTGCCTGAGGCATCCTTTCATATGGTATTACCATTTTATTGTCTTGGAGGTCTTCATGATCTCTAGTGAGTCAGACATGAATTGCTTTCCAAGCTGTAAAACAGACTGAAGATTTGAAAAACATTCAAATGAGAACCAAATAAAAAACTGGTCATATAGAAGTTTGAGTCTTGAGATTAAGGAAGGGATAAAAATATATAATAAGTAGATATAGAAGATACTGTCTCCCAATGCAGACAGATAAAGAATAATCTGGAAAAGTTGATAAAGTAGCCACAAATTTTAATATCAGAAATATAATAATATATATTAATAGTGAAAGTATTATTAAGAGATTTCTTGATTTAAAAATATAAGTGAGAACTAACAGAGACATAGTTTACATGTATGTCACACTCATATTTAGATTCTAAGATAATACTGACTCTGTTTCATATTTTAAATACATTACTCTTCTAATATCTTTGGTCTAATCTATGCTTCCTTCCTACACACTCTACATCATTTTATAATGAATTGCAAAGACCTCATTATGTTTATATAAGTATGTCAACAAAATTCCAGATAGAAATAAAAAGAGATATCCACAAAACACAAAAAATCTCGATTTATATATAAGCACCTACTCTAATTTTGTATTATGTAATGATGTATGGTAAAAGTTTATAAGATAATAGAAGAATTTTGAGGAAACTTCCATGGTACATTAAAAAATAGAAGGAAATACTAGTTAATATTATTTGAAAAATTCAATTCTGTTATGCATGTTAAATATAGACCATCCCTCCACAAAAAAGAGAATGTCAATAAGCCAGCATATAAAGAACATCAATATTCAAATTCAGTTAGAGATTGAATATGTATATGTATTGGAGCATGTGGAAAGACTACTACCTAGAGTTTGAATAAAAATAGAAATTATGTTGATTTTGCTTGCTCAAAACTCTGTCTAATTTCTGTGAGTTTATGTCATTAAATTTTCATAAATTTCAATTAACCTCTTTCATAATTACTTTATCACACAGCTTATAAATTGCATTGACATTTACCTATCTCTCCTAAAGATAATCACTCTTCTAGAAAAATAATGATTAGGGACATTTTATGGAAAACAATCCTTTGATGCTATGAAAGACTCTTGAAAGAGGAAAAGGAGCTAGAAAAAAGATGATCAGATAGCTATAGACAAGGACATATCACCAGGCATATGAATTTAAGCCAAATGTAGTTTGTTATGACACAAAAAAGATATCCCAATTTTGGAGACATAGTTTTATTTAAAGTATTCTATTTCAGAGACAAAAGATATAAGTATGCACACATAAAGATTGCTTCTATCACTATTTTGTCTCTTTTTATCACTTGTAGTAGATCTCACAAGCAGTTTAAAAGACTATCACATTCACTTAGTGTGTCACACTATTTCTGAGGTTCTATACTTCTGATGCATATTTAGTTATAATGAGAATAACAATAAATACATTTAATTAATAATAATTGAGAATCCCATAAGCAGAAATAAATTAATTTTATCTAGAACTAGAAATTAATTTTTTTAAATGTATAAAATTAATTCACAATACTTCTTGACTGAATATCCCAGGACTCTTTGTAAAGTGGTTAATTTTATTCCTATAATATGTATATGTACTGGGTATGTTAAACATTTAAATAACATATAACAATTCTTTAAAGAATCCAGAAAAAGAAAAGTTGAAGGACACACATAATTAGCTCAATCATGGTATGACTTTATTCACCATAGAATCTGTAATGGCAGAAATTTATCTCACATTTTCCAGATTATTCTGTCTGCTGAATTCAGACATATAACATTTCCTTTTGGGCATGGAGATTTATTTAGAATCATTACTGTATATAAAGTGAGTAATTAAATAGTAAGAAGACACTGTATTATAGTGGACAATAGAATATCAAATGCAATGTGCCAATAATTAAATAGTAGTATTGGGAAGAGGGATAGTCCAGTGAGTCAAATAGTTGCCAGATGTTCTGGTTTAATGCAGAATGTCCCCCATAAGTTCAGATGTTTGAATACTTGGTTTCCAACTGGTTTACTATTTGGAAAGGTTGTGTAATCTTTAGAAAATAAAGATTTGTGGGCTTTAGCCTTCATGATTTATAATGTAGCCAAACTTTCTATTTACTTTATATTTCCAGATTGTGGATAAAATTTGACCAGACAAACTACTACTCCTACCAACATGTCTTTCCTGCCTGGTGCCCTGTCTTCTCCCCACTGGTCAACTGTATCCAACTGAAATTGTAAGGCAAAATAAACTTCCACTTAGTTGATTTTATCAAGATATTTTATCACTATAAGAATAAAGATAGTGAAGGTACTGTGCAATGTGAGAATAGTGGTAGGATCACCCAAAAATTCACATAACACTCAGTGAAGTAGCATGTGCTAGTAACCTAGGAAATCATGCAGAAAGACAGGTAGGGATACAGTGTAATTCCAGGACCTCATGGATCAGCTAACGTGGCACAAGCAGAAGTAAAAAGGGGTTAATATAAGGAAGGGCAAACGTGAGAACTGACACCTGACATTGTCCTCTGACCACTATATACACATGGAACATGTATGTTAACAATTTCATAGATCTGTACATACACATACTAAGAATCAAATAGTAGTCTAGTTAAAGTATAAACTCAGTTCCATTTAGCCTAGACCAATGAATGGCATATTTAAAACAAAATAAGATTAATAGGTATATTATAAATTAGGAAATATGTTTCAGATGGATGTTATCATCTCAAACTATCATAATAGAATATATGGGAAGATCATACACATTCTTAGATGGGTAGCAAAAGGATACTTTCCATCTGTTTTATACATAATTGACAGCGCCGGCACTGCCCGTGGTACCGAGCTCGGGAGTAGGCCTGGGGGATTAAAGAACTACTCAGACTCGGGTCATTCGTTGTGAGAGAATGCCAATGCCTTTACTGAGCAGGTTCAATATATACACCAAGCCAGGGAAGGGAAAATACAAACTCAGGAAAAAACAGGAACTCAACTGGGGGCAATAGGATGTCAAATGTAAATTCCCTTCCTGGGACACCATTCCTTAGTCAGGATGTTTTGATCCTAGAGGAACCGCAGAATGTTACTTAGTAGGCAGCAGCATAGGGAAAGGCTCAGCCAGGGCATAGCAGCCCTTTGGGGTACTACAAGTCCCCCGTTTTTATTTTATAGGTGAATAGCATCTGTCTTAGGTCACCTTCCGTCAATACCAATTACCTGTCATTGGGAATCCCTGCCAGCCTCAGGGCCCCTGTCTTAGGTAAGGACTGCAAAGGAGTTGCCCGTCATTGACTAACTATTCTCGGTAAAGGCTGAGCCAAACCTGGGCAGAAGGGTTCTCTCCTGCCAGCAACACAAGCACCTGGTTAGTAACTGCCTGGGACTGGATCTGCTCTCTGTGAAGGCGGCAAAGAAATATCAATCCTGCTGTGGCTGCCCCAAAGGCTAGGACTCCCAAAGACAAAGACCTCTAGCCCATCCTTTAAGGAGCCATCCTGCCAGTTTGAGTCCTGCTAGAAACTTCTCTCCATAGAGAGGCTGCACACAAGTAACATTAAAAATAACATTAAAAATTGTTGGTTTCTTAGAATTAGCAATAGTTTTTTCCAGTAGTCTTATTGGTAGGAACTATAGCTTGCCAGGTTGTGCTGCTTATCCCCATTGACATCAGAACTGGGGGTTTCTTCATGAGGCTCCAGTATATCTCCACTTGGGCAGGCTGCGTAGTGACAGGATGCACACAACACTCAGGAATCCAAACAGAAGTTTCAGCATCTTTAGGAAAAAACACAAACAGAACCTCTCACCTTGACTAATACAGGGTCAGGGCCTTTCCATTTCTCTAAGCCCAGTGCCTTCTGGGCTTGTTTCCAATGTCTGTCTTCTACAGACAATGCATCGTTAACCACTAATAAAAAATTTAAAATATACAAAATAAAGGATAATCTTGCATGAGGTGAAATAACCTCCCCCCTTTTTGTTTTTTCAAGATAAATTTTCAAAGTTAAATGTGCTCTTTCCACTATAGCCTGGCCTTTAATGGCTTAGCCATCTCTCCAGCCCTGAGTTACTAGTTAAACCAAATTTCTATTATCAAAGTTGAATTTTTAACCATACCCAATAAATACTTTTTTAACATAAAACAATGAAACAAAAACAGACAATTAACAGATTGGCACACCAAGGACAGACAATAGTCAGGAAAAGCAGAACTAGGGGTTTCTCTAGTAGGAGCCAGAGAGAAAGCAGAATGTGTCCCAAGAGGGCTCTGAATTGCAGTATAAGGATGAAAACATGATAAGCAGCATTTTCGCTGCATTGTCACTGATTAAACTCATGATATACTCATTATTCCAGTTATAGAGTGCCCACTCTGCCACCTGGAAGTGAGGGCTGGAAACACACTTGGCTGACTGTTGGAAAAGAGGCTCTATAATCTTACCAAATTCTGATGGTTCAATTACATCTAAAATTTCTTCTAATTCATTTAAGAACATTACTTCTTTTGGACTGTGAGTCTTTGGCCAGTATTTGAGAAGTTCCGTTACCACTGGGTCAGTGAGGGTGCTGTTCTTCTCTAAAAACTGCATGACACAGTATGTCAGCTTGGGATGGTAGACACACAGGGACCTCACTTTGTATAAGGACAGCAACACCTTCAAGAGGAAAATCTTGTGCTCTTCCTTTAATGGTAAGGCAAATCCATTAATTATACTTCCCAGGATCTCCAGCAATTCTGCTACGCCACTGTGGTGCTCTGTCTCATAGATAAACCTATAAGATATATTACTGATCTGTTTCCTGATGTAAGTCAGCAGGTCTAAGAACTTCACATAGATTCTGTGCTGGGTCCTTTTTAGAAAATCTCTTTCCCAAGAATCCTCACTATTAAAGAGTTCTAGAAGCTGCAATAGAAACTTCTGATCAATATATTTCTTTGCTATATTGGGCTGGAAATCTGGAGACTCTAAAAATCTTAAGAAAAATGCATAAACAAGCTGCAGATGAGGCCAAGCTGCCTCTAACATTGGTTCATCTCCTCCTGGGTCAAATTCTGCTCCAGTGGGATTGGAGGAAGGTAGTAAGGTTCAAAACATATTAACTGCAAACGTGTGGACGGCTTTGGGGTAAATGGGCTCTGTGATCGCATTCCGGTTGTGGGTGATATGTTCCACCATTTTGCTTAGTGCAGCTCGCTTTACTTCTTTCCATTTTAAGTCATTCAGTGGGTCAGAAGCAAAGTCAAAGAGGATACAACACTGACTTAGCTTCTGGATAAAAAGCTTCTCTTGACCCACAGGAGGATCATCTTGCAAAGATTGGAATTTTTGCAGTTCTCTATTATTGCTGAAGAGTTCTGCCATTTGCCTTTCTTCACAGGGACTATGATTTGCTGAGGGACTGGTTCTTTTATTTTAGTAGGTGTCAAAGACTGGACAGCTCCAAGGCTGTTTTTTCCTGCTGGCTATCTCTACTTCTGCTATATCTTTTCCTTCTTCTTTTGAACCTTTTCCACTTTTGACTAGTTTTGGTGGTTCTTTCTCATTCTTGCTTTTATTCGGTATCGCTGGTGGGGACTGTGGCCTCTGCAGCTCCTGCAGCCACCTGCCACCACTGCTGCTGCAGCAGCAGAAATGCCCTGATCCCGGCCATTGTGCCATCCAGGCTGCCAACGCCACCACCGGGGAACTGAGTAGCTCGTCTGCTCTCGCCTCCCCTTTTCCAGACTCCCATTCCCATTTTTTGAGGTTGTATTTCTTCAATTTTTTCTTTTCTAAAATTTCTTCCTCATCCTCAGAGCTGTAGCTATTCTCCACCTCATACAAGGATTCCTTACCTGCATCATTCCATGTCAATACACTTAGAAAGGAACTCACTATTCCCATGGTGCTACTCTCGTAGCACCGCTTCTCCAATACGTTCCACTCTCTGAACCAGTCCAGCCAGCTCCTTCCAGGAACGTCCCGTCAGGTCATCCTCTCTTTCCAGATCTCAGTGGAACCTCCACTTGACAGCACTGGCACTGTCCATGGTACCAAGCTCGGGTGTTGACCTGGGGGATTAAAGAACTACTCAGACTTGGGTCATTCGTTGTGAGAGAATGCCAATACCTTTACTGAGCAGGTTCAATATACACACCAAGCCAGGGAAGGAAAAATACAAACTCAGGAAAAAACAGGAACTCAACTGGGGGGCAATAGGATGTCAAATGTCAATTCCCTTCCTGGGGCACCATGCCTTAGTCAGGATGTTTTGATCCTAGAGGAACTGCAGAATGTTACTTAGTAGACAGCAGCATATGGAAAGGCTCAGCCAGGGCATAGCAGCCCTTTGGGGTCCTACACATAATTATTTTCATTGATCTCTATCATTTCTATAAGCATGGTCATAGCTGGGTATCCTTTTTTGAAAAATTATTTTATACTCCTCATTTTTCTTTCTTAACTTCATTAAGTATTCAACATAAAACGAGGCTTTCTCTTCTTTCTTCCTGCTTCCTAAACACTCATTTCCTCTTTATTTGACTTATTCCCATTCTTTCTTCCTTTACTTATTTTATAATTGCTTATTTTTAGATAGGGCCATCTCTCCCAATCCCCCACAAAAGGGTGCCCTAGAGCTTATTATGTAACCTAAGCTAATCTGAAACATAAAATAATTCTCCTACTTTAAGTAATCCAGAGATGGAAATATAGTTATGAACCACCATACCTGACTTCGTGGCTCTATTTCTGGTATGTTTACATTTTATCTGCCTTGAACATTAACAGAATTTGTTTACAACAGCATTGTTATTCCAGAATGGCATAGATGAAGTTCCATTCTCTTTAACATAACATGTAAGGAACAAGCTAATGTTTAAGGTGTGGGAATGCTTTATTTTATTCTGTTTCAACTGTCAACATGGCACAAGCTATAGGACCTTGTGAAAAGGGAAACTCATCTAAGGAATTTCATATAGGTAAATTTGTGAGGCATTTTTAGGAAATCCCATACCATTTTGGATGGTGCCACACTTGGAGAGTTGGTCCTGGGTACTTTAAGAAAGCAGGCAGAAAAATTCAAGAGTAAAAAGCCAGTAAGCAGTGTTATTCCCATGTCTCTGCTTTTGTTCCTGATTCCATGTTTCTATCCTGCTTGAGTTCTTGCCATGACTTGATTCAAGTATGACTTTTTTGTCAAGGATGACAAGAAAGTATAAGTCAAATAAATAATTTTCCCAACAAGAAACTTTTGGACATGGCTTTCAATAGAGCAGTAGAAAACAAACTAGATGATATTTTTTATATATTTATTAGGAGTATTTTAATTTTGTTTCCTTATGCCTGGATGCTTGAACTTTTATATGTTTGATTGTTTTTTATTTGTGTCTCCTTAAAGGTAAAAAATAATGAGTGCATTTATTTTCTATAACACATTGCACATTTGTATTCAAATTTTATATATTTTCACATATATGTTTATACAAATATATGGGGCAGTGGGCTATGAGAAAAGGCCAGAAAGCTTGGTAGAAAGCTCTGAAAGCCCCGGAAACCTTGGTCTAAAGAAGGCCATTAGGATGGAAGGCCGCTTCGAGCTTTTCCAAAGTCATCTGGCTCTCTTAGCTTCTGCTCCCCACAACCCCTGGGCTGCCCATGGAGAAAGGAATCCAAAGAGCTGTAACACTTGCTTGCCACCTCAGTGGCGCACTGAGACACGGTTTAGGAGGCAGGAGCAGAAGCGGACTCTCCAGTCTGCTCCAAGCTCTCCCGGGCTCAGCTGGAGAGACTAAGTCGGCCCCACCCTGCGCGACTGAACAGTGTGCTCCAGGACAGCCACTGCGCTCCAGTTCGCACCTTGACCCACATCCTCAGTTCATTGAGTCCCACCGGGAAGTGCCGTAGTGCCCTGCTCACGCAAGCCTAGACCCACATCCTCCGTTCGCCAGTGGTCTGCGCTGTTGAGTCTCACTGGGAAGTGCCGCCCCTGCCTGCCCTGGCTCGTGCAGGCGCCTCCTGCTGCAAGCATTGCCCAACATCTGGCGCCCAAAGTGGGGCTTTGAAAACCCACGCAACTACAAGAACCGAGCCACCCAACCCGCGAGGCATTACCAGAGCAGCTGCCGGCCTCTCTGCACCAAAGCTGCCAGCTGCACTTGGGCACCCCGTCTCTGTTCTGCTCTGCCTCCCTGATCATGGTTTCCTTATCAAAAACAGAAATACTCAAGAAGGGAAAAGGCTTCCTCATGGCTTTTTGCCAATCTTAGCTGTGATTTGGCAATGTATAGGGCCCTCTAAAATAGGTCAGACTGAGAACAATACAGTTTTTGACACTCCTCAGTCAAAAGAAACCAAATATCAGGGTCTCCAAAATCACCTTAGTCCAGACCTCGAAGCCCTTACCCAATTAATCCATCTATCCACCGCTTCCCCCTTATGACTTAGAGGAAATGCCAAACAGGCCATCTGCCCCTCCTAACCCCCTCCCCCATCCAAACGCAAGGATCTATTAAAATACCAAAGGATATCTCACCTGCCTTCTCCCCTCACTTCCCAAACAAAGAGAGATAAATCCCCTCGCCCTTCTCTAAGCCGCAAGACTGAGAGACCTTCAGAACCTGCAGATAAAATCCTGCCAAATTCCATAGTCCCTTATACTCCACCATCAATCACTCAACAGCTTTACAATTTTAGGGATTCTCATACAAAAACTAACCCTGCCTCCCATGCTACTCAGGAGTCTGATACAGAGCCTGTAACTCAAACTGCTCAAGCTTTCCCAGTTAATATCAACCCTACTCAAGCTAAACCAATTAAATGGTACCCACTCCAAGCCTCAGACCTAAAAGAACTCAGGCAAGCAGTGAAAAAAGATGACATTTATACACCCTGGACAAAATCTCTCCTGCAGAGCCATATTGCCAACTTAAATACCCCCCCCCCCAAGATTGGAGAGATATTTGCCGTTCCGCTCTTCCTGGCCCAATGTTCCTAGAATGGGAAGCCAATTTTCATGATGAGCATCTTCAACAAGTCAGGCAAAACCAGGAGAGGGAGGATGACATCTCATGGAGTTTTAAAGAGCTTTTTGTCCAGGAAGATTTCTCTACTGGCGCACAGCAGGCAACTCAGCCAGCGGGGTACTATGAGCAGGTCCACCTCTGTGCCATTCAGGCCTGGAACAGGCTAACTCCACCCTCAGGGTCACAAGACCCCACCTACTCTCTGCTCTCCCTCCATCAGAAGCCTGGAGAATCCCTATCCAATTTTATTCTCAGAACTAAAATGAGCTAAAAAGAAAAATCTCCAACCCCACAGCTAGAGACCTTCTTCTTAAAACCATTGTTTGGGAAGGTATGACTTCAGAGTCTAGGCTAGCTTTCCAGGGTCTCTGGGAAGAGCATCCTGACAGGTGGGTTGTGGCAACCCGAGAAATAAGAACCTCATAGCACCAGGTTGCATCGGTAGCCCAGGCATTTGTAGCATCAGTAAAGACAAAAGGAACCTGCTTCAAATGCAGAGAGGCAAGACATTGGAGGGACAAATGCCCACTAAACTCCCCTCCTATAACAGATTCCAATCCCCCAAGGCCATCTGTCCCTGATGTAGAAAAGGTTTCCACTGGAGGAGAAACTGTACCGCCCAATATAATAAGGATGACAAGCCACTAGAGTCTTTAAATGTCAACGGGGCAACCCTCAGCCCCGACAATAAGAGGGACAACCACTCCTGTAGAAGCCTTATGGGTGTCCAGGATCTCAGAAGGCTCCCACCCAAAGTTAACCATTAAAATAAATGATAAGCCATTCAAGTGTCTTATTGATACTGGGGCAGATCGGACAATCTTAAGGCAGCAAGAAGTCCCAAAAGACTGGCAATTGATCCCTGGGCTCCAGCTCCTAGGCATAGGGGGTATCTCTCACGTGTGTATCACCAAACAGACATATAGGTGGGAAGACCCGGATGGGGCTACAGGCCTCATAAGCCCCCTGGTGGCTCAAGTGGCCACCAATTTCTTGGGGAGAAATATCTTACAAGCCCTAGATGAGGTTCTTACCACCCAACCAGAAAGGGACCACATTAAGATAGAAGATATTACTTATGAAAAAAATAGTACCCAAGGAGACCCAAATAATCACCCTCCAAATCACCCCCAATTCTAGAGGCCACTGTAAGATTTGATACTTCCTGCCTTGATTGGCTCTCCGATGAAGCTGTCTGGGTCCCACAGTGGCCTCTATCAAGGGAGAAACTTAGAGCTCTCAAAGAACTTGTAGAGGAGCAGCTGTCTCTACAACACATCCACCCCTCCTGCAGCCCATGGAACACTCCTGTGTTTGGTATAAAAAAGAACTCAGGGGGGTGGAGACTATTACAAGATTTGAGGGCAGTTAATAAAACCATGCAAATCTGGGGCTCCCTGCAAAGGGGGCTACCCCGCATCTCAGCCATGCCTGCCAATGTTCCCCTATTAGCAATAGACATAAAAGACTGTTTCTTTTCCATCCCTCTCCACCCCCGGGACTGTGAACGCTTTGCATTTTCAGTGCCCCCCATTAACTCTGGCCAAGCCTCACAATATGAATGGACTGTTCTTCCCCAGGGAATGGCTAACAGTCCTACGATTTTCCAAGAGGCTGTAGCCACTGCATTAAAACCCTATTTGGACAAAGGACTCAATGTCTATCATTACATGGATGACATTCTTTTATGAGGGGACAAGTCTATCTCCCCCTCCCAACTTAAAGACCAACTAATACCTTCCTTATCTGCTCTAGGATTCAAAATAGCCCCTCATAAAATCCAACTTATTCTTCCCATTACAGTTTAAGGGACAGAGATCTCCCTTACTTCAATACGCCCCCTAAAACCCACCCTTTCCTTCCCTCAAAAATTAACTCTTGCCTCCCTCCAGAGCTTTTTGGGCAACCTTTACTGGCTTTGACCCTGGCTCCACCTCCCCACAAGCACCCTTCAACCCCTATTTAACCTCCTGAAAGGAGATAAAAGTCCCTCCTCCCCAAGGACACTGTCCCCAGAAGCCATCCAAGCCCTCAAAATGAATTTAGCCAATTCAGCCCTAAAAGATATGGCTCTTGCTAGATATGACCCAAGAATACCTGTACATTTCCTTATCTTTATCTCCTCCCCCACCCATGTGGGAGCCCTTTACCAGCCACATGGAGTGCTGGAATGGCTCCATACCCTGATGGGTGGTGCACCCAGAGTTTTAGATGAAGTGGATACACTCACCAATATGATTAAAAATGGCAGAGATAGAGCCCTACAAACCCTAGGAAAATAACCTGACGTTCTTGTCACCCCCTTCTCCTTCTCTGATGGTCAGTGGCTAATCAAAAATAATTCTCACTTTGCTATCAGCTTAATAGGGTTCCCAGGACAAATTGACAATCATTTTCCTGATGAAAAATGGGCCTCTGCCCTTCCTCTGTTACGGTGGCTACCCCCCAAACTATTCTCCAGAGAGCCCATAGCAGGAGCCCCCTCAATATTTACTGATGGGGGAAAGAGGGGAACCACAGCAGTAATATACCTCTTTCCTGAAGATGAGCCCCCTATCCTCCGATTCAAAGAGCTCCCACACCACTCCCCCCAATATAAAGAACTATATGCCATTTACCTAGCTCTGAAAGAAGTAAAAGGCCCCCTTAACCTCTTTTCAGGCAGTGTATATGCTGTCAATTTGCTTCCCAGGTTGCCAAGATCATTTATCAAACTAGATGACATCCCACTCTCACCTCTACGCATACAAGTTTCTGCCCTCCTACAGGAGAGAGCCTCCCTCATCTATATCCAACACATCTGATCTCATAGTCCCCTGCCAGGTCCTATATCTGAGGGAAATGCACTCGCTGACCAAACTGCCTCAACAGGTACAGTCATAGCCTCCACTGAGCAGACAGACCAATTTCATTCATGCACACATACAAATCTAAAGGGGCTTCATGCTCGTTTCCCCCACGTCCCCCTTGCTCAACTCCAAAGAATAATAAAAACATGTGCCTCGTGTGCTTCCCTTATTACCACCCCAGCTTTATAAACCATGGGCACTAATCCCTGAGGAATCAAATCTAATGCCTTATGGCAAATTGATGTTTCCCATGTTCCTCAATTCGATAGACAAAAATATGGTTTTGTCACCATTGATACTTACTAACATTTTATATGGGCTACAGCCCAGATGGGTGAAAACTCAAGGAGGTTAATTTATCATATGCTCTCTACCTTTACCATCATGGGCATTCCTCAACAGATAAAGATAGACAATGGCCCCACCTTCATTAGTGTTCAGTTTAAAACCCATCATACAGGAGTTCCCCACAACCCTCAGGGCCAAGGAATAATAAAAAGAACACACCAGACCCTGAAGGCCCAACTCCTGAGACAACAAACCACCACTTATCCCCCTAATGTACAATTAATGATGGCCCTGGCTACCCTAAACATATTTAACATCTACAAAACCTCCAGATACCCTCCTATTTCTCTCCATTGACACACACCAAAGCTAGCTCCCCCTATCCTGGTATGATGGCAAGATCCTTTAGATGGAATTTGGAAGGGACCAGACCCCCTCCTTACAACCTGGAGGACAACTGGTCCTGTGTCTTTCCACAAGACCAACCCAAGCCTGTCTGGGTCCCTGCCAGAAATGTCTGACACCACCCCACCAACCAAGAAGATGGCCCGCCTCTCACTGACAGACCAAAAACCAAGGAAGAGGAGGAGAAGGCAGAGGAGACACCATGCCCAGAGGAGCAACAGGATCTCCTGGAAGGACATTCATGACCTAATGACAGCTGCCCAGGACATGTCCCCTCCACAAGTCCCCCTCTCCTCCATTCTTTTGGCAGTTTTTGTCATCCTTCATACTAACTCTGCTAGTGCCCAGCCTCTCCCTAGCCTTCCCAACACCTACCATTGGAGATTCTATGCTAGGGAAACCTACAATAGACATAACAAGGTTATAGGAACCCAGGACTGCCCACTTGAAGGATGTCAAACCAGAATTGAGATTCCACTACACTCTGAATCCATCTCCACTACCCCCAGCCCTTTTCTCTGCTTCCCTTACCGAAACACAGGTGAATGTCTCCAGGAGGTCTCCACATATGGAGGTTACAGATATTGGAGCTGCAAGATGGAATCCACCAGCCGTGGTGGCACCATGTTCACCAACCTTAAAACTCACTTTCAGCTTTCCATCAGTGATCCCTTGAATGAACGTTGGCAAACCGGATTCATGGGTAAACTTTACCCCAATGGCTATGCCAGATACCCGATGGGTGACCTACATGTCTCCCTTGAACTTGTCCCTGCCCCCAAATCTGCCTTTACCCATGCTAATATTATCCAACAGGAAAACCAGTCTCAGGAAGAACTATAGGCTACCCTTTCCTGGCTACAGTACATTCAATATACAGCGGACCTCCTTCCCTTAACAACCCATCCCAATTCTTCCAAATGATTTTTCTGTGCCTCTCTCTCCTAGCCATTATTAACAGCTGTTCCCGTTAACTTTTCCCTTTATGACCTCCATGGACCCCTGCCTGTGAGAAAAACACAGGATATTCCTCTCTTTGACCTACCCCCACCTCATTGCCTTGTAGGGCCCTCCTCAAAACCCTATCTCACATATGCCCATGACATCACCATCACCAAATCAGTATGTGTTAGCCTTTCTGCCCTCCTCTGGTACAAAGGCACTACAGGTACCTGTATCAACCCTCATTTTCAGGGCTCCTGCACCCCCGTGATTGTTGTCCCCCAGGTTTATCTCTATGAACCAAAAGAACTCGCCTTGCAGATGGAAAGAAGCCGAAAGAAGAGAGAAATCTTCATTCCTCTGCTCATTAGACTAGGCCTTGCTGTTTCAATTGGTGCTACTGGAACTGCTGGAACAGCCGTTGTCCAAACACAGCATCTGGCTGACAACTTTCAGGACAAGCTTGACCAGGCAATGGCCTCTACTACAGACAGCCTTGAATCCCTTCAACGCCAGATAACCTCTTTAGCAGGAGTAGCTCTCCAAAACCAGAGGGCCCTAGACCTGTTGACTGCTGAACATGGGGGGGACTTGTGTTTTGCTGGGGGAGGAATGTTGCTTCTATGTCAATGAATCTGGTCTGGTAGAACAAGATGTACAAATGCTCAAAGAGCTCCGGGGGAACCTCTGAGCATGCTATGCTCCCAACACCCCTACCCCTTGGTACACTAATCCCTTGATGGCTTAGATTCTTCCCCTCCTTGGCCCCATACTAGCCATTGGAGCTTTACTTCTCCTGGTACCTTGCCTCATTCAATTTTTAAAGCAACAAATGAGTAACATTGCAAAAGTGACTAACAATCAAGTCTTGGTTCAGTATCAAACTGTTCCCAACATAGGAGACACTTATTCTGATGACACCTCTCCTTTAGAAAAGAAAAAGGGGGAGTTGTGGGGCAGTGGGCTATGAGAAAAGGCCAGACAGCTTGGTAGAAAGCTCTGGAAGCCCCAAAAACCTTGGTCTGAAGAAGATCATTAGGACAGAAGGCCGCTTCAAGCTTTCCCAAAGTCATCTGGCTCTCTTATCTTCTGCTCCCCACAACCCCTCTTACGGAGAGGTCCATGGCCTTTGATCATGTAGGAATAGTACCTTCATGCAAATAAGGCATTCCCAAGCTCTCAAATCAAACCAATAGGGGTTACCTGTTCCCACCCCAAAAACTGTATATATTGACCTAGCTCAATAGCAAAATATGTGTGAGATCTTTCCTGCTGTCTGTTGTCTGGGAGCTTTTATCACAGTCTTTCCCCTCGCCACGGACCCACCTGTGCACTTCAAAGAGGTGTAACACTTTTCCCTCTCTGCCACCGAGGCACCCCTGGGCTGCCTA
>NW_021604766.1:1826235-1868844 GCF_004785775.1 Grammomys surdaster
TCTCAGGCCCCAGGAACTTGAAGAACATCTGATACTTCCCAGAAGCCGGTTATGATAGTGGAATGGTCTTAGGCAATGAGGATATGATAGTGGGATAGCCTTAAGCAATGATCCTTGCCTAAACTTCCCATTTTCCTATGCCTTTAATACAGGCCACCTGAAATCAAAATTTGAGAACTTGATCAAAACCCTTGACTTGCTCTCCTTCTTCATGTCTCTTGTCCCTTCATTCTTTTGCCCCCCTCCCCAGGTCCTTGTTGAATTCCCTGAAGGCCAGGGATATTGGTGCTTAATGTTGGGCATTTGGGTTCGGGGTCTGACCGAATGTTGTTCTTCCATGGACATCTCTCAAGCATAAGATCACTGCTTCCCATGAACTCGAGAGAAGATCTGCATTGTGATTGCTGTGAGTCTATCCTGTGAGACTGATCTGTTTAAGGTAAGATAGAGCAACGAAATCATTAAACAAGCATTAAGTAAGCATGATTTATTCTTAAAGGGTCTCATATCTCCTTGGTTGCTAAGCTTATTCTTTTGGGATGTGAACAGAGTTGCCAGGTTTTTTTTGGTAAAGATCCTGATAAAAATAATTATCACGTATTCTAAAATTCAACTAGATGGTTTATGCAAACCACAGATGAGTGGCCCATAGTTTGTTCCTCCTTTTTGGGAATAATTGCTAATCATTATCCTGCTGATAAATTGCTACAATTTTCTAAAATTTATCCTATTGTTTTTCCAAAATTTACCTTCCCTCAACCAATACCAAACACTTGCTTGGTGTTTACTGATGGCTCCTCTCATGGAATGGCTGCTTGTGTTATAGATGGACAGGCTACCCCTATTTGTTTGCTCTTTAAATCATGCCAACTTGTAGAGCATTTTTGCAATAATAAACGTGTTTCAATTATTAAAGGGTCACCCTTTCAATTTATATATTGACAGTGCCTATATTGCTCACTCTGTTCCCATTCGTGAGACCGTTCTATACGTTAGACCCTCCATAAATGCTGCCCCTCTTTTGTCTCAGCTTCAAAATTGATTGCCTCTAGATGCTACCCCTTGGACATCATAATGCTCATTCTGATTTACCTGGTCCTCTTTTTAGAGGAAATGCCTGTGCAGACACTGCCACCCGCTTGACCTTCCCAGTGTTGATAGGGTCTGCAGAACAGGCCCAGAAGAGTCATGTCTTTCATCATTTAAATGCTCAGACCTTTTGCCTATTTTTTAAGATTATTCATGAGTAGGCACTCCAAATTGTTAAACAATGTCACACTTTTGGCCACTCCCCACCTGTGTATTAATCTCAGAGGTTTAGTTCCAAATGAAATATGGCAAATGGATGTCACATATCTTTCTGAATCTGACAATCCTAACTATCTTCATGTGGCCATAGACACATTTAGTGGATTTATTTTTCTACTTTACATACTGGAGAGGATTCCAAAAATGTTATAGCTCATGTTTTAAATTGTCTCTCTGTCATGGGTAAGCCTAAAATTATTATAATGGTCCCGGCTACACTGGGAAGAATTTTCAAGTGTTTTTGCCATCAGTTATGAATTAGACATATTACTTGCATTCCCTATAATCCCCAGGGACAAGGCATTGTTGAATGTGCCCACCAGACTATCAAAAATAATCTACATAATTTAAAGAAGGGGGAGTTATACCCCCAGAAGTTGTGTCCTAAATATATTCTTCATCATGCCTTGTTTGTTCTCAACTTTCTAAATCTGGACACTTATGGTAAATCTGCTGCCAATCGCCTCTGGCACCCTGAGACTAACAAAAATTATACCACACTTATGTGGAGGGATCCTCTTACCTCTAAATGGAACGACCTGGACCCAATTCTCATATGGGACCAAGGATCGATATGTCTGTTTGATACCAATGAAGGCACAGCTAGATGGCTGCCAGAAAGATTAGTGAAACAAATAGATATCTCCACAAAGCCAGACCAAATTGTAGATAAAATGAATAACAATTGAGATCCAGGGAAGAGAGATCTCCTTGAGAATTCTCTTCTTCTTCCCTTTCCAGATGAAAATGACCCATCTGTGGTGTTTGCTGTTGGAAGGAGGATCTGATCCTGATGCTAGCCTCTGAACTTATAAGAACAAGTGGTAATAATCTCCATCAACATCTTTATTTGACCAGGCAAGTAATTAATGGAGAGGGTGACGCTATGTAGTACACTTCTCAGGTCATACACCCTAGCACTTGGAGGCCCAGCCTTTACCCTGATCTCTGCAAATTAGTCATAGGTGCCCTTGATAATTTGGACCTGGAAGGGCATACAGATTTTCAAAAAGCTCCCTCCTTGCCCTGTCCTCCTGGCAGACATGGCCTCAACCTTTGGGGTGGGTGTGGCATGCAAGATAGTAGAAGCATGTTAAGAGTGGTTCCCTTCTATGTTTACCCTGGCTATCACTGCGACTGCTCTTTGAATCCACAGTGTGTAGGTAAAAATAAATTTTTCTGCGAAAATTTGGGGAGTGAAACAACAGGTGACACCTACTGGTGCCCCTTTTCCTCCTGGGAGTTTATTAAGGTCACTGCTAATTATACACATCATAAAACAGGAAGCCAGGGAAACCCAGAATGGTCTAATAATCCAGAGTGCTCAGGCTGTTATCACCTGCTTCATGTTCAATTTACCTATCCAGGAAAATGGAATAATAAATAGACCTGTGGCCATTTGTAGGGGTCAAGGCTTTACAAGGAGCACTTTGACAATTGACTACTATTTACTTTAAAGTTTTTGTTACAACCACCTGGAGTTGGTGGGCCAACAGTGCCCATTAGACCAAATCATGACTTAAATCCCTTGCCCCCACAAAAACTGCCATCTAATCTTGTTCTTACCCTTTATCCTACTACTCCCCCTCCTTCTGATGATGCCTTTAAACCGATACTCGACAGTTTATTCTTGAGGTAGTTAATAGGACCTTTTTAGTGCTAAATCATTCTTGCCCTGAACTCATAGAATCCTGTTGTTTATGTTATCATCCCAGTCCACCCTTTTATGAGGGAATTGCTGTGAATTCTGAGGGCACTGAGACTTAAGATTCCTCCTTATGCAGGTGGAATCAAAAGCAAGATGCAAAGCTAACACTGAGCACAGTCTCAGGCCAGGGACTGTGTGTTGGTAATAAGGTCTCTTCCACCCATGTTCATCTTTGCAATAAGATAATTTCCTATGCCTCCTCTTCCTCTGCCTATCTTCTTTCCACAAATGATACTTGGTAGGCTTGCAGTGATGGTCTTACACCTTGCAATTATATTCCAAATTTAGTGGATAACAAGACAGCATTTTGCGTACTTATACAGTTTATTCTTAGCTAAACCTATTATACTGAAGAAGGTTTTGCTCAGGCATGGGACTCTATTGCACTGCTTAGGACAAAGCATGAGGTCATAACAACTGTTACCTTATCTGTCCTCCTTGGCCTCGATGCTGTGGCTGGGAAGGGCATAACTTCTCTAGTTCTTTCAAATAAGCACTACTCAAACCTTAGATGCCATAGATAAGGGCATCGAACAACTAGAATTTGGCGCCACTAATCTGGAAAAATCCCTCTTTTCACTGTCTGAAGAGGTCCTCCAAAATCACAGAAAGCTCGATCTGTTTTTCCTTCAGCAAGGGGGATGGGGGGAACTCTGTGCTGCCCTCAGGGAGGAATGCTGCTTTTATACTGACCACACCAGGGTAGTTAGCAATAGTATGGCCAAGATCAGAGAGAGATTAGAATGTCAAACAACAAGAACAAGAAGGGTGGTTGAAAAACTGGTTCTTTGCCTCTCCTTGGCTTTCCATGCTTCTTGCTTTCATCCTGGGCGCTGTGGTCGATCTTCTCCTTTTGGCTTTCCACCCTTGAGTCTTTAACAGACTCACTGGCTTTATAAAAGAAAAAATTGACTCCATGGCATCTAAACCTCTACAAGTATATTATTATAAACTTGATCTGGCTGATAGAGACCTGGCTGAGCCTTTCGATGATATATCTCCTTTAGGAGCTGCATAAAACTCAGATTTATGCTCGCCTGCCTTGGTGTGGGTACCTGCAAGGGGTGCGTGATGAGGTACCACAGGAGGAGGATCCAAATTGTCTGCTTCTGAGTCTCCCATGAAGTAAACCTGACTGCATAGTGGTTGGTGTCGTGTTCCTTTCTTGATCATGTCCTGCTGAGAAGATCTGCAGAGACCGATAAGACTAAAATACCTCTCCTCCCTAAAAGACATCAGTAAAAGATACTTGGAGGGGCAGGTCAATACTTCCCCACTCTGGTTAATCCCCATTCACCTTCATAATATGATCATCCCTAGCTAATCACTGGCTTCATAAAAATTGTTAAAAGGGAGGAGATGCAGGGAGCCAAACCCAGGAAATTATCCGCTGTTCAGGAAAAGCTAGTCAGTTAAAGTACAAGATTAAGAGAGGATGTTCATGGTCTCAGGCCCCAGGAACTTAAAGAACATCTGGTATTTCCCAGAAGCTGGTTACTATAGTGGGATGGTCTTAGACAATGAGGATATGATAGTGGGATAGCCTTAAGCAATGATCCTTGCCTAGGCTTCTCATTTTTGCCATGCCTTTATAACCTGCCGCATGAAATTAAAATTTGAGAGCTTGATCAAAACCCTTGACTTTCTCTCCTTCTTTATGTCTCTTGTCCCTTCATTCTTTCATACCCTCCCCCAGGTTCTTGCTGAATTCCCCACGGGTTGGGGCAAATACATATTCACAGTTATTTGTTAATACATATTTCAGTTAGGGTTCCCATTACAGTGAACAGGTACCATGACCAAGGGAATAACTTTCAATTTGAGTTAGCTTACAGGTTCAAAGGTTAAGTATGATATCATCAAAGCAAGCAGCATAGCAGCATCCAAACGGGAATGATGCTGGAAGAGCTGAGAGTTCTACATCTTGTTCCTAAGACAAACAAGAGAAGACTGGTATTTTTCTCTAATAGGCCACTTCCATAATGATATACCTCCTCCAGCAATACTCACTTCTTCCAACAAGACTAAACCTATTCCAACAAGGACACACCTCCTAGTAGTGTCACTCCTTAAGACAAGCATGTTCAAACCACCATAATACATAAGTATGTGCTGTATTAAATAACAACAACAGAATGTCTGCCTTGCTTACCTATTAAAAGCTCATGTGCACACCACTACATAACATTTCCATGAAAAATATGGTTAGGTTACACTGAGCCACATCAGGTCCTTGCTGTTCATTTCTTCAAACCTAGTATGGGTTGGAAGATTGGAGTTGTAATTTTATATACATATACAACTACAATATTTATACATTAAACTGTAGATAAGATTTCCTGTCTTATGACACATTAGTCTTTATATTGAGAAGTTTCCTTTGTAAAAATAATCTACTTGTGGAAAAGTTCAGTATAAATTATACTGCATGCATGTATTTAACTAGAAATATAGATGGAAAATATGTACATTCTCCCATACTAAAAATAGTTTAATTTTTACTCATTTAATTCCAATTCATGAACATATTACATAATTACTTTGGTTTTTTGACACGTTTTTCTTTTAATTGAAAATAGATTTCTTCTCTCATATAATACATCCCACCAGAGTTTCCCTACCTCATTCCTCCCACTTTCTCCTTCACCCTCCACTACTCCAAGATTCTCCTTCCATTCCCCTCTTCTCCAGACTCTCTCCTCCTTCATTTCCTCTTCTCAAAAGAAAAAGCCTCTAAGAGACAACAGCCAAACACACCAAAACAAAGATAGAATAGGACAAGACAAAAGCCCTCATCAAGGCGGGACAAAGAAACTCAGTAGCAGAAAAGGAGTTCCAAGAGCCACAAAAGAATCAGAGAAACACTCTCTTCCAGTGTTATGGATTTCAACATTAAGCTAGCAGCCATAATTTATTCAGAAGACCTAGCACAGACCTAACCAGGCTTTGTTTTTGCTGCTTTCATCACTGTGAGTCACACTTAGTTGATTTTTTTGGGCAATGTCTTGACTCCTCTTCCTCCCATCTTGTAATGGGTTCCCTGGGTTCTAATTAATGTTTAGGTGGATATCTTTGGAACATCTACCATTAGCTGCAGAATCCTCCCTGATGAGATTTGACTAGGCACCAATCTTTGAGGTAATGAAATAACAAGAATCCTTTTGTGTGTGTGTGTGTGTGTGCATTTATTTATTTATTTATTTATTTATTTATTTATTTATTTATTTGGCCAGTTGTCCTATATTATATCCTAAGTCTATAGGTCATCCAGCACCAATACCTGGCCATCCAGGCAGTGTCAGGCAAGCATGGGCTCCCTCTCCTGATGTTCTGGTGTGGGGTTTCAAGTTAGGCCAGTTATTGCTGAGTATTCCTGTTAGCTCTGAGCCACCATACACCCATCATATCTTGCTGGCAGAACAGGTTATCAATCAAAGATTTTGTGGATGGATTGGTGTCCTAGTCATACCATTGGTAACTTTGCCTCGTTACAGAAAATGTCCTCTTCAGACTCTGTATCACTCCATTTCTAGGAATTCATGCTAGGGTCACTCTCATAGGCTCAAGTGTGGGGAAAATTTAAAAAGGCTGCCACAGCGGCGCAAGCTCGCGCTGCCTTGGCGGGTCCCACATCAGGGAAGAGGATTCTTATGGTTCCAGCGGCCTGAGGGCCTTGGCAGCGGCAGGCCCCAGTAACACGAGGAAGTCCTTGGTTTCAAAAAGATTTATTGTCATGACGGATAATAGATGGATCTAGGCGTACCCCCCCCCCAAACTCAGGGCAGTCCCAAGTTATATAGGGAGGGAGAAAGGGGGAGGATTAGGGGAGGATCTGGGGGAGGAATGTTTAATTTGCTCTGCCCTCTGGCCTTCATTAGTATGTAAATCTCTAGGGCCTGAGGCCTATAGCCTGGCCTATGTGACTCTATGGAAATGTGACTGTTTTCAGGATCCTAGATGATGGGAGGGACCGAACTCCTGCCGGTTCTCACGCAGAATTCCAGGGAGCATCTCGGGGTTCTAAGTACCTGCTCAACCATGACCCAGGATACCCTTATGCAGTCCCACACTCAAGGAAGTTTTGATTGTGTTAGGTTTACACATTACCCTCCAAATGCTTCCTGATTCCAATAGTCTCTCCCTGAACTCTCCGCTTCAAACCTTCTCTTCACCATCTGATTCCTCCTATTCTAATCCTTACCTACCCCTAGTCCACCATCAACATCTATTCTATTTCCCCTGCTTAGGGACATCTGTATATCCCCCTAGAGCCTTCCCTGTTACTTAGACTCTGGAGGTCTGTGGCTTATAGCATGATTATACTTTATTTAACAGCTAATATTCACTTACGAGTGAGTATATATCTTGTTTGTCTTTCTGGTCTGTGTTTCCACGCTCAGGATGATTTTTTCTAGTTCCATCTATTTGCCTGAAAATTTCAAGATATAGCTGTATTCACTGAATTGTATTTCTTATTTATGGTACTCTGTGCTATTGAAGGAATAATTTTGTCACAGTAGAATTATTTCCTTAAAGGTTATTTAAATTTATCTACTAAACCGTATTCTACATTTTGCTTTTAAAAATCAAATTTTGCTTTTATAATTGAATTACAGTTTATAATTGAAAATATGTTGAATTAGGTCTAAATGATCTAGTTATTTTAGGTTTAGACACTTTTTGTAATATTTAATAATGAAAATAAGTTTAATTTATATTTCTCTGAAATACAACCACTATAAATATAGTGTTCTCATTTCTCTGTAATCTAAGGCTTTGTATTTGTTTCTATTTAAATTCTAGTTTTCTCTTCCTTGTGCTGGAACAAAGAGGCTTTCATTAAGTATACACCACTGTACTTTGCCAACCTGCTATCCAAGGATCTGCCCATGACATGGATGCCATCATTTTGGCTACTATGAATAAATTTAGCTTTTCTAGAATTTTGTTTATGAAAATATAGTTACTGTATCAATTTCTCTCTGGCTATTTAAAGTACCTTAGATCTTTTAGATTTTTCTGTATTTTTGCTTACATCATTAGACAACAGTTTTATTGCTTGGTTGTAAGTCCCTAGAGTTGCTAGTGGGAAAGCCTCATCCCCAAACTACTTTAATGGTCCTAATGACTCTTTCTAGCACCTAGAGATGCAGCAGCCAAGCTCTGACCAATTGAGAAATGATAATGATGATGATGATGATGATGATGATGATTATGATGATGATAAATTTCAAAAGCCCAAGATCAGGCCACAAAATTCCACCAATCCCCAACAATTCAAGGATCAAGCCTTAGAATTCGACTTATCCTAGGCCACCCTGGAAATCTTTATGCCCTCATTCAAGAAACCCAATATAAATCCTGACTTTTGCTCAGTTTTTTACTGCTTCTCTCTACATAAAGACAGCCACCCTGTTACCCTGTTATGTATTCCCAATACATCTCTTGTGTGAGGTTTTTGACTTTGTAGTGTTCTTTGGCTCCTGACTATCAGGATATCTTTTCCCTCACAGCTGGAGTACTTATACTCCCATATTTCTTGAGTGGACAACACACACACATACACATACACACATGCACACACACACACACACACACAGATACATGTATTTAACCATATTGGTCCCTCCCTCTAGATCTATCCCATTTTCTTTACCCAAATATTTTATGTTCTAACTTTTCTCTTTGAATACAGATAATGTGGTACATTTACACAACAGAGTACTACTCAGCTACTAAAAACAATGAACAAATGAAATTCTTAGGCAAAGGGATGGAACTAGAAAATATCATCCTGAGTGAGGTAACCCAATTACAAAAGAACACACATGCTATGCACTCACTCTTAAGTGGATATTAGCCCAAAAGCTTGGAATACCCAAGATACAATTCACAGACCACATGAAGCTCAAGAAAAAGGGAGAACAAAGTATGAATGCTTCAGTCCTTCTTAGAGGGGGAACATAATACAGGAGGAAATATGAAGACAACGTGTGGAGCAAAGACTGAAGGAAAAGCCATCCAGAAACTCCCCCCACCTGAGGATACATCCCATATACAGTCACCAAACCCAGACACTATTGCAGATGCCAAGAAGTGCTTGCTGACAGGAACCTGATATATCTCTCTCTTGAAAGTCTATGCCAAAGCCTGACAAATATAGAAGTGCATGCTTGCACCCAACCATTGGATTTAAGCACATGGTCCCAATGGAGGAATTAGAAAAAGGATGAAGGAGCTGAAGAGATCTGCAACCTCATGGAAAGAAGAGCATCTGAAACAACCAAACCCACCAGAGTTCCCAGAGACTAAACCACCAACCAAAGAGTACACATGGATGGAATCATGGCTCCAGCTGCACATGTAGCAGAAGATGACCTTGGGGGCATCAATGAGAGGGGAGCCCCTTGGTCCTATGAAGGCTCAATGACCGCTGGGGGTGGGGGTTAAGAGTGGGTGGGGGAACAAGCTCATATAAGTAGGGGAAGGGGGTTCGGGAGAGGAAGTTTGGGAGAAAAAAAACAGGGAAAGTGATAACGTTTGAAATGTAAATAAAGAAAATATCCAATTTAAAAAAACACAAAGTACACTTTATGCTGCCCCATGCACTTACTGAACATTGTTTTTATACAGTATATTCAGATCATATTCTTTCCCTATCCTATATACTGTTGGATAAGTAAAGGTCACTAGAGCACAGTGAACTCTAGACTCTTAAAGAAACTGACTGAACCTCTGCCAGCAGCTATCAATTTCCAGTAGCTTTTGACTAGGAGTGGGCCTTTATGCCCACCTTTTCTCTAATGCTGGATTTTTGTGGCTTAAGTTTGTACAGGTCTTGTGCATGTTTTCTCCACTATTGTGAATTTAAGAGCCTCAGTATTAAACATTCTTTCATTCTCTGCATCTGGTGTCAATTCTGAGTCTCTATGTTAAACTGCCATCTACTACAAACAAAAAGTTCTGTAATTAATGTTAAGATAGAGATTAATGAGGAGCATACTAATCAGTATAATCAGAAAATATTTTTATAACACTGCTGATGGGATACTATCTTTGGATATTATATATTCTGATTACCTATTTACAGTTATATCATTTGGTTATTTCTACTTCAGTCTTTAATAACCCAATTATGTTCTTTTGGTTTCAAATCTTGTTTTATTTTCCTTGAGTAAATCACTAAGAGGGGAACATTGAATCATAGTATATGTAAATTTATGTATTATCAGAACATCTCTGTTTTCTTTATGATGTTATTTAAATATTATAATGTACTTCCTATGAATAATTTTATATTGTGATTTCCAATAACTAAATTTTAATAGAAAGATTTTCTTTATTAGCAATTTTTCAAGTAGAGTTTTATAAATATTTATATGATTTTATCAATATCTCAAATGTTATTTTTTCATTTTATGGTTGTAGCTTGTCTCACTCTTTATCTTTGAAATAGTTTTAATTTTTAAAATTTATATATTTATATATTTCTTTACTTATGTTGTAGTAACGACTTTTTTCTGCAGAGGTCAAAGGACATTTTACAGAGTTGGTCATTTCCTCTGAGCATGTTGGTTCCAGGTATGGAACTCAGAACATCAGGCTTTGTGCCAAATGATTCGAATGATTGAACCAGCATTTCAGTTCCCAACTTGAATACTTCTATTTTTTTTTCTGATTTTTTTTATTATTATGTAAGGTAAGCAAATTTGTATTAACAAACTTTGTTATGTTGCTTACTTTTCACTGTTGCCTTGAAGTTACACACTATCTCTGACTCTTAAAGTACTTCTGCTTTCTTTTCTAAGTATATTCTTGAGCTTTTAGGGGAGGGTTTGACATAAGCATCCTTTAGAGGTGAATGTTCCAAAGTAAGTCACCAACACCAGGTAATATTGACCTACTATTGAAACATAAAAATATTACATTTAAAAAAAAACATTCTGAAAATATGAAGATATAAAATTGAACATAGAACATGATAGATAATTCCATTTATAGAAATATCTAGAGATGAAAAATATTTGTACTGTAATAAAGTGGTAATATTTAAAGAGACTGGAAATAAGGGCTATTAACTTGAAGGAAACATGTTCACTTATAGTTAATGGAAATGGATGATTTTTTAGAATAAATTGATTGTGCAGTTAAAATATGTTTAGTTTTGTGTTAGGTGATATTGATTGTTAATTTGACAGAGTTTAGGATCACCCTGGAGAGCAGCTTCTGGGAATTCCATGAGGAATTATTTAGGTTTGGCTGGTGTTTGCTAGTGTCTATAGGGGGATTATCTAGATTGGGTTAATTAAGGTGGGTAGATCCATGTTGGCACCATTCCATGGGGGAATCTATGTAGTGGTTCAGTCATTTAGGAAAATGTTAATAATTGTATACACTGAATACATACAGATATAGACAAGAAAAATACATGTTAGAAAATAACAGCATGAAATAAGTGACATATAGCAGTATTTCACTAATGAAATACATTTGTATATTATGAATATAAAATTATATATGATATGTTATATAAGTAAATATAATGTTATATATTACTTGTTATAATATATATCATAATTATACAGAATGGAATATATACTAATATCATAAATTATATATTACATATATATTTGGGGATATCTAAGCATTAGAGGACTGCAAAGCCTTAAAGGGAATGAGCTGAGAAGATTGTTGATGCTTAAAAGTTGAAAGTACAAAGTGGCACCATATTTTGGATTGTCAGAGTAAAAAAGATATGAAATGCCACACTAGGGTAGGATTTTACTCACCAATGATTGGGCACACAAATGAGAGGAATTTTGAAAAGTGAATGCAGAAAATGTATATTTTCAGAAAACTATTCTGGAATTTATTGTAGATAGTGTCTAGACATATTAAATGGTATATTTTAAGCACGAAGTCAAATGATTCCAGATGAGACCATAGCAAAAATAAAGAAATGAGGGGCAATGAGAATTCACTATAGCTTAAAATATATGTAAATATTCACCTATAGATTAATGATTATAGCTCACCTTGGAAGCTTAATTGTAGCCACTTAATATTCATGTGATATTCACAAAATGAAGCTGAAGTAAGGCATATTACAAAGGGCCTTGAAATGTTATATGTGTTGTTGTTACTGTCGATGGATAAAATTATTCTTTTCTTAATAGCTTAAAAGTAAAGAAGATATATTTATTATATTTAATTATTATGCCAATCATTAGTAAAGTAAGACACCATAGCATTGTTTAATTACAAACATGCCTACACTTATTTTAAATGAAGATAATGTATAGGGAAAATTATTCTAACAATAAAAATGCAGATATATGTAAAGAAATGACCTGGATATATACTACTTAAAACACAAGATGGCAATGTAGAATGAAATCAAATATGCTGTTAATAATACCACAGTAATTTGAGGTAAAAATTCTAAATAAATTAATTATTTAGTTAATTAATTAATTAATTTATTTATTTATTTATTGGTTTTTTGAGACAGGGTTTCTCTGTGTAGCCCTGGCTGTCCTGGAACTCACTCTGTAGACCAGGCTAGCCTCTAACTCTCGAACTCAGAAATCTGCCTGCCTCTGCCTCCCAAGTGCTGGGATTAAAGGCATGCACCACCACCACCCAGCTAATAATTTTAAATATTGATTCCCAATACAATCTTTAAACTTAAGGGAACAATGTTTGCATGGTAAATAGTCCAACAATATAAACTCTCCATATATTTACTACATAAAGGATTAATATAAAGTAAACTCTGAAAGGTAAACTATTGGTTTCCAAATATTATATTGCAAAGTGTTCAGTCTAAAATTAAACCCAATCCTTCTAAAACCATATGTCTCAACTAATTAGTCAAAACTCACAGGTGGATACAAGTAAGTTATTCTTACTGCTCTGCAAACATGGTTAGGAACTCGTCTCTGAGAGTCAGTCTTCACCTAGAAGCTCACAGGAGAATGGCCTTTGCTACAGATGTTCTCTATTATGAGGACCAATATACCTTAAGCTGTCCATTTCCACCGTCCTGTTGACCAATATGAGGATTCTGGCTCAGCTCACTGCTGCTCTGAAAGTCTGTTATCACTCTGCCCTTCATGGAACTTTTCTGAAACATTTATCAAATCAGTACAACAGTTCAAATCCTCCTTTTGTTACTGACTACTTAGCTTCTCACAGTCTCCTTTTAGCACAGCAGTATATTCTAAGGGCATGCTCAAACGTCTGTTGTCCAACTTACAGTCACTACAGAGTATCTGTCACAATGCTCAAAGCAAAGTTTGACATAAACTGAAGAATTAGAAAATCTACATTAATGGATCACTTGCAGTAACTAGTAAAAATAAGTAAAATAAGCAGTTTTGTAATAAAAACTGATCCCACAAAGAAAATAGAGTATGTTGCTCTTACCAAAGTGATGATTTGTTACTGGAAGGCATGCATTGATTCATGAAAATTCTTATATGAATCAGCATCTCTTTTTCTCCCTCTGTGGTCATTGAATTTACTGTTTTGAAAACAACTAATAGAAGCTCACAATAAATACAATCAATATCTCAAATTAAATACAGGTTAAGACATTAGAAGGTATTATGAGATACACCAGATTGAAAGCATTCAGCATACAGGGGATTCCTCTAAGAAAACTGTGTCTGGACAGAATTTCGGGCAATTCATAGATAATCGATTGTGATTGATAGAGTTATGCATTTCAGAAACCAAGATTGATATCAAATACAGAAGAAAATTGTAGGAATAGTAAGAAATAGTAAGAAAATTTGGTCAGCGAAATGTAATACTGCAGATTTTACGGTGCGACCCATAAAATGACAAAACCAAAACTTGTAATACTGACAAAATTACCATTCCAATCAAAGAGAAAAAAGAATCAGAGACTGGAAATAGTTATAAAAGATCCCAATGTCTGATATCTAAAACCACAAATTGTTGTCATTGCCAAGGTAAGATGCTAAGGAAACACTCCATTAATATTGCTACTTATTGTATGATATGGTAAGTTTGTAGAACATGAAAGTATCTGCAAAGGAATTTATAAATGAGTTATTTCTGGAACATTTAAGAAAAACAACTTTGTCTTCCAGCAGCTATCACATTCAGATAGAGGTCTGCAAGTGGTGGAAAAGTCTGCCTAGTCTCACCTTCTTGAAAATTTCCTTCGATAATGTAGCTGAGAGTAGGCTAACTACATTGCAAGTGGGCCCAAAATCCCAAGATCTCCAGCAAAGTACAACAACATAGACTGGACTCAATAGAACATAGAACAAAGAAGTAAACTTAAAGCTGGTTTGTTAGGATGGAGAAAGTATGACTTGGAAGAATGAGGGGAGAATATATCACAATACATTATTTGAAAGATTTTTAAAAATTAATAAAATCATATTTGAAAAATTAAAAAAATAATAATTATAAAATAAAAAAGGGAGTAGTGAGGCATGATTACGTTCAATATATTACACATGTAAGAAGTGCCTCAGTGAAACCTATTGTCAAATATAATTACATATATTTTAACCAATGTTTATGAAAACAATTGTAAAACAGCTTCTATAAATACTATGGATCCTTGTAGCTTCATCAATCCTACAAAAGCTCATTCTACTAATAAAAAGAATTAAAATAATTCTCAACATATTTCAATATGTATGAAAACTCAGGCTGTCCAAACATAAAGATATTTGGATAAACAACAACCACATCCTCTAATGTGACTCAAATAAATTATTTGGGTCTAATTTTGACCCAAATAATTACTGAATTGAAAGCTATCTGGTAGTAGAAAATAATCAGTTTAAGCTTACTCAACAGTTTCTGGACTGTCTTAGTGCTAGAATATCATTGTAGTTTAGTTTAATAAAATGTAAATGAAGAAAAAGTTCATGCAATTATTTTGAAGATACCAATTAATTGTATCAGAAAATTCAACATACAAGAGATCAGAAAGAAGCTATTAAGCAAATCTTAACAAACTGTGTCTATAAAGGGACTTGTCTTCCATGATAAACATCATTTTCATGATTTACAGGAGAACTTTCATAGTTGTGCTGGTAATTTTATGTTGACTTGACATCAGCTCGAGTCATCTGAGAGGAAATAACCTCACCTGAGAAAAATGCCTGCATGAGACTGGACTGTAGACAAGCCTATAGAGCATTTCTTAATTAGTAATTTAAGTGAGAGGGCCTAGCATATTACGGCTGGTGCCATCCCTGGGTTGGTAGTCCTGGGTTCCATGATAAAACCAGATGAGAAAACCATGATGAGCAGGGGAGTGAACAGAACACATCCATAGCATCTACATCAGTATCTACCTACAGGTTCCTAATCTCTTTGAGTTTCTGCCCTAACTTCCCTCGGTGATGGAATGTGGATGTAGAACTATAAGCCAAATATACTAAAATATATAAATATACTATGCTACTTGCTTTTTTTTCTTTGATGTTTAATCATAGTAATAGTAACCCTGACTTAGTCAATGGTAAATTGTCTTTTTATTTTTTTAAATTTTTTATTGGATATTTTATTTATTTACATTTCAGATGTTATCTTTCCCCATTCCCCCTGAAACCACTATCCCATCCCCCCTCTTCTGCTTCTATGAGGATGTGCACCCATCCACCCACCCACTCCCACATCCCTGTCCTCAAATTCCCCTACACTGGAGCATCGAGCCTACAGGGGACCAAAGATCTCCTCTCCCACATATGTCCAACAAGGCCATCCTCCGCTACATATACAGCTGAAGCCATGAATCCCTCCATGTCTCTTCCTAGGCTGGGAGTTTAGACCCTGGGAGCTCTGGTTCCTTGGTTTGTCACTCTCCCTGGGGGCACGAAAACCCCTTCAGCCACTTCAGTCTTCTCTCTAACTCTGTCATTGAGAACCCCATGGTCAGTTTAATGTGTAGCTGTGGACATCCACCTCTGTATATGTCAGGCTCTGAAAGAGCCTCTCAGGAGACAGGCATATCAAGCTCCTGTCAGCATGCACTTCCTGGCATCAACAACAGTGTCTGGGTTTGGTGACTGTACATGGTAGGGCAGTATCAGAACAGCCCCTCTTTCAGTCTCTGCTCCATGCTCTGTCTCCTTATTTGCTCCCATGAGTATTCTGTTACTCCTTCTAAGAAAGACCGAAGCACCCACATTTTGGTCTTCCTTCTTCTTGAGCTTCATGTGGTCTGTGAATTGCATTTTTGGTATTGTGTGTTTTTAGGCTAATATCCACTTATCAGTGAGTGCACACCGTGTATGTTCTTTTGTGATTTGGTTATCTCACTCAGGATGATACTTTGTAGTTCCATCCGTTTGCCTAAGAATTTCATGAAGTCATTATTTTTAATAGCTGAGTAGTACTCCATTGTGTAAATGTACCACATTTTCTGTATCCATTTCTCTGTTGAAGGACATCTGGGTTCCTTCCAGCTTCTAGCTATTATAAATAAGGCTAATATGAACATAGTGGAGCATGTGTCTTTGTTATATGTTGGAGAATCTTTTGGGACTATGCCCAGGAGAGGTATAGCTGGGTATTCAGGTAATAATATGTTCAATTTTCTGAGGAACTGCCAGACTGATTTCCAGAGCGGTTGTACAAGCTTGGAACCCCACCAACAATGAAGGAGTGTTCTTTCTCTATATCCTTGCTAGCATCTCCTATCAACTGAATTTTTGATCTTAGCCATTCTGACTGGTGTGAGGTGTAATCTCAGGGTTGTTTCAATTTGCATTTTTCTGATGACTAAGGATGTTGAGAATTTTTTTAGGTACATTTTGGCTATTCAAGTTTCCACAGTTGTGAATTCGTTGTTTAGCTTTGTACCCCATTTTTAATAGGGTTATTTGATTGTCTTGAGTCTAATTTTTTGAGTTCTTTGTATATATTGTATATTAGCCCTCTATCAGATGTAGGATTGATTAAATATCTTTTCTGAATCTGTTGGTTGCTGTTTTGTCCAATTGTCAGTGTCTTTTGCCTTACAGAAGCTTTGCAATTTTATGAGGTCTCATTTGTCTATTGTTGATCTTAGAGAATAAGCCATTGTTGTTCTGCTCAGAAACTTAACCCTGTGCCCATGTATTTGAGGCTCTTTCCCATTTTTGCTTTTATTAATTTTAGTGTATCTGGTTTTATGTAGAGGTCCTTAATCCACTTGGACTTGAGGTTTGTACAAGGAGATAAGAATGGATATATTTGCATTCTATATGCTGGCTACCAGTTGAACCAGCACCCTTTTTAAAAAATACTGTCATTTTTCTACTGGATGGTTTTAGCTCCTTTTTCAAAGATCAAGTGATCATATGTGTGTGGGTTCATCTCTGGGTTCTCAATTCTATTCCATTCATGTTCCTGTATGTCTCCGTACCAATACCATGCAGTTTTTATCACTATTGCTCTGAAGTACAGCTTGAGATCAGGTATGGTCATTCCCCCAGAAGTTCTTTTATTGTTGAGAATAGTTTTCACTATTCTGAGTATTTTGTTATTCCAAATGAATTTGCAAATTTCTCTTTCTAATTCTATGAAGAATTAAGTTGAAATTTTGATGGGAATTGCATTGAATCTGTAATGGCCATTTTTACTATATTAATTCTGCCAATCCATGAGCATGGGAGATCTTTCCATCTTCTGGGATCTTCAATTTCTTTTTTCAGAGAATTGAAGTTCTTATCATAGTAATCTTCCACTTGCTTGGTAAGATTCACACCAAGATATTTTATATTATTTGTGACTATTGTGAAGGGTGTCCTTTTTCTATTTTTTCTCACCCTGTTTATCCTTTAAGTAGAGGAAGGCTACTGATTTGTTTGAGTTAATTTTATATCTATCCACTTTGCTGAAGTTATTTATCAGGTTCAGGAGTTCTCTGTTGGAATTTTTGGGGTCACTTTAGTATACTATTATATCATCTGCAAATAGTAATATTTTGACTTCTTCCTTTTCTATTTGTATCCCTTTGATCTCCTTTTGTTGTCTGGCTAGTACTTTGAGTAGTATATTGAATAGGTAGGGAAAGGGTGGGCAGAATTATCTACTACCTGAATTTAGTACGATTGCTTCAAGTTTTTCTCCATTTAGTTTGATGTTGGTTACTGGTCTGCAGCATATTGCTTTTACTATGATTAGGTATGGGCCTTGAATTCTTGATCTTTTCTGGACTTTTACCATTGAAAGGGTGTTGAATTTTGAATTTTGTCAAATACTTTCTCAGCACCTAATGAAATCATCATGTGGTTCTTTTTTTCTTTGAATCTGTTTATATAGTAGATTTAATGGATGGATTTCCATATACTGAACTATCCTTGAATTCCTGGGATAAAGCCTACTTGATCATGATGAATGATTGTTTGGATGTGTTCTTGGATTCAATTTGTAAGAATCTTATTGAGAATTTTTGCATCAATATTCATAAGGGATATTGGGTCTGAAGTTCTCTTTCTTTTTTGGGTCTTTGTTTAGTTGTAACCATTGTTTTGTGGCTAATTCAAAGCTTTGGACTACTATCATATTGAAAAGCACCTGTCAGTTTAATTCAAATAATGATAATTTTAAAAATTCTGTCAATAACACGTATATACTAGTTGTTTGTACCTGGAAATTCAGAGAGACTTACAGACAACTCTTACAATTCATAAATAAGTTAAACAAAATTGTTAAATGCAAAGTAAAATGTACTAAAATATATATAAGTATGGTTCACTCAATAGAAAGTGACATGAAACCTGAAAAGGACAGGGGCTCAAAGGTGTGATATCCAGGCTGGGGATGATGTGGTGGCAGACAAAAAACTGGTTAGAGGATAACACTGGAGTCTGGAAGCTGCCCTTTTTGAACATGTTGTGGAAAAAGGACCAATATTATGACAAAGAAAATGTATGGTCCACTTTGTTCACATTTCACAGTGAGGCTTATCCAGGATTAACACTGGCTGGATGCCAGGCTTTCAGCAAGGGTTCCTTTTATTTAGAATTTATAGCCAAGATGGCTGGATCAGAACTCTTCTCAGACAAAATTAAAGAGCAGACTCCACGAGTTACAATATGGCATTGAATCCTGCCTGTAGCTCTACTTGATGATTTGGCTAGCACAATGACTAGGAACCTCAATGGGCCTGATAGATGGATATGTGAAAATAGTTTAATGGAGTAAATGAAGACATGGGGCATCCAGCTCTGCTTCATCCTTTGGGCAGTCAGGCTTGAAGAATCTAGTTCTTCATATGTTGAAAACAGAGTTTAAAGAAGTATCATGACTTCCTTTGTACTACATAGTGAATATCTGTCTCTAAGTCATTATATCCTATAGAGCAGATCAAATGTGTTGACTGAAAATAGTGTCTGTGCATTAGAAATTAGAAGTCATTCTGAAGTGGCCTTTTATTGAAGCTGACAAAAACACTGAGATTTATTTTTGAATCTGTTAAATCTTAACAACTGGATATGATATAAAATCAAAAATAAAACTGTGCCTAATTTGTAAGCAGTTCATACCTTCTCAAAATTCTGAGAAGCATTAAGTGTGTTAACTCAAGCTTTGGAGTATGCAGCAACCCCGTACTTAATGAGAAGAAAGTAGTGAAAGTCGAGCCAAACCTCTGTAGGGCCATGAAAGGCAGCCTGATTTCTGGTTGAGCTTGGTTTGAAACCCTGGTGATCCAGCAGGTGAGATTCTCATCTTCCATGGGGTGCAGCCGGAGCACTTTCTCCCTTTCTCTTCCCTTCGGCCTTGGGCCCATCCAATCCACCCTAGTCGTTCTTGGCCATTCTGCAGTGCCCCAGTGGAGCCTGGAGGCCCAAGAGCCTGAGAGCCAGTCATCCCCTGCTGCCTTTTGGCCCAGAAATCCCCAAGCCAAGACCTCAGGCTCCCTGTGGGACCTCAGACTGCGCTCTCCCATCCCAGAGCATGGGTCCTGTGGCTTCACATAGCCCAACGCCCACCGGCTGCTGTCCTGGAGAGAGCACAGTCAACTTCTCGTGTCCTGCCTCTGTCTTCCACGAGCAGCCCTAGCCCCGTGTGTGTGTGGGGGGGGGGCAGGCACAGGACCCTCATGCACACTATAACCCAACAAACCTCTTTGTGTAAGCGTATGGATAGCCAATCCCGAGGATAAGGTTCTAGAAGAATATTAGACTAGAGTTATTTATCAACATCCTAGCTTTAAAATTCCAAGGTTTTAAAATGATACAAATATAGAACGGTAAGAAGTAAAAGAAATTCATTAGAATACATTTAAATGGAATTTTGGCAGCAAAGGCAGGAGAAAGCCTGGAGCCATGGAGCATGAGGCCAGGCTTAGCTACAGTCAGACCAAATGTTCCTTAACAAAGTAAGTGAGTACGTTAGTGTGAGAGAGATGACTCAGTGAGTAACACGCTTGCAGACTTCTAGTGCACACTGTGCACAAAAGCTGACACCTGTAGTTCCTTAGATGAGACGAGAGGTGAAGATAGGATAATCCCTGGAATCTCTTTCTGGCCAGCTTCCTCCTCCCCGCCTTCTCTGTCTCTCTCAAACAAGGGAAGGACCTACTATTGAAATTGTCCTCTGTCCCACTCATGTGTGCTTGGCACCCATTCACCATCATTCATACAAAGAAATGCACATATGCATTCACACCCATAAAATTTTCACAAGTTTTTTTTTAAAGATATCTTGCTCTCTTAAATTCCTCTTAATTCCTGAAGTGAATTCTAAGAATGGAGAATTTAGTTCAAATAACAGGAACTAATGTGTTACTAGAACCATGAAGATAAGTCTATTAAATGTTGGCCTTATTTTATATATACATGATAAATATATATATATAATATTATATATTTCCACAAATATAGTTACTTTATAATACTAATGTTGTGGGGTATGAGTGTATAGATGAATATTGTTCAACACTAATTTATTGTATCATTTATATTACATACAAGATGTAGGAGTAATTATGTGACCATTGAATTTTAAGTTCAGGGTACAGAAATACCCACTAAGTTACTGTTAATGGCTGTTAATGTTTTATTGTGTGGTATAATTTTAAAGTGTCAGACTTGCTGGCAGCATAGGGCATTTATACTCAAGTTGGTTACACTGTTGATATTAAAATATTGATATGGCTCTGCATTATGTGAGAGTATAAAATATTAACATGAAAGAGAGGACTGTAAGTATTGATTTCCCTCCAAGGAAAAATGTTTCAGCGTCTGTTCTTTGTTGCATATACACGTACTTAGAATGGGAATCAGCAATTTACAGTTTGTGAAGAAAAGGCAAAAATCAACAGGTGATGACTGGTACAACTCGCTATTATTATCATTAAGCTGCTTCTTACTTTCAGCTGGCAACTCTCTTCAAGGTGATTACTCTGACCTTGCTGCTGATCCTGCTACTCCTGCTTGTCCATTATTTAATTTTATTTGGTAAATCTCTGTGACAGTTTTATTGCAGGCTGAAAATAGAATTGATCCAAGGCCTGGTTTGCTTTGACTATCTTTCCAAAGAATACAGATACCACTATTAATAGGTACTTTGAACAGAAATAAAACTAAATATAATCTTACCTCAATCCAAAACTCTCCTGTAGCAAGTTCCTTTGCCATGCAACAATAAAGAGAGGGGTTTCATTAAGAAGAAAATGAATGTTTGGAAAAAAGAATTTAATTCTGAAACCCAGAATCATCTTTTCAATTAAACAATGTAGTTTGAATTATATGTTACAGAACAGGCCAGATGATAAAGAAATCTGTCTGCAGGGACACTGGACCTGCAGCAATCTGTTAATGTCAGTAAAGCTATCAAAACCAACAGAGACACCAATACGCTGGTTTCAATACTGAATTAAGTGTTTAAGGCTTTCTCCCTTTCTTATGTTCTGTTTTTGTGCAATGGAAGGAATGTTTACACTGTTGCCAAAGCAATACTAGCATTGCACACAACACTCAAAATCATAAAAACAAAAGGGCAAGCATTTATATACCTTCATAATAAATGCTTTAGTAGACCCTGAGTAGTATGGGATACCAACAAATTTAAACAATAAGAAAACGCTAAAGGACGGATCTTGAATTTCTATAGTTGGTAGATGCTTCACAGAAATAAAAGTATCTGTGTTGTGTAGAACTGTGCCAAATCACATCATGAAACATGGGTTAAAAATAGGTTTAATTTTTAAAGATTGAGTAATTATACTTAAAAATATTGGTGCCAAACTAGTCATGTTTGAGCTAGCTTAACACTAAAGAGACACTATCATAGAAGGTACAGACTGAAAAGTTATTACCACACATGATGCTAATAGGTAATTAGACTATGTAGCTAGTAATTATTTGAGCAATGGTAGTGAAAAAGTCTAAGGGGTAGGGGATAATGAAATTTCAGTTCCTGAACATAAAATGAAACTATTCTGAGGAAGATTATATGGTTTGTTGGAAATCTCAGGAATGAAGTCCAATAGTGTATAGATGCTGAAGACAGTTGGAACTAATTTATTTACATGTAAGTGCTTATATAAGCAATATAGTTAATGAATAAATAATGAGCTGAAATATAATGAGACTTATTTAGGTATCATTGAAATGTTAATACCAGGGCATGGGAAGGAAATGTTTCTATGACAGATATTACAGAAAAACAAAACACATCAAAGCCACAAACAAATAGAAAAAAAAAAAAACAGGACAGTGTGCTGCTATAGACAGAAAAAGAAAATAGGATATTTAGTAGAAACAGGTTTTCTGTCAGTTATGACAGTATAATAATTTAAATAAGCCTAATAAAGCAACAATTTATAACGGTACAATGAAACAGAAGAAAGGAACAAAGCAGCGGAGGTTACTTGCCTACAATCAAAGCACTAGTGAGATAAAGGCTGATGATAAGGTGTTCAAGGTCACCTTGGAAACCTAATTAGTTTAATGCCTGCCTGGGCTACATCAGACTGTATCCATAACACAAAACCAAACCAACCCAACATAAACAGTTATTGTCCAGGCTAAACAACAATGTGGGGAACTCCATTAATATCCATGCCCCACTAATACCAATACTCTGAGTAAAGAGTAGACATCTTAACCTAGAGAAAGCCAACTAACAGAGTGGGGCCTGCCATTGCCCTTCATTCTGTAAATATTCTATTCAAAAACTACGGTTATTGAACAAAATTGGAAGCTAAAGAGAAAACTCCATGGAGATTCTAATTTTCCAAAGAAGGATGGAAGGATAAAGTAAATTCTGACAGAGACAGAATATGGCTTAGGCATCAGTACACAGTGCTATACAAACTGAACAGACACTACCAGAAAGCTTCTTTACATTTCACTGATGACATTTCTGAGTGAGTGGTTTCAAAGCAGAGGTGAATGGCAATTCAATTGTAGTTAACTGAAAGGGGATTACAACTAAATGACTTGTATAAAAGTTTAGGAGTCCAGTAATAACTATAGGATGCAATAGATTCTTACAGAGAAAGGAAGAGAAACAGATGCATGGGGCTAATCAACTAATATACTTCCCTTTTCTGTTGGAGAGCCAAGTAGTAGACTGTAACTCAGTATATAATGAAGGCAACTGCTAAGGTTTTACCTTTTTCAAGAACCAAAGCACAATGACAGTGACTGAAATCAAAAGCTCTGGACAAGAAACGATATGGTCTTTGTTATTGTAAGCTATCAGAAACCCTCAATGAACTAAATTATTTGTAGGTTTCAGTGTCATTTACTAGATATTCTCTTCCCTAGTTATGTATCATGAACAATAGGGTAACATTAACTATAGTATTTTGCAAATGTAATACACCCACATTGGAATAGCTGTAGTTTTGACTGATGCACTCAAATGAAAATGTAACCAGTGTTTAACAACTGAGGTGGAATGGGTTATTGATTCAGTACAAAAAATGCTCTGAAAATTAGATTTTTAAAGATGATGTAAACTCTCTAACAAAGATTGCTTAATCACATTTTTTTGAACTAGTGATTGTAAAAAATATTTCTTCATGCTTTTTTCCAAGCAGAAAGTGAAACTCTTTTATCCTGCAATTTATTTACTTATTCAAGATCCAACACTAATAGTATTTGAAAAGATTGGAAGTTATGTTGTGCCAAATAATTGGGTCATCATTTCAGGGTCAATACAATATTTTTGGTAAAATAAGAATTTCAAATTTATCCAGACAAAATAAATTTTAATAATCAAAATTTCAGGTTCATGATTTAATGTAGAATTAATTTAAAATAAATATAGAATTAGAAAAAGGCAAATTATATAACAAGTCTACAGCAAAATGACTAATCAGTGGGCTATAATTCATGTTCTGGGTATGGTTTAACAAAATTTTATTACTTGATCACAAACTGAATTATATGTGTTAGGTTTCAAAGCAACAGTTAAAGCCAATTGAAATATTAGTTTGGCTTTTTTAATACATCTTAAACTTTTTTTTTTTTACTTTTTATATATGTCAAATTCTGATTGTATAGTCTGTTATTTCAGGGCTGAGTAAATTGTATCGTACACACTATATGAATATGCACTGGTTCTTTCTTGTTTAATCTTTTTATATCTGTCTTTCTGTTCCTCTTACACTCAGAATGAATTAAGCTTACTATATTTCCTACTTGAGTCCCTGCAGTAACTTTAGCTTTTCCTTTTTCCAAGTTCTGTGCTTCCATGTAATTATTAAAAATTGTGTTGCTGCCAAAGTAGCTAGAGTAAGCCCCCTCCTAAGAAGTAAATCATGTTTTCTGTTTTTCTGTATCTCTCCTACTAAATAAGTATACAGCAGGAATTACTTCAAGTCTGAGCCAGTTAGTTATTGCTAAGATGAACTAAACGATGCAAAAATTCATTTATAGTAAATATCTTTCCAAGTCAAAAACTCTCCAAGAAAGTAAAATTAACCCATTCATGAAGATACAACCTGCATGACCTGGTCTCCTTTTCATTACTCTCTACTGTTTCACTAGGAAGTAAGTTCTAAGATAATTATAAAATAGATCTCAGTTTATGGGGAAATCTACATGTCTATGTCACAAAATGTATGGTAAGAAACAGTGTTAACTAACTGGGACCCCTGGAAGCTCCCAGAGATTAAGCCACCAACCAAAGAACATACAAGGTCCCCGACACACACATAGCATAGGACTACCTTGTCTGGCCTCAGCTAGAGAAGATCCACCTAATCTTGTAGAGACTTGATGTCCCAGAGAAGTGAGATGCCTGGGTCAGGGGAGAGCATGGACCCTCTCAAATGAAAAGGGGATGGGGAATGGGATGAAGTATTCTGGGAAGGGCAACTGGGAGTTGGGCAACATTTGGAATGCAAATAAATAAAATAATAAATTAAAAAAGAAAACATGTTTGTCAAATAATTTATAAAGAGTCTGTTTACAACATAACTCTAGATAAAAGTAAATCCATTGTGATCAATTAAAAATTGAAATCCCACACAGAAAAAATAAAAAGGCATGACAAATATGAATAAAAACACGATCAAATATTGTTTAAAACATATCATATGGTTAAAAACAGAAATGTTTAGGAAAAATTTCCATGTTATACTAAGGAGAGAAGAAAAGCTTGTCAAACTTAAGAAGAGCCATTTGATTTTCATAGGGAAATGTTAAATATGTAGGTAAATTATGCTTCATTAATATTCAGAAAAAGACAACAGTAAAAAGACATAATGACCCTACTAGCACCATTAAATATTCAAGTGATACTAAACTAAAATATCTTTAGACTAACTGTAAATCTATGAATAATGAAAATACATTTAATTTTAGTAAAAATATCAAAATACATGAATGTGGGTGAATATGAAAATTTATAGATGTATGAGTAAACACTGACTAATGTATTGGTGAGTGACTATATACTGATTCTCAGCAAACTGAGAATGCATCTTTTTTTCTCTTCTTATATCCCACATTTGAATAATTTACATTTCAAACACCCAAGTGTCTAGGATTAATGTCAGGCCAACATGTTGGCTCTTTTCATAATTGGCCAGTCTGTCCAGGTGAAATGTTGAAATACATATTTATAGGAGGAAAATGAGGAGGTACATATTTATAGATGAGAAGGAAAAGGGGAGAGGTGAGCAAAAGTAAGACGGCTTAATTTCTATTGTGAAAGAAATAAAAAGTACAAAAGAAGATATTAAAATTGTATAGAATGCCTTTTATCAGCTTGAGAGCTAAGCCACCTAGTTTTACATTATAAATTTTATTTTATATCATTTCCTTTATTATATGATAAAAACTAACAAAAATATAATTAGGAGTTCTATCATTCTCTTAGTATTATTTACTTATGAAGATTAAGTACAGTGGTTTATAAAAAATTGACATAGGAAGCATACATTAATATTAAAAAATAGAAAATCCATGGAGGGTGTAATTAGAGAATTTGAAACACATTTTTCTCCTTCTGTCTTGATTTGCTAGATGCACTTTGGAAAAGATATTGATGTGTTAAGAAGTTCATAACATGGTAAATGACAAAATATCTATTGGCTGGTATGCTATTGGATTTCTGAAGTAGTATGACATTCTAATTAAAAATATTCTTATTTTATTTATCACTTGCTTCACTTTTCATATACTCAGATATTTCAAGACTTTAGAAGAACTATAATGATGCATTTTAAATTATTGATATATGCACATGAATGCATATGTACAATTAAGTATTAATACAACCAGCTGAGTCTATTTTGTGTTGCTCATATGCATATATGTTTAGGGCTGACATTTTGGGTTTAGATACTATATCAGCAGCTCATTACTGGGAAAGATAGACTCTCAGCATTTATTAATAGCCTATTTTTATTTTTCTGTAGGTGGGGCCTTTTGAAAATTCCTTCATCCATGTTAACATGTCAACTGGTGTTTCTATCTTGCAGGTCTTATTTAGGGTAAAATATTTTTAAAATTCACATATACAACTTTCCTGTCAGTTCTAGAGGAGCTATCTAGTAGAAAGAGATGTTACTATGACGTTCTGGACCCTTAACTGCTGGAGATGTGCTATAGGTGTATTTGCTGTGGTTTGGTACATCATGGACATGTTTACTACTTTCATAGTCTTTAGAGTCTAATTACATTATTTCCTCATAGATTTGCTTTTCCTTCTCTGAGGATAAGCTTAAAATAAAATATAATCCTTCATATTAATGGTTTCTTAAGAAATTTAGAATGGCTTTGAACTTGCTGATGGAAACAGTGAGAATGCATATCATTACAAATTTTAAAAGTAAATATTGAAAAATTAACAATTAAAAGGTTTCAACTGAAGTTTATAAATTTTAACTTAAATGTAAGTTTATGTTTCAGAAGGGACATTTGATCATTGGAACTATAGTTTACAAAGTTATATATTAGGATATATTTAAGACCATTTACCACTGTTTCATTTAGACTTTCTTTTAGGAAATTGAGTAGTATCATTTGATGAATAAAGTAACATAATTAGTAGATCAAAATTTTAATGATAACAAATCAGCATTTTTCCAAAAGTACTAGAGAAATTATTATAATGTTAAAAGATATAAGGCATTTCATATAATTTTAAAAGTAAACATTTTGCTTTTAGTGTCTACTTACACACATACACACACACACACACACATGTACACACACAAGTGCTCAGAGAGACTTACACAGAGCGATTACTCATTTTAATTAATTCATATGAACTAACTAAAATAGAGATCAATTATCTTTAATATATTGTAGGTTATCTTGGGATTTTCTCCTTTGAGACAAAAGTTAGCAAGAGCAAGTACATATAAGATTTTTCTACTCAAAATGATTTTACGAAAATTTCAATGTGCACATGACGGCTGATAAGGAGAATGCAGAGCAGAATATTAAATGCTGTACTAGAAGAAATAATGTCTAATCATATGGGGGACAATTTCTTGACAGAGGATTATGTGTCTAAAATATAATAGAAAAAGAATGGAGAAGGTGTTTAGGAAGTAATTATGTATACACTTAAACATCTATCTATCTGTATATCCACCCATTTATTCATCCATCTTTCCATATAACCACTCATTGAATCGTAATGGAGCATATAATGTATATGAATCAACAAAAGATTTGGTTGACTTCTCTCTTCTAATTTCTGTCTAGAGATTGGCCATATGATCATTTGTTATATGTAATGATATCACAGACAAAAGAAATCAAAGAACAGAAACAAACCACATAATATTGGGAATATTTCAATGTGTTTCAGAAGAAATGGCTTTTGCAGTGATCATTTAAGAAGGGAAAATAGAACACAGTGTTATATGAAGATAAAACAAGTAGAATAGAAGGATTAAATAGGAAGGAAGATGGAAGACTGAAGGAGAAAACATGAGGAGGGAGAAACTAACACTAAAGACTTGTAGATAGATAGATAGAAAGAAAGAAAGAAAGAAAGAAAGAAAGAAAGAAAGAAAGAAAGAAAGAAAGAAAGAAAGAAAGATGATGGAGGATAGATTGATGTAAAAGGAATTTAAGTGATTTTACCGTATAATGTGAGTAACAATGTTCCAATTACACATTTTATGTTAACAAGTAAAAGCTGCAGGGCCAGCAGTGGGTCACATCATGTTGTGTCATCAGCCAAAGGGTCTGTTTTCCCCTGCCCTAAATATCACAGGATTTTACCAAGACTATTGGTTACCATCCACAACCTAATGGCTGCATTTTCTCACTGAAGACAATATTTACTTATGTCATTAGTCATGGAGAAATCAAATGTGCTCTCAACTTAAGCTTTATCCTTTTGACTAGATTTCATTGTTCTAGAAGGTACTTTGTATGTTATGAAATGAGAAAAATAACCATCACTCAGCTACAAATGCTGTAACCTATAACAGAGACCTGCCTGAAAGTTATAACTGGTGTAGAAGTAGAGCAAATGTTAGGTGAGTAAGCCACCCATAACTAAAACTGCTAAAGTAGTCATATACTCGAGGCTATACAGATCACAGACCTAGGCAAAACCTGTAACTATGTCTTGCTAAAGGAACATGAAAGTAAATGACTTTTAATGATACTGCTACACCCAAAGATCAGATAATCCTTCAGCCCTCATCAGAGAGGTTAATTACTTATTCAAGTCTCTTATTCAAGTGAACAGTAATTAACACAGAGATCCACAATTGAGTGCGTCCCATGAAATGAGATACTGTGAGACATTCAGCCCTAACTGAGATATCTTCATCAAACTTTTACACTCAGTGCTCAGGGGTCTATGAGGAAGAGGAAGCCGAAAGATTCTCAGAGTCAGAGATAGTGGATGATTCTAAGGAAGCAGTATTTTCCAGACAGAGCAACATTAATACACAAATGAACTTGCAGAGTCTTGGACAACACAGAGAAGACCTGCACAATTTCAAAAACTAGACAAAATCTCAGCACTGAGTAGGAAATACTGCCATTGGGTTCTACTCAGTAGCCAATAATCTATTTGTAACTAATACCTTCCAATAAAGGGAAAAATCAGTTTTCTCCAGTGAAGAATCAGTGTATCAACCATGGTGCCAGGCCGCATGCCCAGGAATAAGTAACCAAACACATCAAACTCCATAGTGTGTGTGTGTGTGTGTGTGTGTGTGTGTGTGTGTTGTGTGTGTGTGAGTGTGTTATTTTTGGTGTTATTGTTTGGTTTAGTTTGATGGTTTTCTTGTAGAGAGAGATAAGAAGATTATAGAGTATGTGAGTAAAAATGTAGGGAAAGCATGGAACAAAGTAGAAGAGAAAGAATTTGATTAAAATACATTTTGTGAAAGAATATAAAATTTATAAGAATATAGAATACAAAACTATGAAAATTTCACTAGAAAATAAAATAAAGCTGGCATATAATTGTGCCATTAATTTTCTTGCATTTCCCTTAACTTGACCCAGTTTTGCTTCCTTTTTCTTGCCAACTACATGTGCTGTGTGTGCAGTTATTTACTCTACATACTGCTTCAATTTTCCTGTTGGAAACAGATCAGTATACTCACTAAAGATTTAGCTCTAAGCTAATTTATACCAGAAAATCAATTAGATCTTTTCAAGTCTGGCATCATTTGTGGCCTGAGTGATAGGTCCACTCATTCAAATAGAAGTGATTATTGGGTAAAAATGATGAACATACACAGCTTCAAAGATTCTATGTTAGTAGTCACACCAGAAAATAATTTACACCAGAAAGAAACAAAAACTTTAAAAACTTGTGGTGGTGCAATTATGACGTCCATTATATACAGATTTAAATAGAATAATTCCGATATGCTAAATTTCAAACAGATATGTAATTGTTTTTGCAGAAAATTTCAAAACTATACTAAAATTGGATTTAGGAACATAATAAATGAATATAAAAGACTAGTAATTTCTCTAGCACAAATTATGAATTTTAGGAGAAAATGCTTCAAAATTTGAATAGTTCATAGTTAATACTGAATATCCAATCTTTAAATTTATAGCAGGATTTTTAAAAATTGTGCTCATCTATTTTTTTTTATTTTCTGTTACAATGCTTAAAACATTCTTAAAATTCTAAAGCAGTTTAATGAAATGAAAGTATCAAAACTTATGTACTTCTGAGTTTAATAAAAAGCATTTGGGGATTATAAAAATTTAATTGAACAATTCTGAATTAGGTAAGAGTATCTACTATGAAGAAAGGCCTAATAGCAGGGAATCCATCCCATTCTCCTGGCATTGTCTTCCTAGGAAGGAAATTTTCAGTATGTATAAATTGTAACAATGACAAAAAGTTTAAACTCTACAAGCATAAAGTGATTGCTTTAATAAAATATTCCTATTGATAGTTTTACTATAAAATTGATAATCTTACATAATCATGATAGTTATAATAAGAATTATTTCAGCAATAATTTTTGAGACTTTTTATAATAAAGCATAATATCTGAAAACCATTGTTTTTCCTGTTATTTCAATCTTACATTTCAAGTAATTGTTCCTGTTGAAAAATTCTGTATATAAATTCATCTTGGTTTAATGAAGTAAACTGTCACTAACAGTGAATTCCTTGAGGCTGTGTAGTGTCCTCCTAGACACTAGCTGGCTGAGTGACTGACACACCAAAGGTGTTTAGTAAATGTGTTTTAAATGAATTAATTAATGGCCAATTAATTAAGCCATGCAGTGTTATGGGATTACTAGGATTGTACAACTATTGTAAATGAAGATATGGGCTTGCTTCCGCATATGATTTGATTTGGACATATGCCCTGTACCATTACTCTAACATGAGTGAACAAATTTACTTAACCATTTAAGTGCAGTGACACAAATGGCTTGTCATGCTTCTCAAATATCAGATATCATAATTGAGGTAGTTATTTTACCTTATTTGACATTGAATTTCCATTGGCAGCATTTTTGTAAATTTGAAAATCCTAGTAAAGACGGTGTTACAGATAACTTTCAGATTAGTTCTAAGTCTAGAAACTAATAAATCTAGTAAGTGCATTTATTATTGTATGTGGCGATGTACTGTGTATGAGTATATGTATGATGTGATTGACAGGAGAAACTTGTAGGTCAAAAATACTCCTGAAACTTATTTGTGGGACAAGTGGAGCATGCTACCAGACAGAACAACTAATAAATTTGAATGATCTCAGAACCTGTGAATGTCATCATTAAGAATGATAGGAGTGGAACCATTCTTTGCCTGCCTCTACCTGCTCCAGAACAAACTGTAACTTCAACATCCCACTGAGAGGACCTTGCAAATGGGAAAACACCTGGAGTCCTTCCTCATGCTAATGGAACTCATTAGTATCTCAAACTGAGCCAGTAGGAAACATCTACCCATAAATCCCATCCTATTCCTCAAAGTTTATAAAGTCCCTACCATGGTAGCTGGACCTCCACTACCATGGTTTTGTGCAGGCATCCCAAACCTTCTTGCTTCTATTGTAACAGCTGTAACATTTCTGGCTTTTTCAGTCCAACCAAGACCTGCAGAACATATTTGTCTTAGTTCTGCTGAGGATAGCACTTATTTAAGAGAGGATATTTTATTAAATTATTGTCACAAAATAAATCATCTTTTGAATATTTTGTTTTAGGAGAATGGCCAGCTATTTCAAGGTTTGATACCTGTTAGCATTCTTTTGGAAATCAGTAACCGGACCTTGATAAAATTTTAGTAGGGGAGGTAAATAAAGGTAGGCATTTCTTGAAAAACTTTAGGCCTGCATTTAACTTTCATATGTCACAAAAATGATAATTATCTGGTTGTATTGACAGCAACACATCAAGTTTCCTCTTACATATTTAAAAATGTAAATGAATTTCACATAGGTGCTTTATACTGTTTTAGCCTTTATTTAATAAGTCTCTACCATTAATATCCATAAATATCTTAATCCTAGTCATGAAATATTAACCCATGGAGGTTGGAGAAAGATATAAAACAAATGCACCAGGAACCAATAACCACAGACACTCTTCTAGAATGCATTCTTACACGATCAGATTTTCTTTATTTCCTGCTTCATCAATCAAAGTTAGAACAATGTCACAGGCCACTATCAATCAAAAAGGTCTGTTTGAGAGTAGACATGTATCATGCAGGAATGCTCATCTGAGAAAACCTCTTATTAGGGACAAAGATCTCATTACATTTTCCCTGACACAAGGGTTAAAAGACCTAGACTTCTGACACATCTAAAAGGGTGTGCAAGCATTGTATATCACAAGGCTTTGAGCCTTATGGATTGTCAAGCCCAGTGACTCCAGGGTCATTCTTTGAGGCCAATAAAAGTTGTCACCTGAGATGAAACAAAAATGTTTTTCCAGTACATAGGCTGATTTGCTATTTTTTTAAATCAGGGATTTTAATAAGTTATATACCTTTGATTTCTAATAAAAATGATTAAAAATTATTATAATAATATTTAGTGCATATACATAATATTCTCTTTGAAAGAAACTTAATAAATTGGCAATTCAAAACATAAAGAATCCCTGGATTACCCCATAAAAATGAAGGGCTGCTGAGCAACTTTCATAACACTGGCCACTTATTTGTATAAATATTTATCTTACAAACTCATGGTCACACAAATGCGCAGTGCTTGCTTTTTATTTCCACCAGTTCCACTGAGTCTTCTTAAGCTATGCTCTCTCTTAAGAAAACATCTAAATAGAACCTGCCAAGGCTGATTTTGCCTCATTTTTCTTTGCTGCTGTATGGGATTTCCTCTTTCAGTTAATGAGGCTTCACTATAATAGATGAGGCTTTGCTTTGGAGGCAAGAATTTCACTTCTTGACTTTGTCACATTATTTTCTGTGAGGCTTTATATTTTTGCTATCTGTCTGCTTTTTGTTTCACTAAGGGTCTTTTAGGAGAGTCTTTCTGCAGGACAATAGCTTTTTCTCTGGGAAACTCTGTTACTAAGAGCATCTTTAGGTTTCTCCTGCTCTGATGACCTTGTTCTTGGGTTATTTAGTAGGCACAGATCTGATCCACCTGATCTCACACTAGTTATTTTTAATCAGTATTTAAGGTGATGTGTTCCACTTCAAAAGTGATGGTAGTGATATTCTGTTTTGACAAGGATTCTCTTCCATTCTTTTTTGTCCCTGTGTGTCTAGTTGATTTCATGTTTTCCCATCACTTATTACTGTATAAAATTTTTCTTTTTATGTTTGTATATCTTCTAATGAGGCTTTATACATAATGACAGTCTAATAGGGAAACAGCCAAATGCAGTGTTTAACCATGATCTTTAGCCCTAGATATCAGACTTTATCCATTCCATTTGATAAGGTATTTATACTCATTGGTATGGCTGCTGTCTCTTTGTTCCCAACATGTATATATCTGCAATTTAGAATAAAAATAAGGATTCACAATTTCTTAAAACTTGTTCCTCATTTTTAAGTGGATATATTATTTTATATTATATTGGATCTGTTTCAATCTCTTGCTTCAATTTTCTCAAATACCGATAAGCAGCAAAATATTTCAAATGACATTTAAAGTTATAGGTTACAGGACTGTGGGATCATATTACTATAGATTTCAACTCCATAGGTCTACAAGTTTGAATTAAATTCACAAGTATAATAACTAAGATAAAAGAGATTTCTGGAGGCCTCCTCCAGCTCGGGAATGGGGTGAAGTGGAACACAATGTTGGACAAAGGCTAACAACCAATGATCCACGGTCTCATAATCTTATGATTTCTACTTTAATAAGGGCTGGTTTCCTTTCTCTTACTATTTTGTGCTTTAATACACATTGGTTTCTTTCTCTGTAACTCTCTCTCTCCGACTATATATGCTTTAAAAAATGCTGGTTTCCTTTCTCTTACTATTTTGTACTTTAATAAGCACTGGTTTCTTTCTCTATAACTCTCTTAATAGAAGTGCTGATGTTTTTACTCTTTCACTTAAGGATCCCTTGTCTTCAGGCAAGAGGATAGGAACTCATTAACTCTTTGAGAATGGGAGAGAAAAGAATGGAAAATAATTAAAAACTTTTACACAGACAATTCACTCACACACATGAGCAGTGCGTGCACACACACACATGCATGGACACACATAGAGGCACACACACACACACCATATACACACACGCTGGTTTTGCCAGACCACTTGTGTCAACTCCACAATTGTTTATACATACTCACATACATACACCTAAACTTACATACGCATATATGCATTTGGTAGATGGAGTAAAAGCTACCATTAGCAAGTTCTAACAAACAAGCACCAACCCCGAAAACAAAAGCTCTCTTATTCTAGATGAAAAAGCAGCTCCAAACTTTATTGCTCAGAGAAAGAAAAATGCTTCTACTTTTACATTTCAGAAAGAAAAGTTCCAACCTTTTAATGATTGAAAGAAAATGCCCCCTTCCTTAACGTCATTCTCCGTTCCTAAACTCTCTCAGAATAATTGATCATATGGTCTTCTGAGAATCATTATATTCCATAAGTTCATAGCAATTTTAAGACGCTAATTCAAGCAATAAATTGGTAAGAAGTTGCAAGCAGAAAGTTTTACATGTGTTGCTATGAAGATTCATACCTAACTAAACATTCATTATCTGTTACTAGCTCCATAAGCTCATTAAACATTTAAAACAATAATTCTCATGTCTTAAGTTAGCACGGATTAGCCAAGAGACAGATCATCTTCCTAGTGTCTCATTAGTATTGAAGTTTTACACAGATAAACTAGTGAATATTTTACTTTTTTGACCCTGAACTTACAATAAATTATCTATTGCCAGTTTATGGCCTTTAGTTATCAGAGAATGGTTTCATAGCTAACCTTGAACAAATGATTTCCCTGATCATAAATCTGTTCCTTCCAAGTCCTCATTCTTTTTTTTCTACTGTTTGCCAATTTTATTGCAATTTATTTCTTGTCTTTCCTTTTTCAGGAACATATATTTTTATTGATTATTTGATTTATTTGCATGTCAAATGTTGTTTCCCTTCCCAGTCTCCCCTCTGCAAACCTCCCATTTCATCCTGCTCCCCTTTGTATCTAAGAGGGTACTTCCCATCCACCCACTCCCTCCTTACCTCTCTAGCATCCCCCTTCTCTGGGACTTGAATATGCACAGACCTTTTAGATTCCCAAGAACATTCCAGAGCTTACAAAGCTTCCATAGGGAATATAGTTCTTTGTCATTTCCATTTCCCTTGTTATGCCTAGTTTGCAGGAACCCCAAGAAACTACCAGAAATCAGGACACTGGTGTAAACACAAAAAGTGTTTATTGTATGAGTACAGACTCAGATTGAACTCTTCCCTGTTGCACAGGTTAGGAATGCAACGCTCATGTCTAGGGATTTGAGGTATAAATAGGAGAAGCATGATGTTGAGTTTTCAAGACTTAGTGTTAAATGATTGAGTAGAGGGTAAAGGAATACTGTCCAATAAGCAAAGAGGGACAAGGAAACTAGAAAAGGACCTTTTTGACCTGGAAAAAAATAACTTATTCCATTATCAGAGACTAGCTGGCCACAACTGTTTGGGAACACTTCATTTGCCTCTTTTCCATAGGTCAAGAATAGGGGTCTTATTACTTCAAGGAAACATTTGCACAGGAGGTGGAGGATGGAAGGGAGGAGTGCTGGCTGTTTAGCTTGGTGGTGCAGGGACTAGGGAGTTCAGGACTCAGTGCCAATGATTAAAGCTGAGATGGGAGCAAGTTACCTCATGTCTTTTCACCTTTTAAATGTCTGGCCAAGTGGTCACAGTTGAAATCAGGGCAGTAGGTAAAGAAGATGTTGCCAGTAGTTTCATTTTGATTCAGTCATTGCCTGGAAGTTGCTTGCCTTCCCATCATGACCTACAAACTGAATTATTTCAAAACCCTCAAAATCCAAAAAAAAGAGATAAATATAGGCAGAAATCTTCAAGCTAGTGAAAATGCTTATTATGATGGGTGAATGCTCGTACTGAATCTCCACAGGCTTTTGTCTCTCCTCCATTTCTCTTGACTCATTTTGGAAAGAGAGTGGCTGAGGAAAGTTAGGAGAGTCCCATGATAGAAAGTAATCATGATAATATATATTTTCTGCTAACCCTAAGGCCAGCAAAGCAGAGACGCAGATAGGCTGATTGTAGATCTTATTTCTGTCTCCGCTTTTCCAAATCCAATTTCCTAGTAGCATCTCTAGCACTATAGCAGACAACTTACTGTGGCCTCTTCTCCCTGGCAGACTTTATCTCCAAAGAAGAATTCAAATCTTTCACGCCAACTTTCATTCTGTTCACTTGATACCAGTACCTCATTTCAGCAGGAATTTTTGGGGAACCTATAGGACACTAGGACCAGGGAAGTAGGCAGCCTAAATGTGAGTCTTCACCACTACCTCTTCCTTGACAAGTCTCATTCCCAACTCTGCAGGAGACTATCTGCTGTAGTCTTGCCCTCCTATTTGCCTCTATCCCCAGTGGATCACACAAACCTTTTCCAACCTTTATCGCAACTCATCCTGTTATCCAAGTACCCATCTCCAGGCATCCACTGGAAATCGACCAGCAAAGCAAGGAGGCAAGCTTCAGATTTTCATTTTATCTCATCTCTATGTTCACCCTGCCAAACTCTATTGCAAAATACCTGTTATGGCTTCTCCTCACTCTTTGACCTTATTCCCAAGGAACTATGGAAATCCTGGTGGAACACCTTTCTTGTTTCCCTCCTGTGAGTACCCTTTAGATTCTTAGGTGTCAGTTCCTGATATCTGGAATCCCTTATGACCAAATCTATCAGAACCTTAGAAGTATCTTCTACTTGGCAATGGATAGCCACCACCCTATGCTAAGAACCAGAGAGAAAACAGAAACCAAAGTATAAAACACCATTTATCAAAGACAAAAGAAGACAGCAACACCTAGAATTACAATAGTCCCAATCCAGGATGGAACTGTAGTATAGAAACAAGCAAGCAAGTAAGCAAGCAAGTAAACAAACAAACAAAAACATCCAGGACAATTTGTTTCTAATGTAGCCCACCAACTATACCACAGCAGGCTCTGAGAACTACAATGTAGTCAAAGCACAGGACAACAACCTTCAAATAATCTTTGTAAATACAATAGAAATAATTAAATAAGAAATGAATGTATCTACAAAAGAAATCTATGAATATACAAGCAAACAGTGATAGGGATGAATAACATACTCTCAAAACTTGAAATTAGAAATAGAATCATGAAAGACAACACAAACTGAGGGAAATCTGGAAGTGAAAAAGTTAGGAATGCAATCAGGAACCTCAGCAGTAAGCCATAACAATAGAATCCAGAAGATAGAAGAATCGCAAGCATTGAAGACAGAAGAGAAGAAATAAATTCCTCAGTTAGACAAAGAATGTATTAAATCTAAAATACTTTAAAGTGAAAATATTCAAGGAATCTGGGGCACAAGGAAAAATCCAAATCAGAAACTATTAGCAACCAGGTCAAAGGTACAGCAAAAAATTAATGAATTCATGAAAGAAAATTTTCTGAACTGAAAAAGGAGATAACTAATAAGGTACAAGAAGCATAAAGAACACCAGATAGATTGGACCAGAAAAGAAAATACCTTTGTGACATAATAATCAAAACACTAAAAAGGCAGAACAAAGAAAGACTATTAAAAGGTACGAAGAAAATTATCAAGAAACATATAAAGACAGATCTATTAAAATATTATCTAAATTCTCTATTGAGACCTTAAGAGCCAATAATGTCTGGACAAATATTCTACAGATTCTAAAAGGCCACAGATCACAGGACAGACTACCATATCAAGCAAAACTTTCTATCACAATAGATGGATAAAATAAGATATACTATGATATAAGCAAATTTAATCAATATCTATTTATAAATTCAGTGTTACAGAGGTATCTAGAAGGAAACTTTTAACCTACAAGGGCTATTTATCCACACCAAAGAAAGTACAAAGAATAAATAGTTCCAGATTGCCCCCCACCAAAGACACAAGACACTACAACAAACTAACAGGAATCAAGATACAACAAACTCTGATCATTGATATCATTTTATATCGATGCAACAATTAGTCAGTAAACATACATAGATTAATAGAATGAGTTTGAAAACAGGAACTATTCTTGAGCTGTATCCAAGAAACTTAACTTTTATTTTTTGAAATTTTTATAAAATATTTTCTTTATTTATGTTTTAAATATTATCCCCTGTCCTTGTTTCCCCTCTGAAAACCCCTTATCCCATGCTCCCTCTCCCCGCTTCTATGATGGTGTTCCCCCACGCATCCATCCACTCCCAATTCGCTGTCCTAGCACTCCTCTATACTGGGGCACTGAGCATTCACAGGACCAATGGCCTATCCTCCCATTGATGTCCTACAAGGCTACATACGCAGCTAGAGTCGTGGTTCGCTACATGAGTACTCTTTGGTTGGTGATTTAATCCCTGGGAATTCTGGGGTTCTGGTTGGTTCATATTGTTGTTCCTCCTATGGGGCTACAAATCCATTCCGGTCCTTCAATCCTTTTTCTAACTTCTCCATTGGTACCCTGTGCTCAGTTCAATGGTTGGCTCCAAGCATCCACCTCTGCATTTGTCAAGCTCTGGCAGAGCCTCTCAGGAGACAGCTATATCAGGCTCCTGTCAGCAAGCATGTCTTGACATCTATAATATCTGGGTTTGGTGACTGTATATGAGATGGATCCCCAGGTATGGCAGTCTCTGGATGGCTTTTCCTTAAGCCTCTGTTCCACACTTTGTCTCTGTATATCCTCCCATAGGTATTTTGTTCCCCTTTCTAAGAAGGACTGAAGTATCCACATTTTGGTCTTCCTTCTTCTAGAACTTCATATGGCCTGTGAATTGTATCTTGGGTATTCTGAACTTTTGGGCTAATATCCAGTTATTAGTGAGTGCATACCATGTGTGTTCTTTTATGATTGGGTTACCTGACTCAGAATGATATTTTCTAGTTCCATCATTTTGCCTAAGAATTCATTGTTTTTAATAGCTGAGTAGGACTCCATTGTGTAAATGTACCACATTTTCTATAACCATTCCTCTGTTGAAGGACTTCTGGGTTCTTTCCAGCTTCTGGCTATTATAAATAAGACTAGTGTGAACATAGTGGAGCATGTATCTTGCTTTTATGTTGGAGAATCTTTTGGGACTATGCCCAGGAGTGGTATAGCTGGGTACTCAGGTAATACTATCCCCAATATTCAAGAAACTGCCAGAATGATTTCCAAAGCAGTTGTACTAGCTTGCAATCCAATCAGCAATGGGGGAGTGCTCCTCTTTCTCCACATCCTTGCTAGCATCTGTTGTCACCTAAGTTTTTGATCTTAGCCATTCTGACTGTTGTGAGGTGGAATCTCAAGTAATTTGAATTTGCCTAATGACTAAAGATATTGAACATTTCTTTAGGTGCTTCTCAGCCATTCAGTATTCCTCAGTTGAGAATTCTTGGTTTAGCTCTGCACCCCATTTTTAATAAGGTTATTTGGTTCTCGAAAGTCTAACTTCTTGAGCTCTTCTTATATATTGGATATTAGCCCTCTATCAGATGTAGGGTCAGGAAAGATCTTTTCTGAATCTGTTGGTTGCTGTATTGCCCTATTGTCAGTGTCTTTTGCCTTACAGAATCATTGCAGTTTTTTGAGGTCCCATTTGTCAATTTTTGATCTTAAAGGTTAAGCCATTGATATTCTGTTCAGGAAAATTTCTCCTGTGTCCATGTATTTGAGGGTCTTTCCCACTTTCTCTTTTATTAGTTTAAGTGTATCTGGTTTTACATGGAGGTCCTTGTTACACGTGAATTTGAGCTTTGTACAAGGAGATAAGAATGGATCTATTTGCATTCTTCTACTTGCTGACCTCCAGCTCAACCAGCACCATATGTTGAAAATGCTGTCTTTTTCCATTAGAAGATTTTAGCTCCTTTGTAAAAGATAAAGTGATCATAGATGTGTGGGTTCATTTCTCTGTCTTCAATTCTTTTCCACTGATCTTCCCGCCTGTCTCTGTACCAATACCATGCAGTGTTTATCACCATTGCTCTGTAATACAGCTTGAGGTCAGGAATAGAGATTCCTTCAGAAGTTCTTTTATTGTTGAGAATACATTTTACTATTCTGGGATTTTTGTTATTCCAGATGAATTTGCAAATTGATCTTTCTAACTCTATGAAGAATAGAACTGGAGTTTTGATGGGGATTGCATTGAATCTGTGGATTGCTTTCTGCAAGATGTCAATTTTTACTATATTAATCCTGTCAATTCATGAGCATGAGAAATCTTTCTATCTTCTGTGATCTACTTCAGTTTCTTTCTTCAGGGACTTGATGTTCTTGTCATAAGGATCTTTCACTTGCTTGGTTAGAGTTATACCAAGGTGTTTTGTATTATTTGTGACTATCGTGAAGGGTGTCCTTTCCCTATTTTTTTTTCTCAGCCTGTTTATCCTTTATGTAGAGGAAGGCTACTGATTTGTTTGAGTTAATTTTATATCTATCCACTTTGCTGAAGTTGTTTATCAGGTTTAGGAATTCTCTGGTGGAATTTTTGGGGTCACTTTAGTATACTATCATATCATCTGCAAATAGTGATATTTTGACTTCTTCCTTTCCTATTTGTATCCCTTTGACCTCCTTTTGTCTTCTAATTGCTCTGGCTAGGACTTTGAGTACTATATTGAATAGATAGGGAGAGAGTGGGCAACCTTGTCTAGTCTCTGATCTTAGTGAGATTGTTTCAGGTTTCTCTCCATTTAGTTTGATGTTGCCTACTGGTTTGCTATATATTGTTTTTACTGTGTTTATGTGTGGGCCTTGAATTCTGGATCTTTCCAAGCCTTTTATCATGAAGGAGTGTTGAATTTTGCCAAATGCCTTCTTAGCATTTAATGAAATAATCATGTGATTTTTTTCTTTGAATTTGTTTACGTAGTGGATTAAGTTGTGGATTTCCATATATTGAACCATCCCTGCATTCCTGGTATGAAGCCTACTTGATCATGATGGATGATCATTTTGATATGTTCTTGGATTCAGTTTGTGAGGATTTCATTGAGTATTTTTACATTGATAATCATAAGGGAAATTGGTCTAAATTTTTCTTTCTTTGTTGGGTCCTTGTGTGGTTTAGGTATAAGTGTAATTGTAGCTTAATAGAATAAATTGGGTAGTGTTCCTTCTGTTTCTATTTTGTGGAATAGTTTGAAGAATGGGTCTGCTAGAATTCTGCACTAAACTGATCTTGTCCTAAGCTTTTTTGGGTTGGGAGATTATATATGACTTCTTCTATTTCTTTAGGGGTTATGGGACTTGAATCTATTAGGACTGTTTTGTGACTGATTATATGGTCAATTTTGGAGAGGGATCCATGAGGTGCTGAGAAGAAGGTATATTATTTTGTTTAAGAATGAAATGTTCTATAGATATCTGTTAAATCCAATTGGTTTATAACTTCTGTTAGTTTTACTGTGTCTCTGTTTAGTTTCTGTTTTCATGATCTGTCCATTGATGAGAGTAGGGTGTTGAGGTTTCTCTCTATTATTGTGTGAGGTGCATTGTGTGCTTTGACATTTAGCAACGTTTCTTTTATCAATGTGGTTGCCCTAGTATTTGGAGCAAAGATGTTCAGATTTGAGAGTTCTTGATATATTTTTATTTTGATGAGTATGAAGTGTCCTTCCTTATCCTTTTTGATATCTTTTAGATGAAAGTTTATTTTATTTGATAAGAATAGCTATTGCAGCTTGTTTCTTGGGAGCATTCACTTGGAAATTTTTTTCAGCCTTTTACTCTGAGGTAGTGTCTGTCTTTGTCACTGAGGTACATTTCCTGTACGCAGCAAAATATTGGGTCCTGTTTATGTATCCAGTCTGTTAGCCTATGTCTTTTTATTAGAAGACTGAGTCCATTGATATTAAGGAATATTAAGGGAAAGTGATTGTTGATTCCTCTCATTTACTGGGGACCAGCCCTGGCATGCAGGAGGTGGGGTGGGGTGGAGCTTCTTCCTTCTTCTTCTTCTTCTTCTTCTTCTTCTTCTTCTTCTTCTTCTTCTTCTTC
>NW_021604766.1:1868854-1880493 GCF_004785775.1 Grammomys surdaster
TCTTCTTCTTCTTCTTCTTCTTCTTCTTCTTCTTCTTCTTCTTCTTCGCTCTTCTTGAGGCAGCAGAGGGGGAAAAGCATCAGTGGGGAGGTAAGACTTGGTCTTATGAGATATTTAGTGTTGCTGTATCATAAAAGTTTGCTCATCTACATAACTATGCTACTGTAGTTGACCTGCCTTCTGTCATCCTGAGGCCAGAAACTCCAGTTTCTTACACTTATTCCCTCAGCCAAAACAGCAAAGGATTAAGTAAATAGCCTTTGTACTATCTCAGCAGGAACTGCTCGGCTCTAATTTATGCCTGCTAGTCTGAGGTCACAGGAAGAAAAGACACTTAGAGATCTGGCTATAGCGTTTATTACTAGGTTGTTAAAAGTTTCCTATGAAAGCTATCTAAGGGAAAAGCAGAAAGGTCTTAAGTGGAAAAAAGGAAAACTTCTATCTGGGAAAAGGGAAAATTCTATTCTATATACTACTCTAAATGGGGAAAGGTTAAAAATTCTATTCTGTCTCTATTCTATCTGCCTCTCATCTCTTTGTCCTCAGTACTTATACATCTTTCAGAGAACATGATCACATGTTACAAAGTTTATCACAATTTCACACCAAAAATCAAATTATAAATTGAAATATAAGTTTACAATAGAGAATGTTTACATGCATATCTATTAGCAGTAATTACCTGGCTAAACATCCATCACCTGTCTAGCTCCACAGGTTCACTGAAGGTTTAAACTATAACTAATAAATTAGTGAAGTTTTGTATAGATAAACCCAGGCAATATTTTATCTTCTGTCCCAGCACCTATAATAAATCGTGAGTTCCCTATTAGTGACCTTTGGTTAATTATTTTACATCCTCTTGGAATGTGCTCTGAGTAGGAGAAAGTCTGGTTACTATCTAAGGGCAATTAACTGATGACACTTGGGTGACTGGCAGAGTTCTCATTGTAGTTTTGACTATCAGAAAGGGACCTAATAGCAGTCCCACTATAAAAGAGTTTAATAATCATTGATATAATTTTAGGCATTCTTATAGGATCATCATTAAGACTAAAAAAGTCATTTATTTATCTATATAGTGTAACTACAAGACAGTATATCTTCGTGGATCTACAGATATCTGCACCAAAAGGGTGTGCTACTGCTTAGTGTTTGTTACGTGTTTAATAATGATAATAAAAATAATTATAGAAAAAGCATATTAATAGCAGGAATCTTCCCTAAAATAAGTTCTTTACAGCCTTACTGAATAAGAACTCACTTGTTACAAATTATATAGCAATCCAAGGCAAGCCATTTCAGGATGATCACCTGCTAATTATTAGCTTGTCCCATTATGGCTTCTGACACTCATTGATGTTGCATGAGGTGAAATTATGAATATGTGGCTATCTTCTTTTGGTATGGAAAAGAATATTATTTTCTTGCTTTTTCTAGGGTGTAGTCTCCCTCCTTGTGTTGGAAAACATAATGTTTTAACACCAAGGACAGACATCATCTCATGGTAAAAGGATATGAAAAAGATATTTCTATCTGATGGATATAAAAAACAAGCTTGCATAGATATTTTAATACCTGACAAAATAGATGTCAAGCAAAGCTAACCTAAAAAGTTAGAAAAGCATGCTACATACTCATAAAAGAAAAATCGTGAAATAGAAGCAGTCTTTAAAAGTACCCAAACAATAAGATTAAAAAGAAAAAAGTCGAAGTCCATGTGGATTTAGCAAAGAAATCTCCCAGGCATTCAAATAAGTGTTACTACCAATAAATCCTCAAATTATTCCACAAAATTAAAAAAAAGCTTTATCTGATTCATTTTATCAACCTATAGTTACCCTGAACCAAACTACATTTAGAACCAATAAAAAAAGCATAATTACAGTCCATTTTCCTTTATGAACATAGATCCAAAGTTTCACATTAAGACACTTGCAAATATAATCCAAGTACAAATCAAAAAGATTAATAGCCCAACATCATTCATATTTCATCCCAGAGGTGTAGGGGTAGTTCAACATATGTAAATGAGTAGATGTAATCTACCATATTAACAAAAACCTAAAAGAAAAAAAATAGATGATCATCTCATTCGACACAGTAAAGGTCTTTGACAAAATCCAATACTTCTTCAGGATAAAAGTGTGGAAAGATTTAGGACACAAATAACTGTCTCTACTTTTAAAAAGGAGTTTTAAACTTAAATGGACAGAAATTCAAAACAATTTCACTAATGTCAGGAATAAGCAAAGTTTGTCTACTAGCTGCATACCTAGTCAATATGGTACTTGAAGTCTTAAAGTAATAAAATAACTGGAGGAGATCAAGTGGATGCAAATCAGAAAAAATAAAATAAAATTGGAAGATCGTGCTCTTAAGGTTATAGTCCACATGTCCAGGTTAGTTCTTTGAGCTTGGTATGAAATGGAGACTCCCTTTCTCAGTAGAACTTCTACTTGTCTGCCTGATCTTATCTGGAAAGTGTCTGAAAGGACAGGAACCTGACCTTCTTTATAGGAATCTAGAAGACATCCCTGAATAATGCTTCCTGCAACTGCTGTATGATACAGCACATACATCCTGTTCAACCCTTCCTAAATTGTGATAATTAGATGCAGAGTTATAATCAATAAGCCCTTCCCATTTGTAATCCCGAAAAAAAACTCAGAGGCAAGAAAAGTAGCCTAAGGTCAAATTACAGTTTCAACTCCTGCTCCCCTCTCTCCCATCCTGCATTTTCTTGGAATTCTTCATGAAAACAAAGCATTCTTGCTCTGGCCAATAATGTATGTCCACACTGGAAGTCTGTATCCATACCCCAAGATCTACATAACTTTTGTTCACCCCAAATAAAATTAAGCTCTCTTCCTGAAGCTTATCCTAGAAACCAATCTGTTGACACAAACCCTCAGTCAGTGGCCAACAGCCCCTGGGGAGAAGGAAGGGCCACAGAAAGGAAACAAAGTATCTGAATATTAAGATGATAAGCTAGTATATCTAAGTGACCCTAAAATTTCCAGCAGGGAATTCCTATAGCTAATAAACACTGTCAGCAAAACATGAAGAAACAAAATTAAGTCACAAAAAATAATAGCTTCCCCATATACAAATGACATGTGGGCTGAGAAAATAATAAGGGAAACAATACCCTTCACAATACCCTCAGATAATATAGCATATAGTGGTAATTCTAACCAAGCAGGTGAAAGATTTAAATTAAAAACGCTGAAAAAGTGAGTTGAAAGTGATATTATAAGGTGGAAATAGTCTTTATTCTCATGGATTTTTAGGATTAACATAAAGAAATGACTAACGTACTTAAAGCAAACTAAAAGTTCCATGCATTCACCTTCAAACTCACAGATCTTAAAAGGATAATTGTTAACTTCCAATAGAAATACACACAAAAATCAAAATATCTGAAAACAATCCTGAATAACAAATCATCTGCTAGAGGTGTCACCATTCCTGACTTTAAATTATACTACTGAGCTAATATAATAAAAACAGCATAGTAATAGCAGAAAAACAGAACTGAATCAAATTGAAGACACAGACATGAATGTACCTATCCAATGGCCACTTGAATTTTGGTAAAGTCAAAAAATATACACTGGTCAAAATTCAGCACCTTGCACAAAATTCATATCTTTTTTTTATAATTTATTTTTTCTCTTGTCGTAATTCGTTCACACAGGGGTTATAAACACAGAAAGGCAGGATGTGGGGAAGGGAATGACACTGGAGTGTGGGTGTTCAGAGGGAATACAGATATCTTCAGAACCGGGTATCGGCTGGGTGAAGGTTCAGGAGACAAGTCACTATGACTCTGCCTATGGCTCGCTTGTCCTTATCTAAGTTGGTATTGTCTGCCAAGGCTACCTATTTACAAGGTCTATGACTATTCAGGCTTGTAAATTTCCACAAAAGCTGGCTGTTGACATTAGCTTATAGCCATCTGTTTCAATGTTTTTCCACTGAGACCCAAGACTTGGTGTTAGTATACATGTATGACAGGTCTATTGCTAATTTTAGGCCTATGGCTGATTTTAGGCCTTCAGTGTGTGAGCAGGGCTGCCCCTGACATCTCCTCCTTTCTCTAAGTATAGAAGGGCTGTGGCAATTCTAAACTTGCGAAGGTGGGGATAGAGGCCTGACCTCCAGTTTTGAAGGGGACCTTGTAATGGCTCCAGTGCCCCTGTCGTTGTCTAGTGAGGGATAAGGGCCATACCCATCCCAATGTCTTTTTCCTGGAATGGGGATACTTTTCATATCAACCCCTGTGCAGTCAGGCTTGTCCCTCAGGGAACCCAGAGAGATATTTTTATCTTTTATTTATATTCCCTGGCAGTGCTTAGCCTCAAAGCCTAAGCAAGAATTCAGATTGCCTTTCAGAGGGGATTCTGGGTGGCCCCTCTCTGCTTGGTCTAGGGGCAGAAGTCCCCCCTTTTAGGTTGGGTGGAGATGGGTTTTGGAAAGACCCTGTATAAAGTAACAACCTCATCTTGAATCTCATGGTCCTCCATAGCTAACTTATGATAATGTATCTGAGTAGGTTTTGCTACCAAATTATTTATATGTTGTATCACAGAGAATCAATATAAAATCATATTCACTGAAAATTATAGTAGGGAAAGTGAGGATTAACCTTTAACTCATTAGCACAGAAAAATACTTTATGAATGGAATGCTATTAGCATATGTACTTTTAAGAAATAATTAATGGGACCTCATAAAATGAGAAAGCTCCTGTAGGGCCAAGGACACCATCATCTGAACAAAGCAGCAGCTTATAGAATGGTAAAAAATTTTACTGACTCAACCTCAGATGTAAGGTTAGTATCCACAATATATAAAGAACACAAGAAATTAGATATCATGAAAAAAATACCCTAATATTAAAAATGGTATTGAGATGTAAACAGAATTCTCAAGAGAGAAAATGCAAATGGCTGAGAAATGTTTAACATCTTTAGCAACCAGGAAAATTCAAATCAAAATGATCATCTTACACATGTCAGATTGTCTAAAATCAATAAAAGAAAGCCAGCTCATGCTGGGAAATATGTAGAGTAAGGGGAACATTCATCCATTGCTGGTGGGAGTGCAAACTTGTACAACTATGTTATGAATCAGTGTGGTGTTTCTTTAAGAAGATGGAAATCTGTCTACTGTAAGAGCCAACTATATTTCTCTTGGGAATTTACCCAAACCATGCTTAATCTCTCTTGAGATATTTGCTCAACCATGTTAATAATGTCTGCTCTATTATATTGGTCAGGTATTGACAACAAACTAGATAGTTTTCAGCAGAAAAGTGGATAAGGAAACTTTAGTATATTTATACTTTGGAATATTACTTGGGAATTTAAAAGTAAAACTCATAAAATTCTCAGGTAAATGGATAGAACTAAAAACTCAATCATGCAGAGATAACCTAGACCCAGAAAGAATATTTTGGTATTCTTTGTTCACTTATATGAGAATATTAGCTATTAAATCAATGATAACCAAACTACAATTAATAGAAACACATAGGTAAGGTAGAAAGTAGGGAATGGGGAGATAGATATTATCTCCCTAGTGAAGGAAAAGAGAATAGTTACTAAGGCAATCTAAATGTGATTATCAATTAATGGGAGAGAGAGAACTTCAAACGGCCATCTCTTAACACCAAATGTGTTTTTCAGCAGTGGAAATGGGTTATATCTAAATGACTTGCTTGCCAAAGGGTTTCAGTGGGAACTCCAAAACAAACCAGGATGTGGACAAGTCTATAAGTTGCTTTGCAAAAGCCGTTGGCAATGCCCTATTGCTGAAGATAACATCTTCACAATTCATTGAACATAGAGAAGTTGAGCTTATGCTTATGAAGAGTCTTCACAAACATCAAGGTGTTTGATGATAGGTAGCATATATTTATGGAGACTTTATAATTCTCCTTCATTTACCATTTCATCGTATCTATATAGCTTTATCCTAGGATTCCACTCTGAAATTTAATATAAGAAAGACTCAGTTTTCATTTTCTCTTTTAGATCATTTTGGATTGATTTTGGTGTCTTGTTTTATTGTTTTCTCTCACACAGACAAAGGAATGCAGAGGGATAGAGTCATCACATGGGTGCAGAATTCCAAGCTTTAAAGATTTATGCAGAGAAGAGGAAGTAGTGAGTAGATCTGTATGTCTTATTACTACATCTCCCAGCTCATGATGGAAATGATTTATGTCAGTTTCCCACACAGCAAATTTACCTGGAATAGTTACTGCCCAGAGCCAGCCTGACCTGGAATGGTTTCAAGCAGAACACAGCATCGGACTTGGAAGTAGCTTTAAAGACTGAAGGTCTCTGGTCTTTTAGATCTAAAACTAAACTGAATGCTTGCTGATAACTTTTTTTTAAAATTCTAAAAGCTTTCTTGCTTCTTAAATGTTTAAAAAATGCTAGCTTGGGCTATTAACCCATAGCACCTAGTGGTGGGAATTAAATAAAAAAAATGATTATTATCACTTCTTTCTCTGTCCAGGAAGCTCAAAGCCTATGTAGCTAGGCTGATTAATTCTTTGTGAATCAGAGTGGAAGAAAAGAAAAAGAATTAAAATACTTTGTACAGGCAAATATGCACAGACACATGCACATTCATACATACATTTATACTTTCATTCATATACTTATTTACACATTAACACATTCACATTTTTTGTTGGGCAAAACCACCTGTCTCATACACTCCACAAACATTCATGCATGCTTACATTAATATATATACACGTACATACATATGTACAAGCTGAGCTCCCTAAGCCAAACCATCCAACCAATAATTTTATTTATTTTCTCTGGCCTTTTTATGACTTCTTAGATGAAGATTTCTTTAGAAATTACCTGATAGATAAAATAATAGAAAAAATGAGAGTTATAGAAGGATGCTGATATTAAGTTCAAAGCACTGTTTCATTCTATGTGCTTTTTTAAAATTCAAAGCAACTGTTTTTACATGGCCTTGTCTAATCATAGTGCATACCTGTGGCTATATCCTTAGAACTAAATGTTATTCCTTGAACACAAATTTGTCCCAAGTCTATTTTTCTTTTCAGTGTAATTATGAAAGCTCATTGTATTTCTTATTATATAGCCTTTACTTACTACATGAGGAATGGGAACATTTTATTCTTGATTAATGCTTCATTATATCTTTCTACCAAAGCAACTAAGACCATCTCTTAAATTTTCTTTCTAAAATTATTTGAATTAAATCAGGAATTCTATAATTCATCTGAACCTCATTATTTAATGAAAGTTCATCTTTATTTTGATCTGTAGGAAATCTGATCAGAAGGTTTGGCTACTGCTCAGGAATTATTATATTAATTTAATAATGACAGGAAAGCATATCAGCTGCAAAAAGCAACCCTGAGATGGAGTCTCTCTGGAACTGTGCCATTCAGCTCACCCATTCTAAATCATGCAAAAACAGTGGGCCATCTCCAGGAAGGTCACCTGCTAGCCTTAGCCTAATCTAGATGGCTCCTGACAAGTTACCTTATGCTTCTCTGTATATGTGTGAGTGTCTTAGTTATGGTTTCTATTTCTGTGAAGGGACACTATGACCAGGGCAACTCTTACAAAGGGCAACATTTAATTAGGGCTAGCTTATTATTCTGAGGTTCAATCCATTATCATCATGGTGGGAAGTATAGCAACATCCAGGCAGACATGGTCTTGGAGAACCTGATAGTTCTACATCTTGATCCAAAAGCAAAAAGGAAAAGAGTGTCTCCAATGTGGCTAGAATGTGTGTCTCAAAGTCCATGTCCACAGTGACTTTCTCCAACAAGGCCACATCTTCTACTACAAGGCCCCACCTTCTAAAAGTGCCACTCCTTGGGCTAAGTATATTCAAACCATACCATATGAATATACAATAAGTGCATTTTTATGCATATATTTTTACACCTCAGAAAGAGAAGAACATGCAATTCACTTCTCCACTCTTTTGCTGGTGCTTCTTTAGTGTTAAAAAATCAAACTTAAAATAATTTCATCAATGCTTTTTCAATCAGTGGTTTTAGCACTTACTTTTGAATCGGGTCATACTTGTTGTTTTACTTTTATTGTTTTCCTATTGCTACCTCTTCTGGGACTAAGAGAAAACTAAGTATTCCTTTACTTTTCTACTCCACAGAAACGAATGATTTATAGTTATTTCTTAGACAATTTTTCCTCAAATCATCACCATAGTAACCAGAGAAGAGTTGACACTTCTACCCAGTACTGATCCAGCAACTAGAACACAATTTCTTTTAATCAGTTCTTCTACCTGACTCAGAGAACAAGAAGTTATACTGTTACAATGGTCTGTCCAGCAGCACACAACAAAGCATGAACTGACTGGCAGACACCAATAGCACAAATGTTTGCATTAATGTCTGCCCATAGATGAGCTATTCTGCCTAACAGAGCATTTGATTCAGGACTGGTCTGGCTGTACAATTGTGATGCTGTCCTTGCTCATGGTTTCTCTATCAGCCATCAAGTCATGATTTAACAAGCAAAGAGGGCTTATATTCTATTCCATCCTAAAGACTGAGTTGCCTGAGTACAAGGCTGATGTTTGATCTATCATAAAAAATATTAATTATGACAAAACAATATAGTTTTTACTCAATAATCTAATAGGCCTATTAAATACAGTGAATGTTTATTAAATATTTCTTGATATAAATACAAAAACAAATGATATTTTATCTTATTTACAAAAAGTATACTTCCTTGATTTAGTTATTTAAAGTCACAGTATTGTCAGACAGGAGTGACAGAACAGAAATAGAGTCACATTTACCACATACATTTTAGATATAGCCATACATTGATTCTGTGATAATTTTTGGAAATTGTATCCCAATTTCTCTGCATTCCAGAACTGCTCAGCTTATTAGACTCAGATTAGGCAGAATTTCCACCCAGGACTTTTTACCTGAGCCTTGACAATGTGTGCAAAACTAAGTTGAGTCATATTTCCCCCTATACCATATGTATGCTGTGCTTCTGCCACTGTTCAGAGGGTTCAGCAGAATCTGCCCCCTAGTGGCCTTTGAGGACAACTCAGTGATCCAAAGGGATTCAATGTGCATGTTTCCATGGTTAGTTCTATCTCCCTCTGCCCTCTCATCCCCTCCTCCTCCTCCACACACATTCATTTAAATATGAGTTATGTCTATACTTTAAGTAAATAATTGGAGGCATGAAACCAGGTTAACACTATACAAGTGAAAACAGAATAGCTGTATTAGTTTCAGAAAAAAAAAAAAAACAGACTTCAAAGGAAGGAAAATACTGATAAATGGACTTCAGGTATATATAGGGAAATTATTGTAGCTGATAGGCTCACTATTTTCTGGAGTTTCCTGAATGCATTCACAGCCTTGAATTAAAGGGGGGATTTGTATATAGTTATCTGATTCTGATGGAAAGGGGGGCCAGTAAGATTATATGTTTGTGAATTTTTAGAGACGATATTTTATTCTGCTCAGGCCAGTACATTCCTGAAGATCTATGGCTGCCTTTGTCTAATGTCTTCAGTACCATATTCCCACAGTCTCAAGAGCGCAGCATATGCTTCTTTCATTGTTGATCTCTTAAGAAAATAAATGTAATGCTCTCAGTGGGCTAAGCAGATAATAATGAAGTCTGCTGCATCAGTATTATAGCAACTATATGAACAATGTGCTTTTAGGGAAATTACTCAGACATAAAAATTATAAAGCATTTTGTTCAGAACAATTTATTTTTGTTGGATTTGAAAACTCCACAATTTACATTTACCAATCAAAACACTAAATCAAAGTCATGAGGAGGTAGAAACCAGTGAAATTGAGCATCAAGTTTATGCAACAATGTAAAGCCTCTAAAATAATTGGTACAACACTGGGCCAGATTCATCTGAAAGTCATTGCAGATACTGCCTCACATGAATTTAAACACTGAGAAACTCATGTATATACATTAAACCACTTAAAGCAAATCATTTCAGAATGTTTTTATAATCAAATGTAATACAGTGATTTGTGTTATAATTTTAATTCATTATCTTAAAGTTTATGTTTTTCATATTGTTTACTTTAGGAAGTCAGGAGACTATCTGACTCTTGTTTCTCCCCATATACCTTTGTGCTATCACTATATTCTCTCTCAAATGTTTAAGTGTGTATTATATATTCAAATTTTGTAAATCTTTTGTTTTAGTGTAAGTGGATGATAAAATGGACTACTGTTTTTATGAATTAAATGTGCACATGATACCAGGTTTTCTTACCATTTGCAAAATGTCAAGGCTATGAAGTTTGTCTCTGAGGCTTTTCAAGTTGTCATAAAGCAGTGAGGCTTAAACATATACACATATGTACAAAACCAGATGGACTCTGTATGCTGTGCTTATATACACAAATGCATGTGTATATGTGTCTGTAATAATTAAAGAAGAAGATGTCATGAGTTTGAGAAAGAATATGGGGACACAAGAGTTGAAGGAGGAGAATGAAGGAAGGAAATCACATGAATATAGTACTTACTAGGAAATTCTTTAAAACAATTGTAAATTTCAAGTAAAAAGTGTGGTGCGCTGCTGCGCGTGCGTAGTCTCCCTCCTGAAATCGCCATTAAACACCAGTAAGGCGAATGCCTGAGCAGCCGGTAACTGTCAAAAACTGACGCAGCCCAACGTGTCATATCTGCCGAGACGCATCAGCCAATAGAGTAGGGACACGCCAACCCGATGGGTATATAAGGAGAGCTCCTCTTCCCCTCGGGGTCTTTCCTCATTTTCATTGGAATAAAGCTTGCTGCAGAAGGATCCTGGTGTCCGAGTCCGTTCTTGCTGGCGAGAAGGTGATGCGGGTCACAGTTGGTGCCGAAACCCGGGAACAGGCCGAACCATCGCCAGGCACCGAGGGAGACCCTCCGCTCACGGAGTGGATTCAGAACTGCAGACAAAGGTAAGCTCTGAGAGGCATGTTTGGCCTTGATCTATTTCGTCTCCCTCCCCAGGCAGTGCTCGTTCTCTTCCTTCTGGTTTTGCAGGATGAGAAAAGCCGCTCGACTATAGCGGCAGGCCAGGGAGTGCTAGACGAATTACAGACCAGCATGTCAGAAACAGAGCAGGATAAGCGCTTAGGAGCTCAGAAAAAAAAAGGGAGCTCAGAAAGAAAAAGGAAAAAAAGGCATGCCTAAGAAAACAGACCCTTCCAAAGACATTCAGTCCACGGAAGTGAGAGGTAAGGGAAAGGACGCCCTTGGGAGAGACGAAGGGAAAAGAAGCCTCAGAAAGAAATCTCTTTATCCGGTAAAGGAGCTGGAGGCCTCGGGGCTTGGTGGCTCTGAGTCGGAGGAGCTAACTTCCTCTGAAGAGTAAAGAGCTGCTTCAGGTGGGAAGAGCAGGGTTAGAAAGAATTGGAAAATTAAGAAAGCAGGGTACTGAGGTGTTACAATAGCTGCCTGCTACATCTCCAATGAACGAGATGAAAAGTTACATCTTGAATATGAGAGAGAGAGAAAGGGTTTTAGAAAAACAGTTGTCCTCTCTCTGAGCTGTGTCAACAAAAAAGAATGAAAAGGCTATTTCAGAGCTCATCTAGA
>NW_021604766.1:1880593-1886344 GCF_004785775.1 Grammomys surdaster
GTCCTTCTTTGTTGTCTGTCCTTGGCGCGCCAATGTCCACGTGTTTGTGTTTGCTTTTTGTTTCATTGTCTAAATGTTCTGTGTTTGTTGCATGTTTAAAAGAAAAGATCGTTAAAACTGCTTGATACAACCTTTGGGCTAGTTTAACTTTGTTTTAAAGACAGTCTTAATATACACAGCAGAGGCTGATAAGCTACCCTACACCTGTAGCTAAGAGTTGAGCTGAGCTGAAAAAGCCTTTCCAGGAATTGACTGTTGGCATAAGCTGCTTTTAAAAGAAACCAATAGCTTTTTGGGTTTTATAAAGAAGCTAAGAGTTGTTTTGTCCTAGAAAAGTCTCGGTGACAAGGTGCTTTTCTCTTGAAATTACAGCTAGAAAAAGCAACAAATTTTGTTTGATCTAAAGATAAGATATGTAGCCATTTCATTTTGTTTCTAATTGGTTTTAAAAGTATAAAAATGTTCTAAATTTTTGGGTGTGATTAGAAATTTACAACTTTGGTAACAGAAAGTTGGTGTAAAACTAACTCAGTGTTATAATCATTCAGAAACCAGAAACCAGTATCTCTTCAATGAGATATTAAAAGCTGCTTCATCAAAAGAAACTCAAAATTATAGTTAAACTGCCAGTATTCCATTGGCTACAGTTGGCAGTTGAACTGTGAGTTTGGAATTCTTTGACTCATCCATGTTTATGGTTGAGAAGAGGATAGAGGAGAGTTGCCTATTTTGTCAGGAGGAGATTACTTGATTTGGAGCTCAGATTGGAGTAACACTAGTAAAAATCATAGTGCCATGATGAATGCTCAGGCAGGCATGTAGATTGGGATATTAACATGCTACTAGGAGAAGGTCAGTGTGAAGGCAATGTTAATCAGGTTGAACTGCCTACACAGCTCTCAGACCATACAAGCAGACTTAGATACATTCATCTTTGCGATGAAATTGCACCCTCATACAATCAGGGTCTGGCCATAGCTTGCACAGAACCTGACAGCCATTACAAAAGAAACGGCCGTTACAAAGTTGCGCCCAGAAGCTTGGAAGGAGCTTAGAGCTCAATGTTTCCAAATGTTTCTTAAGGAGCCAGGAAAAGTGGTGATGGTTGCTATTTGCATTAATGGCTTAAACTGCTTCTTTAAATTTCTTGCCTGGATTTATATGGGTTCAGCAAGTATGTTCTCAGAAGCTATACACTCATTATCTGATACTTGTAACCAGGGTTTGATAGCACTAGACATCAGCAAGTCTGTTCAGACACCAGATTCTTCTCACCCCTATGGCTTTTCAAATATGCACTATATTTCTTCATTGATTAGTGGTATTGGTATTTTCATGATGGGCGCAGGACTCTCTCGGTATCATGGAGTCATGGGATTGCTTCATCCTCAACCAACGGAATCCCTTCTATGGGCATATTGTATTTTAGCAGGATCTTTGGTGTTTGAAGGAGCGACACTTCTTGTTGCCATAAATGAACTTCGCAGGAGCGCCCAGGCCAAGGGCACATCATTTTACAAGTATGTCATAGAGAGTCGTGATCCAAGTACACTCCTGGAGAGCGACCCATCAGTAAGGGCAATCCATAATGTCAAAGCCACAGACCTGAAATTAGGCAAAGTCAGATTTAAGGCAGAAGTTGATTTAGATGAACGAGTTGTTACAAGATCATATTTGGAAAAGCAAGATTTTGACCAAATGATGTAGGAAATTCAAGGAGTGAAAACTCCTGAACAATTAGAAGCCTTTATGCTTAAACATGGAGAAAACATTATTGATACTCAGGAGATGAAGTAGACAGGCTTGAGAAAGAGTTAAAGAAACAAAATCCTGAAGTTCGGCACGTAGATCTTGAGATCCTATAGACAAGATGAGTGAGTGACTTGGTTTGTGAAGAATGCTTTTACCTTTTCTCCATATATAGCAACCTAAAGTTATTAAGCCCAGGACAAGATGTTTCCTTTTTACCCATGCTGGTATGCATGTGGCTCCGCCTTGTGTTTTTTGTATATAATGGTAGTTATAATGGTAGTTTTTTGAGTTGTGATAATAGTACTTGCTTTTATGCTGTATGTTGGAATGTTTCTATATTTTCCTTTGCTATGGTGGCCCGAATGCCTCGTTATGTTCCTTGGCCTGTGGAAGCTCCTTCAGCTATGACGTTATTTGGGCCTAGGAGGGATTTTGACATAGAGATGGCCCAATTAGGTTGCCAATGGAAATATTCTGGCTTGTGTGTTACTTCTATTTCATATCAAAATGTAAGTCATGCTGCTAATGTTTCTAAGGAAATTTCCAAGTATCTTGCAGGAAATTGGTCGGAAAACTTCGATGAGACACTCAAAAAATTGAGAGCGGCTGTGGTGGCCATCAACTCGACGCGCGTGGATCTGTCCCTGACTAAGGGACTCTCCTCCTGGATCTCTTCAGCTTTCTCTTTCTTTAAAGAGTGGGTGGGAGTGGGACTTTTTGGAGCTATTTTGTGCCTGGGTCTGGCGGGTACCCTTTTTCTGCTGTGTAGGATGCGAGCTCAACGACAGAGAGATAGGATGGTGGTGGCTCAGGCCTTTGCAGCCTTAGAAAATGGTGACTCTATCGGCATCTGGATGTCCATGCTCAGGGACTAACATCGATAGCCCCTATACTATTCTTGCCCACGAGGTCTCTGTTCCATGATAAGGGCTGGTATGTCAATGACGGAGTGTCAAGTAAGACTCGGTCCACCTAAGACAGGGCGATCTCGGGTGGGGAAATCGACCCAGTGACGGGTAAGGATTTGAGCATTGCTCTCCTTTGCAGGCTCAGTACCATCATGAGGCCTCAAACGAAAGGGGCTACAGAACCTCCCCAAGAATCACCCATGCAGGGTCTCAGCTTCTGCACCTGGAGGGCCTTTGCCCATTGCACCCAGTGAAGTGAGACCTTCTGCTCCAATTAATATTTAAAACAGGGGGAGATGTGGTGCGCTGCTGCGCATGCGTAGTCTCCCTCCTGAAATCGCCATTAAACACCAGTAAGGCGAATGCCTGAGCAGCCGGTAACTGTCAAAAACTGACGCAGCCCAACGTGTCATATCTGCCGAGATGCATCAGCCAATAGAGTAGGGACACGCCGACCTGATGGGTATATAAGGAGAGCTCCTCTTCCCCTCGGGGTCTTTCCTCATTTTCATTGGAATAAAGCTTGCTGCAGAAGGATCCTGGTGTCCGAGTCCGTTCTTGCTGGCGAGAAGGTGACGCGGGTCACAAAAAAGTCTCAAGAACTCATAAACTATTACCCCACATAAATCATTTATTATGGTAAAACAAAAACTCTAATTGTTTTTGGAATAGTAAACATCTGCTTGAAATATATATACATTTATATATGTATATGTAGATAGTATAATATATAATCGCATGCATTGTATTCATATAATATAAATTTATATTTTGCAATATAGATTCTAAAATACTTATTGCAGAATATAAATTTATATATTGTATTGTACATATAACCATATAATATCTATTTATATGTAGTTACAATGTATTGTATAATGTATATCAACTGAAATAGTTTTTATTTTATAGATACATTGACAACTCATACTCATCTATAAATTTAATAGTAATTTTGACTTTAAGCCAAAACTGCTTTGTCATCATCAGTGATTAAAATGAAACAAGAATTTGAATGCATGGTGCTTTTCTTTTCACTTTTTATTTTATCCTACACCTAAGAACAAAGTTTATAGCATTTCACTATCTTGAAGACCCAATATATAATTACATCTGAAAGAAGTTGAGATTTTTATTTAGTTTTCTCACCAATGAAACCTATTCTATATAAAACCAAAACAAACAAACAAACAAACAAACAAACCCCCAAAAACCTTCATGACACAAAGTAGGTTCTCAATTCAGCCACACTTCATAGTTCACAGTCATGAGCAGGAAGGGCATTTTTCTCTTTCCTTCACACTATCTGCTCCAGTCTTCCTCTCTGAGAAGCGGACCCATAGTGCAACCATTCACACACCTGCTGAAAAATGACTGAATGTATAGCTGTCTTAAGCCAGTTAAACTATTCTATTGAGGTGTTTAAAAGAAAAATAGAAGCCATGAAAATGTACACTAATATATTAAAAAAATAGCTTGTATCATTTGTCTGTTCTCTGGTTTTACAAGTGGGAAAGAATAATGGTATTGACTTATAAGTATCAGAACATACTGTGACAAGATGGATATTATGTCAACCTGGGCATAATGTTCAGGAAAGTAGTACATATACTCCTCAAATGTATTCCTCACAGAATAAAATTATTAAGATGATTGGTCCTCAACCTTCCTATTACTGTGACACTTTAGTCCAATTCCTTGTGTTGTGGTGACAGCCCAACCATGAAATTATTTTATGCAATCCCCTACCTGTAATTTTGCTACTCTTATGAATTGTACAATATATGATATGTAATCTAAGTAGGGGTTACCACCCACAGTTTGAGAACCACTGTTCTAGATCTGTGAGTGCTTTTTTATCCCAACAAAGTTTCATTAAAATGATGATGCATTTTAGGGTGATCATCACTGAATACTGTAAACGGACAATTTATTTTTTTAACTTACTCATTTTAAATCTCTCTTACTTTCCCCTCCAATTATGCCCTCCCACTATTGTTCTCCCCCCTCCTCTTCTCCTCTGAGCATGTGCTCCCCCACCCTCACCTCCAATATCCTCCACGCTGGCATTTCAAGTCTGTGTGAGGCTAGATGCTTCCTCTCTCACTGAGGCCAGACAAGGCAGCTCAGCTAGAACATATCTAACATACAGGCTGCAGCTTTTTGGACAACCCTGCTCCATTTGTTTGAGGCCCATACGAAGGCCAAGCTGCATATCAGTTACATAGGTCCTAGGAGGCCTAGGTCCTGCCTGTGTATGTTTTTTTGGTTGGTGGTCCAGACTCTGAGAGCCCTAAGAGTTGAGATTAGTTGACTGTTGGTTTTTCTGTGATGTTCCTGTCCTCTTTGGTGATCATAATCCTTCCTTCTATTCTTCAATAAGAGTCCCCAAGCTTCATCCACTGTGAATGTCTGTATCTCTCTTAGTCAGCTGTTGGGTGGAGCCTCTTAGAGAACAACATGTTTCTGTTAGCAAGTATAACAGAGTATCATTAATAGAGTTAGGGATGGTTGCTTGCCCATGAAATGGGTTTCAAGTTGCACTGGTAATTGCTTGACTATTCCCTGAGTCTCTACTCTGTCTCCACTGCCTGCACTTCATGTAGATAGGATAAAGTTTTATGGGTGGGTTGGTGTCTCGATGTCTCCACTGGGGTTCCTGCTTGGCTACAGGAGGTGGCCCTTTCAGGTACCTTATTCCCAGTTTGGTGAGTTACTTCTAAGGTCATCATCATTGATTCTTGGGTGCTTCCCTTATACCAGGTCTCTCTCTTGTCCTGGAGATGCTCCTAATCCCCTCATCCCTGTCAGTTGCAGATTCCTTTTGATGGCATGGAATAAGAAAGACTTGTGTTGGATATAAATTCTGGAGGGATTTGCTATTGAGAAAACTTCCCACATCTACTGATCTTTCTTTTACTCTAGCAATCTGAGAGGAAAAAATATGAGTAGTGTTTACAAACAAACACACAGCATACTATAACTCCCAGAAACATAAGAAACAAAGTGTATGCGATTCTTAAAACTTTCACATTGTGGTACAAATTAACACAGAATCCAAAGACTCTCTGTAATAAGTAAAATCTATCCC
>NW_021604766.1:1891344-2010856 GCF_004785775.1 Grammomys surdaster
ATCCTCCAACTTACTCTTCTGCAGAGTTCCTGGAGCCCTGAGAAGGATGTGATAGAGGCATCTCTTTGTGGAGTTGAGTTTTCCAAGGTCTCAGACTTTCTGGGATCTTGAGTGCCTGTAGGTCTGTGTATTTATTCCCATCTACTGCAGGAGAAGGTAATGACTGAGTAAGGGATGAATGTGTGACTTTAGCTGAATGACACTAGGCATCAATGAATCAATATGTTTCTTTAGCATAAAAGTAGTATTTTCTTTCTATTTAGGTTCTTACATTATCTATTCTCTGGTCCTTGGACAGCCCAATAGCATCAGAGATGGGTTTTATCTGGTGGATTAGGCCTTAAATCAAATCAGACTTTGATTATTAATCCCACAAACTTTTTGCCATGATTGAATCAGAGTATCTTTCAAGCAAATCACCATTGAAGAATTTGTTGTTGGGTTCATGTCTATGTTTCTCCTATGGTTACATGCAGAGTACCATGAATATTACTCTAGTGCTGAATGAAGGCTCTAGGTAGGCTCCAGTTCAACTTCTTCATATTGAATAATTTGTGTAGATGTTGTCGTTAGCAAAATAGAACATTGTTGTAGTTTGTGTTGAGTCACCATTATACTTGGTAATAAGCTCTGTTGTCTGGAGATTCCTAAGGGACTCATTTGGCCGAAATACTTTATTGGGTGCAGTACATTTCTGTTCTGGAAGCTTCATTCGACAATGAGAGATATCCAGTTGGGGCTACTTTCCCCATGTTTTTTGTTTGTTTGTTTGTAGGTTTGGTTGGTTGGTTTTTGCTGTTGTGTTTTGGGTAATTGTATTTAAACTGCCTTCATATATGTATATATTTTTTCAAGCTTCTACTATTAGATTTCTATTTGATAGTCAAATAGCCATTAGGTTTATCTTAACCTCCCTGTATTCCTTCTCTTGATCCTCTCTGACTTTAAAGTGAACTTCCTCATTTTGTCTCACAACTAATGACAAAATCTATTTTACTTTTATCTAACTATTTAATTTTTAATCTAATTTCTAATAATATATAATTTAGTAATCTAATTATTTCAATCTAATAGGTAATGTTGCAAGATTTCTAAACTTACAACTTAGTTTAGAGCTTAGAAATTAGGAGATTTGGTGCCCTAGATCCCTTCCAACAATTGTATGTTATTCTGACTAATGTATTATGTCTGCTAAATCTTGCGCACTTTCTAACCCTATTGTCTTTGATTCTCAGTACTTTGTGAGGGAATTAGTTTGCTGGGCTTCTGAAATTCAAAGGAGGAAGTAACTGAGTTGCTGCTGACATTAACTTTCTACTCTAAGACAAGCAACAAGAAAGATAATAGAATGCTTGTTAAATGAATCACAATTGCTTCCTGTGGTTAATGACTGCCTGGATGGCCTTGTAGATGTATATTTATGCTGTTTAATATAAATTATTAATCAGATACTTTGTTTTGATTAGCATATCAATTGTTAGCTTTTGTTTTAACAAAATAAGAAAGATTTAAATTAATTAGAAACTTGGAAATATTGCTTACCTTAAGGAAAATGAGGATCTGTATAAACAATAAAAGAATCACTCAGAAAAACCCCAAGAGCTGCCATTTATATCTATCAATTCTTTGCTGAGTGTTTTAGACACATGAGTTCATTAAGTGTTCACTCTGTGAGGAGGTAAGTCATGCTATCACAAGGTTTTGTAGGTAAAAACTTCACACTAGAACTTCATACTAACTTGCTCAAAACTAATTTTTTGGTAAGAAAACAGAGTCCTTGGTCCAAACCACTAACAATTACCCCCTCCTTATATTAAAGTGAAATTTGAAAACTATATAATCAAAACACATAACCAGCTCATGAAATTTATCAATGGATCCTGTGTGTTACAAATTACTATTTTTTTCTCTTAGTATGGCCAGAAGAAGTAGTCTAAACATAATCCTATTGTAAATAATTTACTATCCTGAGAAAAAAGACTAAATGTAAATATCCACATGGAATGAACTATACTGGATAGGTTTCATTTTAATCTGCTTCATTTATCTGTTAAGTACCCAGGGATCTATATCTCAGTCAATATTCCAATCTTTTTAAATTAAATTATCCTCCTTTAGGGAGATAGCCTGATAAAAATGATTTAAATAGTTCAAACAATTTGAATACATTTACTTTCTAGTTTGAATTCTGTTAAAATGAGTGTCCATTTTATTCTAGAATTGAATTACTGATATCTGCAGTCTCTTTATATAAGTGAATGATAATTAAAATCAGAATACATTTAGTTTTAGTTTTAACTGTTTAAAGCTAACATTATTTTTTCCTACCATGGGGCAATTTCTTATCTTCTCAGTATTGCTGCACTATAATTATATTACAGCTTATAAAACTGTGTTTTAAAACATATAACAAATCAAATCCTAGTTTAGGTTTTAATATATTATTTGCAACAGTTTTAGGAAAACTCTATTTTGATGTGAAAAATAGTATGTGTGTTTTTTAAAAATAAACATCGCTAAGCATTGGTAGCAAACCATGACATTGTACTCTTGTTCAAATTTTCTAAATTATGTTTTATATTATTTTCAGCAAAAGAAATACAATGAAACACAATTCCTTTGAAGTGCAATTATTATTTCAGGCAACTAAATATTCTTTTTCTAAAAGAGAAAGGGATTTATTTGTTTATTTATTTATTTATTTATTTATTTATTATATGTTGATAAACATGACCATAGGGTCAGAGGACTACTTATGGAAGTGTGTTTTCTACTTTCAAGTGAAATGGCAAGCCCTTTTTTACTTTCAGTCATCTCTTCAATCCAGGTTCATATTTTTAAGAGTCATTGCTCTTTTAGTGACCTTGAGATTCATACGAGAAGACAATTAATTTACCAAAGTCAACAACAGAATAATTAATTATATGTAAAGTTTTCCTTATTCATATTTTTTAAATATTTAAATTTATGTTAAGACAAAACAAGTCTCAGAGAGGTAATAGTAAGCCTGTTTTATCATGACATACAGATGGAGAATACACTGATTAAAAAGTCTTTTTTTTAATATTAGTTTTTCCTGTTCCTTTACTGGGAAAAGTAACATTTATATGACAATTAATAAAACACAAGGAGGACCAGGAGAAAGGTCTCAGAGTTTGATGGTGTTCACTGTTCTTCTAGAAGATTAGAGTTTAATTCCTAGCCACCTATATTAATACGCTCACAACCACTTATAACTCCAGGTCCTGGGGTCTGATTCCTTCTTCTGGGTTTTGGTGGTAGCCACATACATTTATGTAGCCAGCCACAGAAACATATGAATGAAAAACAAATAAAAATTTAAAAGATACAAAAAGGCAAATAGATAAAATATATACATAAAAAGCAAAGCCTTTGCATTTTTTTGTGTGTTCCAGACTTAAATCAATACATTCTAAGTTACCTTCTTTTCCATTGCTTCAATATTTTTCATAATCTGCCATCTATCTATCTACTCAGGTACCTATTATCATGATACATTAACCTACATACCTATCTGTATGAATCCAGAAAGCTAGATTTGTTTATACTGCATTCCTAGAGAAGAATTCTTCATGAAGCAATTGAATTCAGAATAAATTGACTAGCTTGTCCCAGACCTATGTTTTTCCCTCAAAATAGTAGAAAGAGAAGACAAATGCAAGTTACTCTTTGTACTTAAATCTGAAAGTTAATATCCTAGACCAAGCACTAACCCTTACATCATTTTGGCAAAAGTTAAATTAATAAGATTAACAGTTACAGGCTTGAAATAAAGCAATATATTTAGATATTTGTCTAAGTGTATGAAAAATCTCTTGCAAAAAATAAATACAAAATGATCATGACTATATCTTGATTTGGGAATAAATGCTTTCTGCTATATTAAATGGGATCTTTTCCTAAAATTTTACTATTGGTTGAAATACTGCTTTAAAATTAATAATTTTTTTTCTGGAGAAAAATTAGTTTTAAAATAACAATGTTTGTTCCATTCAGGTCATCTTTTTATATTTTGTAGCTTCAAATCTGGATGCTCATTTATTTAAAACACCCTTTATATTAGCTAAATAACATGCAGCTTAATTAGAAATTAGAAACTATTCTATTAAAAAGATGAGTAATTATTTTCTTCCTTTCTTTTTATTATGTATTTGAAAATAAATCTTAATAATTCTTTAGCCAGGTAAGGTTCATGTCCTGTAACCCTCGTACTTGTGAAGTAGATGCAGCAGTATCTAGAGTTTAACTATGTTAGCTACATAAAGAGTTCAGGGACAACATGTGAAGCATATGAACGGCTGCTTTAAAACAAACATTCTGTATGAATTATTAAGTTAAATTTTTTATAAAATAAATAGAGAAAAATATTTGAGCAAATTAGAATGGGTGGTAAATGTGTTCTGTTTTGTGTCAAATTGACAAAATCTACAGTCATCTGAAATGAAGGAACATCTTTAAGAGAATGTCTCCATTATATCCTGCTGTAGGCAAGGGCTCAGACTATTGTGGGTGGTGCTACCTTTGGGATGGTTGTCCCGGATGCTATATATAAAACTGCAGGCTGAGTACCCCATAAGGAGTAATCTAGTAAATATTTCTTCTTCAAAGCCTCTGCATTAGTTTCTGCCTTTATTTTCCTGATTTAAATTCTAGCTGTGACCTCCCTGGATAATATATGCATACTATGAGATTAAGCACTTTCTTTTCTCCTCAAGCTGAATTGAGTCATTGAATTTACTACAAAAAACAAATCAAACCAACCAACCAACCAACCAACCAACCAACCCTCGCCCACCACTTTAGCTAAGATATTTGCATGCTTATAAAACAAGGTCAATGAAAAAGACAAAGTAAGACTGTGTCCTTTTCTTCCCTGTTATATGTATGTTACTATATCACAGAGTTTGCTTTCTCACCTATATTCAAGTTTTGCTTCTCCTGATTCCTACTGTTCATAGGATATGTTTTTACCACAAGCTTCCCTGGGCTACTATGTTTTACTGCTTTCTTTTCCTGATATAAGAACATGCTGCCCTATATTAGGACTGTGCTTAAAAATATTTTCAAATTTAAGGTAAAAGAGGAAAAGAAGTTTCATTTACAGTGAAGAGGAAGAGGTGGAGGAGAGGATGAAAGAGGAGAGGAGGAGGAGGAGGAGGAGGAGGAGGAGGAGGAGGAGGAGGAGGAGGAAAAGGAGTAGGAGGAGGAGGTGGAAGAGGAGGAGGAGGAGAAAAGGTTTGTTTTAACTTCTAGTTTCTTTCCTGTTGTTTATTTTTAATGTTTATAGTAAATTGAGAAAAATTCTATTCCTCTCTTTTAACTCTGTTTGGTATCTATTTTGCATATTTCATTAAATTTTTATCCTATTTTATGTATTCTTGCTTTTATGTATTTTATGTTTTCCTATTTCTAATTACTGCCATTAAAATTACTTAAATTTTATTTAAAAACTGTTGAGGTTATTTAAGTATTACAATGCATTTACAATAGTATTTTGGTTTCATTAAATGTTTGCAAAATAGCAATAAAAATTTATGACTATCTTTTGAGAGAAGATAATACCTTTTTCATGTCTTGGAATTACTTATACCACATAATTTCTTCTTTTATTAATGGTCTTTTTTTTACCATTTTTTTTACAGTCATCTATTCTAATTAAAAGATGTTATATTTTTGTAAGTGAATCTTTTCTTAGATGACTTTTCTGTGTAATAAGGGAATATATTTCTTCTCAGGTTTTGTGTTCTTGGAGGAAAGAAATTAGCCAGTAGATTCAGACATCTTAAGCAGAAAATCAGGAAAAAGTGAAGCAAAGCTCATACTTCAGAGAGACATTAGGGTAGAACTGTCTCAAAGTGCCATCCACATCAGGAACCTGCAATAGTAACAATTGTTGTTTTAGGAAAGTGATCCTTTTCCCTTCCCAAATATTGGACAGATCTTACCTTTAGGATTTTTTTTACCATAATTTTGATAAGCCCACAGAATGAGGATATTATAGTGAATATTATAGTGAAGTCAGGGACTTTCTAATATGCCAGACCTTTCATGGGTGACATGTTGGGCCACTTGGAAACTGTCTGTTAACCTGATTTCTGCTCTATGGAGAATTTAACTATATATTCAAGAATATTTAACTCCAAATTAGTACTCTTTCAGGAGATAGAGATGTATTTATTTTTTCTTTATTTTTAAGACAAATCATAATTTTTACTTATTCACACAGGGTTTATAAACACAAAAAAGCAGGATATGGGGAAGGGGTTGACACTGGAGTATGGGTGTTCAGGGTAGGTACAGATATCTTTCAGAACAGGCTATCAGCTGGGTGAAGGTTCAGGGGACAGGTCACTATGACTCTGCCTATGATCCACTTGTCCTTATCTAAGTTGGTACTATCTGCCAAGGCTACCTACTTACAAGCTCTATGACTACTCAGGCTGGTAAATTTCCACAAAAGCTGCCTGTTTACAATAGCTTATAGCCCTCTGTTTCAATGAGCTCTATTTTTTTTTCAGATACCTCACATCAAACGTCTCACCTGCCAAGAAAAGAAAGCTATCAAGACAGATAATTTTAGTGTAGTGAATTGCTGAGGAAGCTTTTTCAAGTAAGATTCAAGTGGTATTCTTTTATAATTTATGAGTATTATGATTTAGTTAGGTGCTTCTGATAAGCTTAGATGAGGCAAACCAGACATAATAACTTCCAATATAAATAGATATTGCTAGTAGCAGAGAGAGATTTTTTTTCCTAGTAAATTGGGCTGTGCATGTATTGTCAGTAAAGCTGGGAGGATATGCTTAGTTATACATAACTTCAAATCTTAGCTTTTAAGTGGGCTAAATTTTAACAAATGCTAAAAATTCAATATTTCTAAATTTATATGACCTAGGCTATGGTGTGCTCATTTTGTGATATGTAGTGAACATTTCTATTTTCTTCACTTAGTGTCTATAATTTTAGAGTAATAAATTGCCTCAATAAGTTTTATGAAATACTTTCAATCTCTCTTTGATTTTAAAGGCTTAATGGTTCACAGAAAATACATGAGCTGTTTCTGCATTTCAAATATCAATGCTGTTGAAAATGAAGTCAAGGAGAGACTGAGATCTTTTTATTCTTTTGGCAAGTGTAAGTCAGATTGTATAATCGAAATTCATCAATGTTTTATCATTTAAAGGAAATATCAAGGGGCTATTGCTTTATCTGGCATTTGGGATATAGCAATGAACAAGTGCATAATCATAAACATTCAGCCTAGAATGACAACTGAGATTTAAAGAAGACCAATATTTCCTACATGATTTCAAATAATAAAAATAGTTATGATAATTTGTGGTAATCCTAGCCAAGTATAAGTTTAAATCCAAAATGACATGTGACTGGCTGGTGACTATATGCAGATAACTATATGCTACTCAGCCTAATGACTTGAATTAATCCCCCTAATTTACATGGCAGAAGAAAGTAAATCATTTCTACTCATTGTCCTCTGAGCCTCTTAAGCACTCCATGGCATATGGATGATATACACTAAGATAGATTTTTAAAAGGATTACTTTTTCAAAAGTATCTATAAATTTCTCTTGTCTTTCTGCATAGAACTACAGAGGAGAAAAAACCCTCTGGATTTCCAAGTTTGTAAAACGCAACAAATGTCAATCCTGCCTTCGTTTAGCACATGCTAAGATACACAAAATTGATGAGTTGCATTTCAGAATCGATTGAAATCAGAACAGATTCGATTGAAATCAGAACACATCTTTACCATGTCTGATCCAGTGATGACGACTGAGAATAATTGCAGTTCTCATAACGGCCAGGATGTAAGGAGGACATTATCTCCAAGCAGCTGGCAGAGGGATGCCAGGAAACAAAGAGAATTGATGAAGACAGAGAGAAGAGAATATGGAGGCCTTGGGAGACCTCTCCTCCTGTTCTGATAATTCTCTCCCTGTCTTCCTATTGGGAGTTAAGCGTCACACTCCCATATTTTCTCGTATTTCTTTCAAAAACAAGGGCCTACAATCAGAAGAAAAGCATAAATTCGAGTTGATACTTAAATCCTGACTTTTTACTGTTATTTGAAAAAAATGAAAAAAAATCACATTATATATTTTTGTGTTTTCGTTGCAACATAAAACATAAAATCAATCCCTAGTGATTATTTTATTTCTGCAGTTTAATATTCACTGTAAAAAAACTCAGAGACAAAATATGAAATTTGATTTAGAGAAGGGATCTTCTGTTTTTAAATTGTTAAAATAAGCTTAGAACATTCCACATATTTGTAACAACTAACGAACATGCTAATATATGTTTGTATGGTTTTTATCCTGTTAGTAAACACATTTAATACTGAAAAATTTATTATTCAGGTGATAGGATGTACAACTCAACCCTCCAAATTTCAACTTTAATCACAAAGACAGACAGTGACTGTTTATTTGACTTAAACCCCTGTTCAATACAATAATATCTTCAGTATTATTTAGATATGTGGAGGATTGGCAAGCTAATTTATAGAGACAGTTTATTATAGGCAATCTTTACAACTACAAATCATTAAACATTAGATAACTGAGGGTTAGTGAGATTAATAGATACTTAAATAATTAACAAATTAGTCAGGCTCCTATTTTCCAATACAATTTTTCCCTTCACCATACTTCTGCTAAAGAAATAGTCATTAGGGAAGCTGGAAGCTTTGCTTTCCCTTTGTGTCCTTAAACTTTCTTCTTACAATATAACTATATTAGAAAGATGCTGGACCAGATGTTCAAGGGGAAGTTCTTTTAATAAGGATCCCAGGCTATGTCTATCTATTTGAATGCCAGACAAGAAGAAAATGTTTACCATGAAAGTGCTTGTTTATATCTATGAACAGAGAAGTATACTAATAGAAGGCACCTTGAGATTCCAGGGAATATATTTTGATTAAAGTATATGTCCAATTCATCTAAAAGCAGCATAATCAGTTTTTATTTCCCCCTAAAAATACTACGGGAACCTTTGTTGTGGTGATTGATATTAGTGATTCTTTGCTTTTCGGAGAGGAAGGAGTATTTCCAAATATCAAGTCACAGGCTTAGCGTGTAATTTAGTTTTTAGAGTGCTTACCTAATAAGGAAGCCTAAGACCTGATCTTGATGCTCAGCACCACATAATCCAGGCCTGCTGTTCACTCCTAAAATCACAGTACTCAGGAGGACATTGGAGGCAAGAATGTCAGAAGCTCAAGGCTTCATGAGAGTTTTAGGACAGCTTAGGCTGAAGACTATGATCAAAACAAAGCAAACATATTCAAATAAAAATTTTCTTCCCATGGAATAGCAACCATTTGGAAAAAAACAGAGAATGGATTTGTAACCCAAGTATACATACACAGGTGATATCTACTTATTTGTTATTATAAATGTAGATAAAATAGTAAAACCTATTTTGATTTTTATAGTGTTTTAGACAAATGAAAACTCGTATTAAATAAGGAGTACTTATAATTTTACAAGCATAATCCTTGGCTCCTTGTATTTTGCCTTCCATATGAAAATAGTATTAAGTTTTACTTTTCTGAGACTCCTGTCATATTGTTTAGATTCTACATACTATAATTTTCTCTCTATTTTCTACATAGTTTGTTCTATGGTTACAATGTTTTATATATAGAACATAAACTCAAACATTGAGACACCAGGATGATTGGATTGTCACAATACACTTGTATAGGATTCCTCAGTAGAAACCACTGTAAAAGCACATTATATCCATATCTTGACAATGGAAATATTTAAATAATACCCTGGCTTTCAGTCTCCAATCATACATTCCAAGAAAGAAAAGATATACCACTAAATCATGGTGATCTCAGTAAGTAGTTCTGAACTACCATGTTCATTTCAAAGTGTAACATATATATTTGCCTATGTAATCTCAATGACAGGTCTATTTAGGAACATTCTTAATCTTAATTTTTGTGCTGGTATTGGTACATTGTAATAATCTGTTAAATATGTTGTGTTCGGCTTTCTAGCATTTTAGACAAGATTTTTGAACATTAAATATACTATATATTTAAGCATGCCCTTGGATTAGTAAGTGTACAGCAACTAAATAATTTTGAGACGTGTAGCCTCCCTCCAAATACATGTCATTATCTTTAGCATGGTTCTCTGCTGTTCATGCTTTTCTTTCTAAGTTTCACAATACTAATACTCACATGAATTCTGTGTTTAGAGAATTCACCAAAGTCAAGGATGATAAACAATCAAGTGACACCTCTATTCTAGGGTCAACAGAATTATTAGTCTTCTGGAATAATCTTTTGTTGCCTAGTGTGGTACTTGTTATGCTCAAAGTTGTATAACCACCATTAAGGCTGGCAAATCTGTTCTAGGCAATCACTTGAACTAATAAAGGCTGGCATTAGGCTAATCTGAGGCAGTCAGATTCTTTCTTCTATGTCATATATAGGAACATCTTGATTATGTCTAATTTATTTTCTTTGGTGCTGAAATGTTATAGCCTGGATCTCTGTTCAGCATAATAACATCACAGGATGTCTTCTGAAAGAAACATTTAAACCAAAATAGAGGAAGAATAATATTAGAGATACGGAGAAAATTAAGGACCATGCTGAATGTAAGTTTTATTTCATATATATAGAACACTTTCCTTTGTCAAACCATGGCTAAATTTAGTATCTTTAAAACACAAAAATTACAGAAAATACTTATAGCTGAGCTTTAATATGAGAACATACGATTATAAGTAGAGCTTGAATTGAGATATCACATCAATTTATTCTGTATCGCAGTAATAATACGGCAAATGGTTAGTCAAAGATTTCATTAGATATTGACAAATATTAACGTCACTACCAGAATATGAATAGTGGAAGATATGATAAAGAAAATTGTTTGTGATGTTTACTAAAATTTAAAACAATTCTATAAATATATTTTCACATATATATTTAAAATAAAAAAGTATATGTAATTAGGTCTGATGTACTATGATTGTTTTCTTTGTTATTCAACAATTTCAAAAATTAAACTTGTAAGGTATCTTTATATTGTAGTACTGTAACTTAAAAAATAGAAATCATCTGTATTTTTTCACTCTGTTTAATTAAAAAGTTTTCCTACCCTCTCTTCTACAATGCACTCCAAGATGCAGAAACTGTAGTATAGATATATCTGTTAAGGCTGGGTATTCCAGGATCTGTTGGTTGTACATATAACAGTATTAATCAAAGAATAAAAGGCTGTTTATTTGAGAGTCAGGATACATGGGAGGGGGTTCAAGGGAAGGTAGCTGTGAGTGGCTGAAAAAAAAAGAAGGGGATGGGCTAAGTGATATAATTATATTCTAACTGAATCATAATACTTTTTAAAGAAGATTTTCTTTCAATGCATTCATCTTGGCAGCATGATGTTAATATATTTTAGCATTATTGCTTCATGTATATTGCAGGCATTATTTGTATGATTCATTTTATTGTTTTTTCATCTAATAATTACTTTTCTATGTTATTTTATTTAGTATGTTCCATCAGGTTTATCAGTTTCATACAAATGGCAGTTTAACTTCCCAATTTAAGAATATATAACATTTTGCTTTGCTCATACAACACATTTTAATTAACCACTCTTTTTTATTGGTTATTTTACTTGTTTACATGTCAAACATTGTCCTCCCTCCCCAGTTTATGTTGATAGAAACATTGATAATTCAAATAAACAATAGTGCAATTAATAAACATCTACAAATAGTACTTCTGTGTACTCATCTTAATCCCCTGAAGATATTCAAGTGATTGGCTATCTGGGCCATCTGATTTATACATTTTCATTTTTAAGTTCTTCTCTCACAGTAAGATAAGACTGAATATATATATAAAATATAACTTGATTCTAATCAATCTATGTTATATTCATATATAATTAAAACAACATATATGCATTAATATATGTATTTACAGTTATAAATAAACAATAATGTACAATTACTTTAACATGAACAATATGATTTTCATATCTCTATAAAGAAGGAAAAGGCTCTAGGAAAAATGGAAAAATATGTTGGAAATCAAGAGGGTGGTAGTCTAATTCTACTACGCTCATCACCTTATGGTTGTTGCCATTATTTTTGAGAATAGTGTAAACAATTCAAGTCACAGCAAATGCAGATTAAAGAACCATTTATCACTTTATCTCATTCAATAATGAACGTTATCAAAATGCTTAAACAAGTGGACACTGGAGAAAACAAATATCATAGAAAACATAAATTATAACCTTGATCACTTACCTAATATTACATGAGAAACAAGACAAATACATACATGCTTCCTAAGTTTCTTATTTAAGGGCTCAAGAAGCATTAATACAAACAGTACTGGAGTTAAATATGCTCTGTGTTTCTCAATGAAGCATTGGCATATGCCCCCCACCCCTTCCAGCTATTGTTTTACCACAAGGAACAATCTTATCTAATTAGTGTTCATTATCATCAAAAAGTCAATAAATATCTATGGAGCTGGGATTAGAGGAATCCTCTAATTCATTTCCAGAAAACATGATCAATGAATGCAGGATGGGAATTTGAGAATTCCTCTTCCTGACAAATAAAATACAAATGCATGTAACTCATATGCCACAGGCTTGTTTACATAAGCCCTCGACTTATTAAAAGGTCATTATCTAACATCTATTGAATCTGCTTTGGAATTTTATGCTAAATCATTCACTAATCTTTTCTTACAATTATTTTGTTTTGTTTTATTTTTTTTTTTTTTGCCTTTTGATCTAAGGCATATTTAGTTGTAAATATTGTTTTGCAGAGATAAAAATAATCATTATAGAATAAAATTTAGTAGGTTTAGTTCTTTTACGTGAACTGTTTTGTTTTTTAAAATAATGTTAAAAATATATTTCACACATATAATAAAGAATTAGTTCTTTGAGGAAAAAGTCAAATTCACAAATAGTGTTACACTTTGATATTTAAAAATACCAAATGACCACCTCAATTCCACACATGCAGATACATTTAAGGTATGATTTACTTTTGTGAATATCTCAACATAACCATTACTTGATAATGTTTATGCCTTTATCATTTTAATAAATAATGGAGTAATTATGAAACTATTGTTTAAGAATATTTTCTGCCAATTCATATGTAAGTAATGTGTTGCTTGGAGATGAGTTGAACATTTCTGCCTATGTGTAAAAGTTTTACATGAATCCTTCGCAAATCATGCAGATTTATGGCTTTCCAGCCCAAATACAAATTAACACAAGCAAATTTTGAAATTCTCTATTAATGATGCCTAATATTTACATAGATAAATAAAAAGAAATTGCATTAATAGATAATTAAAAAGCAGAACTAATATTCGTGCATAGTGTTTTGGAGGTGTCTTCCAACATGTTATTTATTTTGTCCATGTTATTATATTAATCTGAATTTCCTTGACATGAGAAAATTATGTAATTTTAGGATAGAAATTAAGACAGTTTCCACAAGAATTCTTTTTGAATGAAACATTAAATTGTATTGTATTATTCCCATATTATACACTTGGAGGAATTCCTTTTTGGCAGTGTCTCAAACAATTTTTCCACATCTCAAAGGAAAGGTCCTGTTAGAGGACTGAATGAATGCTTCAGTTTGTACAATAATATGTTTTATTCTTGTGGTTTTTGTGGCTGATGGAGTGCCATATTCTGTAAACTGTATTACAATGTAAAATGGTCTCCTTTAGAGTTCCAGACTTCATGAAATATCAGCAAGTATCTCATAATCTCATCCTACAAAAATATTGTTTCTATTTTCTTGAGGTTTGACAATCTTAGCAAATTTACAATTAGGGAAGAATATTGGTAATGTTTTTGTGAGTGTATCTTTGTCCATCTCTCATTTTTATGAATATGGTTGCTCAATTTAAAAAAATAAAATGTAAAACATAAAAGTTTAAAGAGTATACAAAGAAACAGCTCAATAGACATAAAGAAAATTGACTTCGAAAGAACAAATACTGGAGAAATACTCAAGAAAATGTAGGCATAAAGTATGTCTTAGTTAGGGTTTCATTACTGTGAAGGATATCATGGCCAGAGAAACTCTTATAAAGGACAGTATTTAATTGGGGCTTGCTTACAGGATCAGTGATTCAGTCCATTATCATGGTGGGAAGCACGGCAGAGTGCAGTCAGGCATGGAGCTGGAGGAAATGAGAGTACTATCTCTTGTTCCAAAGGAAGCTAGAATACTTACATCCAGGAAACTAGGAGGAAGGTCACAAAGCCCACCCCCACAGTGAGACACTTTCTCCAACAAGGCCACACCTACTCCAACAAGACCACACCTCCTACTAGTGCCTGGGCCAAACTTATTCAAAGGATCACATGGTATATGAAAGTGAGGAAGACATTTCAAGAATTAAAACCAGAATTCATTAAAGAGAGAAAATCATTGAAGAAGAATCTGGCTGAAATCATGGACTGAAGCTTGAATTTTAATCCATAATAAACCTCTTTCTCTTTATGGTCCTTTTGTCAGGTTATTTTATCTCAGTTGCAGATGTGAAACTAGGCCAGGCAGTTTTCCTCAGTTATGTGCCTATTGGTAGCCTGTACTGTTCCAGTGAGCAGTTCTGTGGAGGAATTTTAACTCAGCAACATAGATAAGGTATCACAACTGAAAATATGATCTGTCCAGAATGCAGATACTCCCTGGATTATAGTATTTTATGAGTGAAATATAGGCACACTCTTAGTACACATCTTTGATCCTTAACAGTAAAGGTGAGGTTATTTTGAAGCAGCCATGTTGGAAGTGACATCTAATTGAAGGGCAAAGTGACTGAGTCAAAGATAGGACATAGACAAGCCACAGGAGAACAGAAGAGGAACAAAGGCTACATAGAGCAGTGAGAGAAAAAGGAGATGAGTGGCGTGTGTGTGCGTGCGTGCGTGCGTGCGTGAGAGAGAGAGAGAGAGAGAGAGAGAGAGAGAGAGAGAGAGAGAGAGAGAGAATGTATCTCTGTGTATATCTGTGTGTGAAAGAGTATATCTGTGTGTGTGTGTTTGTGTGTATGTGTGTGTGAGAGAATGCATATCTGTGTGTCTGTGTGTGTCTGTCTGTATGTGTGTGTGTGTGTGTGTGTGTGTGAGAGAGAGAGAGAGAGAGAGAGAGAGAGAGAGAGAGAGAGAGAGAGAGAGAAGTGAAGACAAAACTTCAGAGAATAAGGAGCAGGAATTAGAACGCATTGCCAAAGTTAGTAGGAGGCCAGGCAGAGCCTGTTGATTGAGGACAGTGCATGCAAGAGTGGCTAGACTAGGTCTGGGCAATAGTAGTGTGAGCAAGACTACATCTGGGGACTTTGAGAGGATTCATCAAGATAAACATCAGATAGTTATAAATCCTGACCAGGGTGAAGGATGTAAATTTACATACATATATACATACATATATACATACATACATACATATATGCATATATATATATATATATATATATATATATATATATATATAAGCAAAAAGTAAGAAAATTCAGACCCTTACCCCAACAAACAGAGGTGTTGTCAGATTAGTACACAAGTTCACTCAACTATTGATGAGACTCGTTTCACAAAAAATTTAAGTGAGAAACACTGAACAGAAATATTCTTAAATTTAAGAAGAAAGAACATTTAGAATAAATTTATCTTTATCGCCCTTTTAATTATTGAATTAAGAAAGCATTTTGCTTTGATCAAAACAAATCCTAATATTTTTATGATCTAAGATTTTAGCATAGCATTTATGTGGGAGAAAGGGCATGGTATTCTTGAATAGAGGGTATAAAACAATACAAGACATTCTTAATTTATTTTACTGTTTTTGACATATTTTATCCTTTTTATCCTCCAGAAATTATTGCACAAATTTAAAAAGAAATAACACATTTATGCATTTATGTTCATTTCATTTAGATTTTCTTTAAGATTTCATTTTTCAAGAATCTTCTTTTACTATGCTGCCTTTCTTTTTAATAAAAATGTAATAGATCTTATCAAAAATTTCTCCAACTATTAAGATGATTACATAATTTCTTAACTTTCTATTCTGTATTAAATATCTTTGTTTCCTTTTTAAGCTCTTCATTACATACTAAAAATGAACATGTCCTGCAGTAATAATGCTCTCCTGGTTATTCTGGTAAAAATGACTTTCCTTTTTCCTGGGGATAGAATAATATTCCATAATTGCCTTCTTTAAAATTGGCAAACTTTTACAGATATCCGTCAAATGAGAATTAGTAAAACACTTTTATTATGCATAGTAATAGTAAGTTCTGTAAATTAAAGCAATACATATGAAAATACAAATAATAATGAAGTTGTACTATGAAAATTACATAACAAGTAAATTGAAGGTAAATATGTACTATAATTCTATTTTTATAGTTTAAAATTAATGATAGTAAGCAAGTGGTTATCAAAATTATAAGTGTCCAAAAACTTAGGATCAAAACATTTGTGAGAGTGCTCACTTTGTGAAAGTGGGGGAAAATCTGGAAGAAAAGAGGGGTCATAACATGGAGTGAAAGCTTGCTATTTTTGGATGTAGGAAAAGAGATGTTACCATTTTAATGTCTTTGAGGTGTTCCTCCTGATTTTATTTTTATTTTTCAAAATAAAAAGTAATCAATTTAAGAAACTACATTGAAACAACAGACTAAAGCAAATTTTATTTATAGGAGAAAAGTGTGGTGGATAAAAGTCACAAAAGCATGAATGTTATAAATAAATAATCTATTTTTTATTAACACCTTTTACAGATTTGAGCATATATTATTGACTTGTTTCTGTCAGTCTTTTCTACAAAGCTCAGGTTCCATGATGGATTATGCAAACTTCCCCTTGTGCTCTTTCCCAGTGTATTCTGAGTCCACAGTATCTTGTTTAATAATCAGAAGTTATGTAGATTAATGTGTAACAAATGAAAACTGAAATATAAGAGACCTAGTGTATTCAGCTCTATCTCCTTTTATTGAAACTAGTACCTCATTATAGGGATATGTTTTTTTTTTTCTTGAAACAAAGATATATGTGAAAAAAATTGAATGTAACCCCTTCAACAAAATGTAATCCACAATAACAAAGTCAAACATATTAAAGGAATAAGACAGAGGTTACAAGCTTACTTAGCTGACTTTTACAGCTGCATTTCATAGTTCTCTTTGAATTATAGCACAATTTAAGGAAGGCATTAGCTTCCTGCAATGTCTGCAAAAATGTCTTTCTGCTATAAAACATTAAAACATCCCACATTTTCCTGGGGGAAATATTATTTCTCAATTTGTTATTGCAATAACAGAGACCATAGCTGCAAGTGATAATATCAGAATTGGGAATAAAATTATGGGTAGTTTTTTCTTGTAATGATAAATGGCTTGCCAGGAGAGGGGTTTTATCCCTTTGCAACAGCAGTATCAACTCATTGCACTGCTTATCTCTGTCAGAAGTATTCTAATGGTTTCTGAAAATATAGTATGATTTCTGCTTAGAACCCTAGTTAAGAACTCAGGACTATATTCAGTTGTAGCAAAGATTTAAGAGCAATTAGAGACTTTCATAAATGCAATCTCACAACTCATTCTCTATGTTTTTAATTTTTTTAAATTATTTTTTGTTTGTTAAATGCCCATTCACTCATTAATTCTTTTAAAAAGAAGGAAGAAAGGACAGAAGGAATGAAGAAATGGAGGGAAGAAGAACAAAAGGAAGAAAGGGAGGGAGGGAGGGAGGGAGGGAAGGGGAGGAGGAAGGAAGGAAAGAAGGAAGGAAGGAAGGAAGGAAGGAAGGAAGGAAGGAAGGAAGGAAGGAAGGAAAAAAGCAGCCATTGCTTGGTATGATTTCCATTCTCCTTAACATTCTAGCTAACTATGATTTTAGCCCCTGTGGTAGATTATTAAAGAACATAAAGCTTCTTCTAATGGCCATGCTAACAGAATTATAACACATAGGTTAACATGGCCCTGTTGTGCTAATTTGTGCACTAAATATACTAAAGTGGTTACAGTTCAGTATTTTTAATTTTAAAGAAAACTTATTACCTAGAAGGTCTCATTCTTAGATACACTTAGAGCTGCTTAACTTTCCTCCTTTCCCTTCCACCTTCCATCCTTGTTCCCATCCTCACGTCATCATCATCTTTCTGTCTTCAGCAGTGTTTCCTGTACTTTCCAGTCCCTTGCACTTTCCTACCCTCCCTCATGATCTTCTCATCTCTCCTTTTTTACTTCCAGGAGTTTCTTTTTAAATCTCTAGCATTAGGACTCATTTTTGTATATGCATATATATCAAAAACTTGTAGCTTAAGTATACATGAGAGAGAACATGTTTGTCTTCATGAGAACATGTTTGTACTTAATGAAACAAGCATAGGTAATGGCTTTCTGGTTAGGGTAGTAGAACTTAAAACGTAAGGACAACAGATTACACATAAAATTTAAAAAAACACAAACAAAAAAACAAAAAATAAAAGACTATTGCACAGCAAAGGAAACAATCAATCCTGTTAGGAAACAACCAACAAAATAGGAGGAAAGGACTTCAAGCCCTTCAAATTCCCAAGAGAAGAAATAAAACTGACATTACTTAAGTTTAAACTATTAAACATGTTGAATAGTGGGTGGCATTTGATATTTTATTAAAGTTAAATACATTATTTCTTTGTAAATGATTTGTTACTTGAAGTAAATTTATAGTTTTCCTTTTACTTTACAAACTTTGAAAATTTATTTTATTAAATATATCTTTTGAACATATACAAATGTAAGAAATGCATAAATATCCCTCACACATTTATAATGTTTTGTTACACTGATGTTCTTCAAAGAAATCTAGGTAACCTTGGGATTGGTGTTTTATTTTGAAGCCTGTGGGATCATCAGTAGGTGCACAACTAAATACACTGATATTTTCCTACCCTCTATTTCCTCACCACTTCCCCGAAGTCTTTCCATAGATGATGCTTCAGATGCAAACATTATGGTCTTACGAAAGCTTCACTTTTCCTTGGTTGATTGTTGGTAAGACTTGTCTTGTGTCTTTCCAAGGTAGGTAGTAACAAAAATTTTGGGCCAATGATTGCAACAGCTGTTTTGAATTTGGGGCACAGTGTTGTAGCTGGATACCAGAGCTTGTGTATCATTCATATTTCATTTTCCCCTTTCTTCAATATTCATGAGGCTTTCAAGAGGTGGTATAAAAGTTCTGTTGGGGGCTGGGGGCTAGGAGCTTCTTCTTGTCCTTCTTGTGCTGCTGCTATGAGGACAGCTCATACTTGGGCCTACGGATTATATTTAGTAAGCCACTGTTTGCAGGACAAGAGTCATCCATTCACCCAGTGAAACTCCTTTTACTCTCTGTCTTGTACCTTTTTAAATTAGAAGTTCATCAAGAAACTTACAGCTTCTACAAACTCTCTTTATTTGGGTTCATTACCTGGAGCTTCTTACCTCCCAGATTTTCTGTTCTTGTAGAGGACCAGGGTTCGAGTCTCTTGTAGAGAGCTCATAACTATTCATAACTCCAGTTTCAGGAGATGTAGCACCTTCATCTGGACAACTAGAGTACCTGCATATGTAGCACACATAAAAACACTCAAGCATACACATGTACACATAAAATGATAAACAAAGTAATATAAAATGAATCAGCCACTCACAGTATTCACTATGTTTACTTGTCTTTCACATGTGTCCTCAACATTTCAAACATCTAGAAAGATGCACAGAAGATCTTTAACAATCTTCATTGCAATAGTCCAAAAATAGATATTTATTAATTTACAGAAATACATTAGAACATTTCTTTAAAACCTAAAAAAAATCCAAATCCAATTAAAATCACATCTTTGTGATGTGATAAGATTTCCAGCTAGGGGAAAATTACTGAGTTCAATCATAGCATACCATAAATTAGGATATCTTCATACCGCAGTTGCAGTACCACTATACAAATGAGAGGGAAATACAGGATTTTTCTCTTCCTCTGATCATTCTGAGTTACAGTCCACAGCAGCTCAGAAGGTTTCCAGGGAATGAGCAGGGTTGTGTAAAATGCAACGCATGTATTGCATGTCACAGTAAACTTCTTCCTTTTACTTTCCTCTCTGGCTTCCCACTCTTATCAGTCAATGATAATTTCTCAAGGAAAATATTTGTACAAATCTTTGTCTGATCTTCTATCACTAGACTATCCCATATTAAGATGGAGGGTGAAAATGTTTTGTGTATTTATTTCTTATTTTTTATATGATTCTTTTATTCAATGATAATATGTAACTGTCATGCTGCTATTTGTTATTCTGATTTTTCTGGAAAAAGGAATATGCGGCAAAGTAAAATCTATATTGTAATAGTCATGAGATAGCATAAAGATTTGTAACAGTGTGAATAGCTGCTCATCTTTACCAACACAAATTCTTCCTTTTCTTTCTAGGTCTTGAACGTGCTTCACCATAACTAGACTGTGGGCTTAGCTGTTTTCGATTTTCAAAAGTCACTCTGTGAAAATAACAAATCCAATTGTTTAGCTAAAAGAATACTCACACTGGTGTGTTTATGTGTGTGTGTGTGTGTGTGTGTGTGTGTGTATTTGTGTTTACTACTTGTCCAGCTTCCTTTAAGTAGCTGCTATCTCTTCACTTACATCTCCAGAGAGATGCAAATGAGGAATAGCAAGGCCAGCAACTCTTAGGTCTCCAAATGCTGGTTTTCTGGCTTAGTTCATATAGTAGATCTGTCATCTGATAAGCTTAAACCTAAAATCAAAGTTTTTGTTTATTTCTCTTTTTATAATTTTGTACTTTGGCCAATACATTTTGTTTGTTTGTTTATATATATGTGAGATCTGCAAATTTTTAGGAGGGCCAGCTGGGTCACATTCTATCATATCCATACAGACTTTCAAAGAAGTTGAATATTTTCCTTCAAATACTACATCTTACAATAAAACCAAGAGCTATAGTAATTAATAATAATATAAAAGTTTTATAAGAGAATTATCAATTATTTTCCATTGACTTGCTATTACAGGTTTATCAGAGAACAGTACTCTACTCAAATAATTTTGTCATGCCTCTGGCACTAGAAAACTAATTACAATTTTTCTAATACTTAATAAGTCTCATAAATCATAATGTTTAATTTGTAGCATAGTATTTTATCTTATACTCAATAAAGAAAAAAAACACATATTTTTTCTTAGCAGAAACATATTGTACCAGAACTGTTGGTAAATTAAAAGTCACTACTGTATATAGTCATACTACCAGATTCTTTCATTTCCTTGGTCACTTGAGGTTCATGTGTATATTCTCTACATCTTTCTTTGAAGATAAAGTTCTTTATTGGAACTAGGATGTAACTAGAATTCACAAGTGGAATTGTAGGAAAATTTAAGACAGCTACCCTCATTTTAGCTGAGCAGTTCTGTGCATGTTTGTCTCTGTAGGCTCATTGATGAATTTTAAAGTAGGGCAACCAAAGTCCTTTAAAACACAGCTTTAAGAGAGAGGCAGCAAGCTTTTAAAGCCCACTTTGAAGATGTTTGAGTGTATAGGGAGTGAGTGCTTGGGATTTGTGTGGGTTTGAAGTATTCACAACTGTAGAAACTTTTGAGATAATTCAGAATAGTTTTAGGGTAAGTCCAGAAATAGTTTGATTTATGCTGCCTTTTATTACTGTACATATTAAACATTTAAAAAACTATTTATATGTTGACCAATATTTTTATTCTTGAGCATAAAGAAAATGTTCACTGCTATATTTTTAATTCATTCTTCTGTTTTAATGATAAAGAAGCTGTAGCTTTCATACCTAAAGCAGATCACTATCTGTTTCAGTGAAGCATTGAGGGAGGAAACCCACATGAAGCCACCCTGTGTTGATCATGCTTACCACAGTGTCAAATTTGAGCACTTGCTTCAGAGACTAACCAACCCACAAAACCTAAAATATTAGTCATTTGGTCACTACAGGAACATCTTCACTGAATCAAGCTTTATTCAGTAGCATTTAGTATGCATGAATATCATGTGGTAGAATTGTATAAAGCCAATCTATAAAGTGAAAAAGCTGGACTTTAAATAAATTTAACACTTTTCTTACAGCTACAAAAAGTTAACTCTATGACTCAACTTGATAAGGAATTGTTTTAAACTTAATCTTTATTTTCAACTTCAAATGCACAAAAGTTACCTAGTATAATCAGACCAACTTAGCACCAGTAAAGTAGCAATAAGAAAAATATTGTCTTTAGTTATTTGTATAAACTTATTTTTATCTGTTACACAGCCATATTATTTTTTCATGATAATTTATGCCATAAAATATTTTTCTGATTTTACCTTTTAATCATAAAACAAATCTGTAAATCTAGCTTGTATTCACCTGATGCAATTGGCTTGGCTTCTTAAACACTTACTGCTGAATAAGCTCATCCTTTCTTGAACTCTGGCTGGCTGGTTCAACTCAACTGTTCTGATCCAAACTCCTCTCCAAGCTGACTGATTCAATCTGGCATCTGCCAGGAGAATTGGTCTCAAACTAACTCCTGCAATTTGTTCCAATCTTCTGGCTCTTTCTTATTTTCTTGCTTCATCTGCCTCTTCTGACCTGCACTGAATTGTATGAACTCATTAATGAACTCAACTCCATGAAAGTGCACTCACTGCTCTGATTCCCAACTGTCTCTCTCTCCCTGTACTGCTCTTAAATAGTATCTCCTTCTTGTGCTTTTCTCATGCGAGTTGAGCTTATCCACTCTCTGACTCATTCTGTTAAATCTTTCTGAGTCGTCACTTTGTCTGCCCTTCAATTAGATGTCACTTCCAAACATGGCTGCTTCCTTCTACATTAAAGGTACATACTAATGGCAAGTCTGTTCCAGCAAGAATGATTAAAAGATCTGTGGCTTGTCTGTATTCCAGTCAGATCCACAAACTTAAAAGGCCATTGGATATACCCAGAGCAGCCATGTTGCTGAATTAAAATTTCTCTGCACAAATCCCTAGAAATGTATTTTAAAAAGGCAAATGATAATTAAAGCTGAGTGTATTAAACTACTAAAATAAATTTTTATAAAGTACCATGAAAGATATGCTTTTTTTTTTTCGAGACAGGGTTTCTCTGTGTAGTTCTGGATGTCCTGGAACTCACTCTGTACACCAGGCTTGTCTTGAACTCAGAGATCCGCCTGTCTCTTCCTCCCAAGTACTGGGATTAAAGGTGTGTGCCACCACCGCCCAAAGATATGCTTTCTTAGTTTGCTCTTCTTTGAGATAGATACCTAAGGCAGACCCACTGACTTCATGCTTCTCTACATTCCTTGTAAAGAAATTCCTTTTAGAGGAACTTTGTGATTCTATTTATTCCTTGTATTCTCTGACCAGGTAATCCAGATAATTATAAAATCCTAAGTATGTAGATCTGTCTTCTCTGCCTCATTTTTGGGGTTGTGATTCTTATTTCTCTCTATGAAATATCTGACTCAGGAAGTCACTAATGTTTTCCCTAGTAATCACTATTTTCATCCTGTGAAGAATTATCCTCATTCTCTCTAGATAACGTTTCTAGAGAAACTTAATCATGTTACTTTCTTTTTCAAAACTTTGTATGACCTATGTTTTTCCAGTACAACACCTATTCTTTTGTCATTACATATTTAGGACCTAGTGAACAGTGTGTGCTTGAGGGAGAATTAGAAAACTCAAATGCCAAATATAACTAAGATGTAAACCAATTTGATGATTTGCCTTATTTATATAAAAGAGCTATCTTCTTTCTTTTGTCAATAAACACTGTCCTGGTGTTTCCTTCTACTCTGCATTTATGATACCTCATCAAATATGCCAACTCAACTTTTATAAGTTTCTTTGTAACAGCCTATGGAACATTCCTTTCAGAGTGAATTATCTTCTTTTGCGTTACTACCATTCTACTATATATAGTTGTCTTTTTTTCATAAATCATGATCTCCATGAGAATAATTATGAAACATTTATCTATTTGTAACTTCCCAACTTTTGATTCTACATATGCTATAAATAAATTAATGATAAAGTATTAAAATCAGAAATTTGGAAGCTATGCTTTATAGTTGAAAGAGTATGATTGACTTATATTTCGCATACAGGGAATGATAGATGATTCATTGAGAGTATTAACATTTGAATGCACATTAAAGAGAAAAATTACAATTTCATTATTATTATTAAAATACAAAACTCAAGTTCCCTTCCCTTCTTTCTCCCAGTCCTCTCCACTTTTCTCTGCCCTCCCCTTTGCCATCCATTCCTCTGTTTCTCTTCAGAAAAGGGCAGGCTTCCCATGGATATAAATCAAACATTACATATCAAGTTGCAAAAAGACTAGGCACTTCCACTTTTTTTAAGGCTGCTCAAGGCATCCCAATATGAGAAACAGGGTCTCAAAAGATTTGAGAAAAAATAAATTATTAAAAAAAGCCAATAAGAGAGTCTCCCACTGTTAAGAGTCTCATAAGAAAACTAAGCTATGCAACTGTAACATAAATGCCAAGGTCTTAGGTAAGTCCCATGCTGGCTGAATGCTTCCTTGTTGTTGGTTCAGTCACTGTGAGAACCTATGAGGACAAGTTAGTTGAGTCTATGGATTTTGTTATGGTATTTTTGACTCCTCTGTTTCCTATAATTCTTTCTTTCCCTATTCCTCAGGATTTCCAAACTCCACGTAATCTTGACTGAGGTTTCTGAATCTTCTCCCATCAATTGCTGGATGAAGCTTCATTGATGACAATTATGCTAGTCCTAGTCTATGATCATAACAGAGTATAATTAGGAATTATTTCACTGACGTTTTAATTATTTTTATTTTTTTTACCAGTCCTGTATGTTTGGGTTATCTAGCCTTTAGTTCCTGGCTCTCCATCCAGTGTCAGAGGTCGGCTCCCTCTCATGTCAAGGGTCTCAAGTTGGACCAGTCACTGCTTGACCACTCCCACAATTTCTGCACCACCTTTACCCCAACACATCTTGTAGGCAGGACAAATTGTAAGTTGAATATTATTTGGCTGGATTGGTGTCCCAATCCACCACTAGAAGACTTATCTGGTCAAATGAAATGACCAGGTCAGGATCCATATTCCTTACTGCTAGAAGTCATAGCTAGGGTCACCCTCATATATTCCTGGAAGCTTATATTACACCAGGTTTCTAGATTATTCCCGAGAACCTATTTTATACCTGCCAGAATGGCTAAGATCAAAAACACAAGTGACAGCTTACAGTGGTGAGGACTTGGAGCAAGTAGAATGTTCCTCCATTGTTGATGGGAGCAGAAAATTGTACCGCCATTTTGGAAATCAATATGAAATTTTCTCAGAAAATTTGGCATTGATCTATATCAAGACCCAGCTATACCATTCCTTGGCATATCGACCCATAGGATGCTGTACAATACCAAAGGTATACTTGCTCAACTATGTTCATCAAAGCTCCATTCACAATATCCAACCAAAAAGTGAATAATGAAAATGTGTTATCACTACACAATGAAGTAGTACTCAGCTATTAAAAGCAATAACATCATTACATTTGTAAGTAAATGGATGGAACCAGAAAAATTCATCCTGAGTGAGATAACCAGGACTACAAATGATAAACATAGTATGGGCTAAGTTAAAAGTGGTTACTAGCTGTAAAATAAATGATAACTATTCTGCAATCAACAGACCCAGAGATAGTAAGTAAGAAGAAGGGCTCAAGGGAGTGATGCATAAATCTCCCTGGGAAGTGGAAATCGAATAGACATAATGGGTAGAAAGGGTAAGGGGAAAGGGAACCAGTGGGATCAGGGGCTAGTGATGGGAGAGAGTACTGAAAAAATGACAATTTCAAAGTAGAAAACAAGGATGTGGGAAGAGTGAGAAACTTAGAATCAGAAAAGCAGCATGTGCACACAGAAAGTATGTGACTAATGCAGGAAATGGAAACAAAAAACTTTGAACAATGTTGAACTTTATTCTGTTTAAGAGAGAAGGGAATTAAAGACTAAGTTAAAGCAATAGAAGGAACACAAAGTGAAAGACACATTGTAAATGTACTTTCACATTTTATAATCTTATTTCTCAAAGATCAGAATATTTTAAATAGCGTACTGAAGTGATTTTTTTTATAAATAATTTCACAACACTCAGTCTAGTCATTTTGAGGAGACTAGTCTTGAGACTGAGTCTGCTTGGACCTGAAGAAAAGGCTGTTGGAAATTCAAAACACACAAAAGAAAACGGGGAGAACTAGAAGATCAGCTGTGGTCAGCATGTGATTTGTGAAATTGCTTTTCAACAAAGCAGACCCTGTATTTCATTACATTGGGGAAGTATCTTTTCAGATTTTCTTCTACCCAGTCCTATGAGACAGTGTTTAGGAAGCCTAGTTATCAATGATCTCTTATCTCTTTTGTAGCACTTTAGGACCTGTAATCTGGTGGCTAATAAGCCTTTTGAATTAGGCTTTACACATCCTTAACTAAGTGTTAGTAGGTGGCTTATATATTGTGTCTCCTATAATAGTAATCATTTTAGGCAGCAGTTGTGTTTAATAAATGAATTAATAAAAGACTAGCATCAATTTTTGGCATTTATGAGATATAGGATAGTTAGTACAAGTACCATGATTATAATGTTGAATTCTTTTCAGATTAATTGCTTTTCTTATGATTTTCTGTAATTATTTGATATAATGCTGTTTTTCATGATTAACTTTACACAATGAATTATTAATTTTTATTTAATGAGGAACATATTGTCTTTTAGTGCTACATCAGCAAAGGTTGATATAGATTCAGCTATGAAAATTTAATTAAATTTCTCTCATAAAGTTATCTATAACTGTTGTATGGAAGGTCACTGTTACAGGACAGATTGTAATAAAGCAGTACTCAGAAACACAGTCAATTTGACGCCAAAAGGCAAAACGGAATTTTAGGAAGATATTGCTTTGTGCCATTATGCAATAAGCATGTAAAAGCATGCAAAAAATTCATAGCTTACAGACAATGAGCAAATAAAATGTTATAGATAGTATTTAGGAAACAGCATTAAAGAAAGCAGGAAGAAATAATTGTAGAGTATGAATTATTGAAGAATAAAATATGCACAAGCAAAACAAATTATAAATATTGAACAAAAGCATCTTACTTGTAGGCTAGTAGAACTCTTGGGAAGAATAAAATGATACCATGTAATATACACCCACTGAAAATAAAGTTTAATCTCATTTTTTATAATTTCAAAGAAAAAGAAAAAATAAGTTTGAAATCATGCTTGCCATGTGCACATCATTTGCCCTACGTATGGAAGTTGAAAAAAATATTGTCACCTTAGCTAATGAGCTTCAATTTTGTACTTGATTTTTTTTCATCACAAATATAACTTTTGGGCTCCTTTCATAAGTATCTACAGATTTCTGATCATATAAAATTGTTAGTGTTTAAGATGTTATTATAAATTTGTCTTTAAATATATACTGACATTCAATATCATGTTTAATATGTAAGAAGCTATGAATTTAGTAAAATAGTTATTTTAAACTGTAATTAAATAATAAGCTGTATCAGTATCTTTAAGCAATATAATTCCAAGAAGCTCCACAGAACAGGCTTTTTAATTTTTCAATTTTTTGTTATTTAAAACAATATTTAATTTAAATATCTTTTTTGTTATATTTTACCCCTCTTCCAAATCTTCTCCCTCTTTTTATCAAATCAACTTTAAGTTTTCTTGCAAAAACCAAGAAACGTTAACCAAGAAAACAAAATAAAATAACACCTCAAAAAAAAGCAAACAAATAAACAAACACTGAAGTGTAAGCACATAAAAGCACACAAAAATTATGGAGGCCATTATATGTTGGTCAACAACTAGTGAACATGAGGCTTACGTTGAAGTGGTTGATATACTCAATGTCATTTCATTGGAGAAAACTAATTTTTCCACTCCTAATGTGTATAAATGATAGTTCAGTTGTTAACCTGTGTCCTAGGGGCTAAGCATTCATTCGTTTATTCACTCATTCATTCATTCATTCATTCACTCATTCCTGCATACATTTATTTGAATATTACAAAATAATATATAATAAAACAAAACTTATCACATCAATTTGAAAAGGGCAAACCAGTTGAAGGAATAGAGGTCAAGAGAAAGGACAAGAACGAAGACCCACTTGTTCACACACTCAGGAATTCCATGAAAACCCTGAACTGGAGACTGAGCAGGCAAGTTCACTACAGACCTTCACTTCTACTTGTCCTACAAGTACAAATCAAATCTCCCAGTGTCATTCTCAGCTTTGCAACATAACACCAGCTGTACTCTCCCTTCCCCACCTTTCCCCATGGCCAGTGAATTCCACAGAGTTCCCCCTCCTAACCTTCTTCCCTGCAACTCATTGCTTTATCTCAGCCCCCAACTCCAGCAGACACTAGCTGGGAACCCATAGGCCCCTCCTCCCAAGGAAGCAGGTAGGTAAACTGGAGATCTTCCCTTTTCCCTCTGCTCCTCCAGAACCAATGCCCCTGCTTATTTTTTTCTGGCCAGATCTCCCAAAGATTCCTTTGTACAAGTGATAAATTTTGCTTTTAAACATATTTTTTTTACTCTTTGAGGATTTCATACAGTATACTATTATGATGATCATATTCACCTAAAATTTGTCCTCTCCATGTTTCTCATATCCCCTTACAGAGTCTCTTCCAACTTCAAAAACCCTGCTTATTTTACCTCTAAAGTATAAAATTTCCAGTAATTTGAAGTAAAAACAAGATATGACTCATAAATATGAAGTACCAATGCATTACAGTATCTCACTTGGACTATTTGTAATTTGTAATGTAAGACTATGTTTTCTATTAATAGTACAAATTAAACCTGAGCTTATACTATTTGCCAACTAGTTTACTACTTTTCAAAAATAGCAGTAGGAACAATCTAAAGCAAGTCCTGTATAGTTATTTTTTTTTCTGTTACTTTCTTGCCTATTAAATAAAGAACTTCTCTTTCTGGCCAATGCCAAAGATGTCTTCCAATGCTTTCATAAAAAGACATCCATAGCTTTCTTAAAGCTTATTTATTTTAAATTAATACTCATTACCTTTAAATCCTTGGCAATGAGAAGACGTAAATGCAAAAGTCAGTTGCAAATAAACAGGATTGCATGCTCATTAGCATGCATTCAATAATGCAAAAAATGTGGAGGAGAAGCTAGCAAAGTTCTAAACATCCTAAGACAGGAATTATACACATCAACAGTAAGGATTTTATTATAAGAAATAGTTTGTAAAAGACCATAGACCTCCTAACCATAAATGTAAATAGAGAATACAAAGTTTTTTCTGAATGAAAATGTGGATATATAAGTATTCTGGCTAAGCATCATAAAGCCCTACTAAGTCTTGAAGGGATTAATAGCCAAATTAGGTGAATAGTAAGCACATTGGTGTCAAATGTACCCTGATATTCATTTTTTAATCTGAGTAATTATAGATTCACTTTAATTAGCATATTAAATATATTCATACATATGAATGGAGCTGGTGGCATGTACATAACATAACAGTGATACTTTTTCATAACAGTGATATTCCATGAGTGTTAAAAGTGTGTAATGTAAGTACAGGTTTGTATTGGGTAAAATTTTACATGCAACAGTAAGAATTTATGAATTTTCACATTTTATACAAATTTCCAAGGGTAAAACATGTCAAGTTATTAGAATATGAAGTTTTAAAATCTTCATGTAAACCAAGAGACAAGAATATATTAGAAAATCAAATGTGGTTATTTGCATGTATTAATCATTACAACTCTTGAATTGTGATCCTTATCTTCCTTAAGTATAAGAGTTACGTATTAGCCTTATGTTAAAATTATGCAAAATTACAAGCTAGTATATACAGGTCGTGAACTTGCCGCACATATAGTAATTATACATATTGTAAATATAATAATTACTATAAGAATTAGTGATGGCTCAAAACTACCTGCACCCTCAGCACCAGAGGGTCTGACACTCTTCTTTTCTCTATGAACTGACATGTACTACCATTACATACATACATACACACACACACACACACACACACACACACTTAAAAATATAAAACCTTAAAAATATGAACTCATCCAGGAAATGTTTAAAATGGTACCTGTGAAATTCACAAAAGTATTTCAAATCTTCAAAGTTTCTGAAGACCTTAAAGAAGTCAACACTGTCTGGCAGATATGATGATGTGCATTCAACTGATTTAATACATTGAATTTTGTTGTAATAATCTTACTCTTTCAAGTACATAAAGACCACAAGAAAAGTTGAACAGACAGCCTAGCAGTGTTATTATAACAGATGAGGCTCAGTAGTATTATATGGGTATTTGAATAAATAACTTGTATAGACTCAGACCTATTCTATTGGCCTTCCCCATCCAATTATAGTAATTGAAAGAATTCCCTCTTCCAAGGTCTTCTTATTTTTTATAAAATATGATTAAAGACACTATTTTAAAGTTTACATTTTGGGGAATTTCATATATAAATACAGGATTTATGTGGTTCTCTCCCCTTCTTTCCTTTCTCCAATTTTCTCCTGTACCTCTTTATTCCTTTTCAAATTCATGACTTCTTATATTTTATATATATCTTAAAGAATATAAGAATATATGTATTCTTTCATCTCTATCTATCTACCTATCTAATGTATATATTAGATATCTAATATACATATACATATATATTAATATGTGTTTGGGGCTGGCCTCTTTGGATTGGTTAACTCAACAGAAAATTTATCCATGGAGAAATTTCCTTTTCTTCAATTAATTCAGACGTGGCCTATTTTGGACTCAGTTAAACTATGGTGGACATGTCAATATGGAACTAAATTTAATTATTGACATTTACCCATTTATTTCATACACCTCATTTTATCTTATTGGCTCCTTTTAGACACAATATGTCTTGTTTTGGACCACATAGAAAAGTTTAGCCATTGACACATGTCACCATCTTTAGAATAATCTATTCTACAGGCTGAAAGCTCAACTCACAACTCTATGATCTCTCAGACAACCCAGGATTCACTGATTGGTGCTACAGAAGTCTATGTAGAAGTCTTCTATCTGACTATGAGCTCGCCTCATACTCTTCAGGCATCATCATTCTTGACCCCTAAACAATGTTTTAGATGACTCTCATTTTGATTTTGCTGAAAGATAGCAAGCAAAAGAACAAAAGTACACATATGATTCAGTAAACATTAATAGCCAGTGGAAGTAATCTGCTCAGATAAGTAATTCTCAAAGAGTTCCTCAAAGAATTTAGTGGGTTTTGATATTTTCTGGCAATTCGTAGCACAAAGTGGTAAGCAAGTCAACGCATTTTAAAACCCAGATTTAAACATAATTAAACATGGAGTATACATAAAGATTTGCCATGGAACATTAATACCCTGCTGCTTATATATTGCTACAGCATATAATACGATATTTTATAAATTAATTGTTTCACAAAATTTGTACTCATTTGAAAATATAACTTTCTAATATTAGTTCAATTTTTATAACAATCTTTATTCTGATTCATAGTGTCTTCATATGCTACTTCCAGTTAGCCATAACATGTATATATCACACACATACATATGTGGATTTGTGTGTGTGTGTGTGTGTGTGCGTGAGAGAGAGAGAAAGAGAGAGAGAGAGAGAGATGGTTCTGAAGTACCAATCTCATGTTCTTCAGATATTAACAATCATGTCTTTACCATCTTGTGCTAGAGAATATCTTGGCAGAGTAACTGTGACAACCAATTAGTTATCCATAGCAAAGTAGTGCTCCCTTGGAATATTTTAATCATAATGTAAATATTGATGTTTCCAGTAGAATGCAGAGAACACTCTGTCTCTTTTCAAATGATCTTAAGAATGTATAAAACCTGGAGTCAGGACTCATGATGCAGTTTCAGTGAGGTAATTCATTACAGGGCTAGATTTTCTGGTTCTTAAAACTATTTTGGGGTTACCCAGACACCTGTAATAATGCCTCATATTGTAGTATGAAAGAAAAGCCAATTAACTAAGTGGCTTGCCAAGTTGTACTTTGATGTAATTATTACTTGGCTCTGTGGTTAGAGAGTAAATACTACGTTGACTCTTGGGGGTAAGTGGATGTTTGCTTACTTTGCACTAGGAACAGTTAATGCCAGAATAACATATACATATGTCCCTTTTTAACCCAAAGCTACCTCAAAATTAATTAATTTTAAATGTGTAATATACGTTATATATGATATATAAATGTCCACATATATAAGCACATGTATGAAGTTTATCTGAAATTATATTTGTTTGACTGTTGGTCATATAATTATCTATCAAATTTCAAGAAAAACTGTATTTATGCTTATTCATTCTACATATGAATTTCCTCAAACACAATAGTTTTTCTTATACAATAATTTCCTCAACCAGAATAGTTTTAGTTGTAGATAATTATGTTTGCTATAAATTGAAATGTCCATTTGACAATTTCTAGTGACTTTCACATTCTTAGTGTTCCAAAATAAATGTCCTTTCAAAGCAGACTTCCTAATGTGCCTGTAACTGGCACTTTATACTAGACAGGGGACTTATACTCTGGGAAAATCACATTGTCCAGCATAATGACAGTGAATAGCCTCTTAATGAATTGAAACACTCTGCTACATTGGAAACCTTGAGAGATTTCAAAACATGCAACTTTCTACAGAAACACTGAGTTCCACAAAGCCCTTTCTTTCTCAATGACCCCACAGTGCCACATCAAAATGTGCAGTAAAACGCAGAAATGCTGTTTGAATGGGTTTGGGATGCTTGTTTCTCATGCTTCCTACATAATGACCTCATTTCCTCCTCCTTAAGTCACTTGCTAGTGAAGATTAAGGGACCACAGTTTCCCCATTCCACATTCTCTTTTCATTTGTGGGATACGTCTGAAAGATATTTACAAAAATCCTTGTCTATTATATCTAGTCAGCAGATGTCACTTAATCAAATTTGGAAAACAGAAGAAAAATAAAAACCTCCATTTTCTATCATGGCAAAGATTAATAGATAACCCTTCTTGTTGAGTTTGGAGTCTTACATAAAGCAACTAAATGGAAGAAAGGCTTACGTAAGTCATGCCTCAGAGAGCATAGTACATCGTAACTAGGAAGACATGTCAGAGCATAAGCTCCTGTTAGTGCCCATAGGAAGCTGCTTGCTCATGGTTGCGCAGGTCGGGAATCAGGGAAAGCTGGTGCTTTCTTGGATTTACTAATTCCATTTTATTCTGTCTAGGAACCTGGCCCAGGAAATGGTTTGTTCATAAGCAGTGCAAGGACTCAGTCATTGCTCATGGAAGCAAACTCATTCATACCCAGAGGTTAACTCTCATTAATGATCCTTGTGCATGTTAATCCAACCAAGTTGGCAGTAGAAGTTAACTGTTATGAGTTCTCCTGAAAACGACTTGTTCTTGGCAGGCCACCAAAACCCTGTACACCCTCATTAGTCAAAATCAATTATCTGTACTCTGAAGGGTATTTTTGTTTGTTTGTTTGTTTGTTTGTTTTGTTTTACAGAAATATTCATTTTAATGATATAGGGATCTGTTTACTGATGCAGAAATCTCAGTAACTCCAACTTGGATATATTTTGAAAACATCCTCCTGTCCTTTGCTCTTCCAAATCCCAAGTTGTATGGATTTATCTATTTTACACAAAAACATAAAAATTTCTCTCCTTACAATGTTCTTTTGTGATTAAACTATGCCTGATGTTATCAGTTATATCCTAATTGGGAAATAAAATGGACTTCCTGTCTGAATCTTGATTTCATGACACTAATAACATCATACTATTGAATTTCATTTTCTCCAAAGATTATTCTGTTAGTCAGTTTTCCTTGTTAAGGCAAAACTAAATAAAATGACTTCAAAAAGAAAGAGTTTAATATGACGTGTGATGTCAACAGCTTAAATTCTTCCTGAATTAATGTATTGTTTCTAGGCTGTGCTGACGAAGACTATGGTGACAGAAGAGTGTGGTAGAGGAAAATTGTTTCTCCATGAGCAAGAAGCAAGCCACAGAAGGGAAGACTGATCTCTCTGAGAGAGGGCAGGCTGACTATTCATCCTTTTTTGTTCCATCACCTCTCCAGGCTGACTTCCTAGTGTGGTCCACACCTAGTGCAGATCTTATCCTTTCAGACGGTTCTTAAATGTTGCCAATAACCCCTGGAGAATCCATTATGCACACATTAAGACTTGTGCTTCTCTAGATCTCAAGTTAGGTCTTAATCTAGTCAGGTTCACAACAAGGATTAACCACCTAATCATGTACTCTTCTGGGTGTTGAAAGGGTAAGCTTAGTGAATGTTTGTTAGTTTACTTCAGGTATATATATATATATATATCCTTGAAATGAATAATGAGCTTTCATTTTTCTCTATATGGAATTAGATACTTATTAGGTACTTAGGTTTACTAGCATGTTTTTTTTTAAAACATGGTTTAATAAAAGAAAAAAACATATTTTTTTCTAAATATTTCAGTTACATGGATTTAAAATATCGTCTTTTTATTAAGAAATAAACAGTATTCTGGCACACTTTTTATATTCAATATAATGTTAAATTAAGTCAATGGACATTTCACACCAGTGATATTTCTAGAATATAATTTATAATAAAATGTGCTTTTTTGTTATATTCAGAGGCATTAAATAACACTCATCAGAATTTTTTAAATAAAAAAGTAGGGGAAATAGATTTTCTTTAATTTTTCTAGTTTAAAAAGGTAAGTTGATCCATACATATTAATTCCTCATCTGTAGAAGGAAGTGCCCTCATGTGCAGTGTTGACTGCATATCTGTGTTGCCGAATATAATTATGCAATGAGAATTAATGTTTCATATTTTGTAGTGATGCTCTAAACTGTCATAGTCAAAATGAAAATGTTATTTTTCTATTAAAGTATAAGTCAGTGAAAATCATAAAAAGCATTTTCTGTTTTTCTGAACAGCATAACTTCATTATATAGCAATGCTTTAAAAAGTAAGAAATATTGACCCTAATAATTCTAAGTTTTGTGGATATATTGGTACTTAATAAATTTTTATGTTCCCTAGATTATGAAAAATGATTATCAAACATCACTATTTAAATGAAAATTACACCTCAAAATATTTTAAATTGTTTACCCTGATGAAAGAAGCTATTGTTAAACAAGACAAGCAGTTTGATTATTCTATTAACTCACTTAATTATTTTTTAGCAAGTTTCTTTGTAAGACTCAAACATCATTAGACTGTGATTCTCTAGTGCTGGGCATAGAATTCATGTTCTTGCTCATGCTTTGCAGGTTACTGAGCCACTATGCCAAGCCCAAGGAGTGTTCTTCTTAAGCAGTGCAGTGTTGCAGCAGGAAGCCTCTGTAATTAGCACCTTTGCCACTTATGTGATGATCTATTAAATGTGAAGGCTAATGCTATAATGGACTTGGATAATGACACAGCAGATGCATAAATGTATTCCGAGTTGAATAACTGATGAAATTAGGGAAAATTGCTATCGAGTCAACATTTGTTGAAAAATATTTTTAGTGTACATCTGTGTAAAGAAGAGTATTTAAATGAGTATAATTATGTCTGATTGAGTGCTTTATTGCCTTTTACTTAACCAAATATTGTCAGTTAGACAGATATGTCCAAGGCCTTAAGGGATTCATTAGGCTAATCATCTTTGTACAGTGGTATAGCAAACAGTGCTCAAGATTATTTCATCTTGCCACTAGTGTGTATACCTTCTTTATATTTGTGCCAGTGTACACATGTGTGTGTGTGTGTGTGTATGTGTGTGTGCGTGCACGCACGCATCTATTATTTGGCTAGTTTAATCCATGGTTGAAGACAGGATTCTTGTTTGAGGTACTTAAATAGTGGCTGGAGAGATAGACAAGAAACGAAGAGTACTTAGTGCTCTATCAAAGGATACAATATTCCATTCCCAATACCCACATGCTGTGTCTCACACCAAAGGGAGGCTTCAGTTCTGCACATTTGACTCTTTGGCCTCCAAAGGCACTTGCTCACATTTGATGCATGTAAACTAACACAGACATATGTACTCGAATTTTTTTTATATATCAAAGGACTCCTCAGTCCGACTTGGGGGAAAAAAGAAATCAATCACAAGTGGGGAGGAAAGGAGGAACCTGGGAGGGAAAATGAACAGGGGGATGGCGGTGGGAAGGGGAACCTGATCTGGTATCTGGTATTGGGTGAGGAAAAAGGACTGAAGCCCTGAGAGCTAGAAAAAAAAAAAAAGAAAACAAGCAACCTGGAGAGATAGGAGGTAGGGGGGATCCTCCAGAATGCATCAGAGACCTGGGAGGAAAGAGATCCAACTCAAATGTGAGATCCTAAGGCCTTACACTATTACTGAGGGTATGGAGTGCTCACAAAAAGGGACCTATCATGACTGCACTCCAGAAGACCCAACAAGCAACTGAAAGAGTCAGATGCAGATATTTGCACCCAACCAATGAACAGAAACTGCTGACCCCTATGGTTGAATTAGGGGAAAGCTGGAAGAAGCTGAGGAGGAGGGAGACCCTGTAGGAGGATCAGCAATCTCAATTAACCTGGATCCCTGAGATCTCTCAAACACTGTAACACCGACCAGGCAGCATCTACCAACATGAGGCCCCCAACACATACACAGCAGAGAACTGCTATCTGGGTTCAGTCATAGAAGATACGCCTAACCCTCAAGAGATTAGAGGCCCCAGAGAGTTTAGAGTTCTGGTTGGGAGGGAGTGGGGTGGGGGTTGGGGTGAGACATCCTTATGGAGACAAGGAGTGGGGAGGAGATAAGGGATGTGGAACAGTCGGAGGGTGGACAGGGAGGGCAGATTGAAATCTGGAATGTAAATAAATAAATAAATAAATAAATAACAAAAAGCCCTACAAATCATCTTAAGTAAATGCCTCCTGTTGTCTCTGTGCTTGCTAAAGTGAAAGTGAAGTCCTTAGGCAGAGATAGCTTCAATAGATGGAGAGACCTCTAGTGTGTTTGGTTTAATGCTGCTTAAATTCTAATGTTAATTTGGGTTCCCAAAACTGCTTACATGAGTGTCTGCAAGTAGCTTCTGGGAACCTGACCCGAGTTGATTCTGATTTGTAAATGAAAATGCCACAGCCAATAGCTGGGAAGAACAGAGAGGTGTGGGCAGGGGGCCTTTGGAACGTCCCAGGCTTAGGACCAGGAGATGGAGGAAGGAGAGTCACCATGCATGGAGAGTGTGGAGGCATGAAAAGAATGCAGAACAGAGAGACATGGTCATCATGTGAAGGATGCAGGAGAGCTTGGCCCAGAGTGCAGCCCAGTTGTGTAGGCCTCTGAGTCCAGAGCAGCTAAGATAGAATAGAGTTTAGTAAGTAGTAACTCAGAATTATTTGCAGGAGGTGGATTAAGCACATGAGGATTAGTCAGTGGCTCAGCTATTGTGCTGACAATGGTGTATCAAAAAGACACACAGAAAGATTATCTGTGTGTCTTCCATTCGGGAACATAAACCATCGAGGCATGTAGCAAATCCACCACTGGGATTTGTTAATTTGATATTTACTTCTATAGACAACCTGGACCCTGAAGGAGTAGATAGACTTTCTTTCAATCCAAATTAAAGTTGAGAAAATAGGAAATATATTTCTGTTGTTTTAAGTGACAGGATAGAGGTCATATTTTCATGGCAATTGAACATATTTTTGTTGTATATATTTAAAAAGTGATTATATATATTTTTTTTCTTAGACTTAGTCTATTAATTCATAAAAAATGTAATTTAATATATTATGAGATCAAAGTGTGGCTAATCAGATTAGATGAAAAATTTCAAACTATAAACAGCGAAACTAAAGAATATAATATTTGTTAGTGTAATCACTATCTAATTTTTACTTTGTTCTCTTAATACTCAGCATCACAAGATGAAAGCAAAAAGTATTTATTGGTCTTTCAAAAATTAACCTAATTTCCATAGGTTGGAAAAACAGAAATGGACAAAATGTTATATTTCTCTTTGTTTAATTTATTCTTACATTATAAAGAAAAAAAAATTCTTTCATTTTTCTTCCAAAATATAAAAAAAGTAGCCAGTTCAAATATAGTAATCCTACATGCTGACTCCAGCAGTCCACTAAGAATAACAATAAGGAAGCATTCTCTCACATTATCAAACACCAATTTGAGAGGATGATCATAATTTTGCCTTTATCATGTTAACCCCCACATTACATTGGTAATCACAATTCCACATATGCTGAGTCATCCTTTATTCTCTGCGTGAGGCCCACCTGACTATGGTAGGTGACCTTGGAACCGTATCTCTGATCTTGTTTTGGAAGCATTTTGTTAACACCATTTGCATTTATGAACACCAGGCTAACTACTTTATTGTTTGATTTTCATAAGAATTCCCTGAAAACACTGAAAGAATGATATACAGTTTTAACTACACAAAAGAATGTTGATTTAATGAACACTTTAAATAGCTAAATTAGTCATTTTACAAGGCACTCATACTTCAAAATTTATGATATGCACAAAGATTTCATAAAATTGTATCAATTTAAAAGGAACAAGAAGAATTATCAAGTAAAAAGCTATTTGCAAGTTCTTGGGACTTGAGATTTTGTGAAAAGTCAATTATAAATACAGCAAAATTTTAAAGTTTTCAGTTAAAATAGAACTATTTCACTCTTTCCTAATTTCAGTCATCCAGCACCTCCTTAATCTGTTCCTGTGAACCTGTTAAGGTGCATGCCTCCTTTTGTTTATTATTTGTTTTATATATGTATATACACATGTACAAGTATATACATATGTTTTATATACACAGATATATATATATATAGATATATATATGTATATATTTAAATGTGTGTGTGTGTGTGTGTGTACATGAACAAACATATATACACACACACATATATATACACATACATTTTTATCGATGTTGTGTATGTGGTTTCAAGTCTGATCACTCTGCATTGGGAAACCATAAGGGCTCATCCATGGAGGAGGCTAATTCTTCTCCCAGAATTCATTAATTACCTGTTTTTCTTAATCTAGTGGTTGTGAACATATTCCCCTTCTATGTTAGCATGCCCATTGACATTGATTAATACAGCCATTTGTAGGAAGAAATTGTTATTCTTTCTCTTACGATCTTTCGACTCCCTCTTCCTGAGGTGTCCCCTGAGCCATAATGCAGGAAGTGACGTAGATATATCCTTTGGAGCTGGGATCCCCATGATCTATTGGTCTCTTTTTGGTATGTCTTGTTGCTGTAAAGAGACACTTCTTTGATGAGGAATGGTTCTACTCTTACTTGCCAGTGGTATAAAGATAAGACTTAAAATGTGGTAAAAAAATATGCTAATCCAAGAATATGATAATAAGTAGATTCTTTTCTAAGTTACAGGATGCCACCAGCCCAAGAAAGCTTGTCTAGATTTTCTGCAAAAGGCATGATCTTCTTCCTACTGAGTGAACACTAAGCCTAACTAGACAGCCTGCTGTTGCAGCTTTGTGTACATCTTGCCATGAGGCTAGTTGCCCTGGTCCATAGGTATTGCAGCAGGATAGGATTATTTAACAACTTCTTTCTCTTGGCAGTTTGTACTGTATTTTTAGAATTACAGAAGCTAGACTACAGGAAGAAGGCTTTCAGATAATATCAAAATGGCATCTTTTGAGACCTGTTAGAAATCGTTGGTATCTTCATCAATAGGGGCCTACCTTCTACCCCACCCCCCACCCCCGAGAGATAGCCAAGGGCTATATACGTTATCTATATTGTTTTGAAACCACTCGGATTAATCTATTAACCCTAAAAGAGAGATTTCTCATATCTGGTACAGGACTTTCTGCTAGTATATTGTTCTTGTAGTAAGCATTGCTAGCCAAAAAGTTTTTTTTTTTTTTTTGGACGGTGTGTATGTGTGTTTCAGTATGTTTGCCTGATATTATTAATGCTGGTTGTTGAGTTTCTTCAACGTCATGCTGGCCAGCAGGGAGCCTCCATTTCTTGCCTCCTGAGGCCCATGATTTAGAAGTCGATATAAATTTCTTGGGGCTAGAGCATTCTGGTGGGTAGTGTCTACTTTCCCAGTGGGGACTGTCAGTCCCTTACTCCATGGCATTCCTGATGCTTATGTTGGCATTCACGTAAGGCTGTAGTATTTATGCTCTTTCATGAAGGTGTTGAAGTTATGCCTTCGGGCTCCAGGGCTGGTGGTGATGCTGAATCAGAAACTGCCCCATGCCCAGGTGGTGTGGAGAGTGCTGGCACAATCTGTTGGCGCCAGTGGGAAAGCACCTGCTGTTCATGGACATCATATATGAAGCCATCTCCAGTCCTTCTCTCTTGTGTTACAGTCAGATCCCTGCTGGTGTGCTGGTCTTTCTTCTCCCTGAGTTAGGCATTTGAACACGTTTTCTGGAACTGCTGCAGCGCCCTTCTTTTCATTGTCCCAGTTCTGCTTGGACCCAAATGTAAGTATCTACTTAACAACTGTTTGTCCAGTTGTCTCTGCTTTGCCCTCCCCTTAAGCAGAAGCTGACTGAGGCAATGTACGATTTACACATCAGCAGTGTTTTCTTCAATCAGTGCTTCAGCAAATTGTTTTTGGGCAATTTCACTTCTAGAAAATTGATCTTTCTTGAATCAATTGATTTGGGGGGAATTCACCTGATAATTTTTTTCTCCTTCTACTGTTAATGACCATCATCAACAGACAAAGAAATACTATAATATAACTAAATTTCTCTAGTTGCCTGGTTTTATATAACCAATTTCAATAATCACAGTTAATTTAAATAGAATTTAGGAGCATATCAGGTGAAAAGAAGGTAGACAGGATTCCACATACTTACACTCATTCACTTAGTTTCCATAATTTTATGGTTTGACACATCTAAATCTCAAGGGTTTGAATGGCATTTTGATAAACATATTTTTAAAAATCCAATATAAACCAAAAAAAAACCCCGCAGCCACCTTATATAATTCTCTTCCTCTTGAGAGAATGTATCTTATATTCTAGCATTTCCTACTGCATGACCTATAGTTCTATGAAGCTGTACAGATAATTCTGTGAGTCAAAGTTTTGAGATCATACCAGGCTTATCAAAGACAACGCATACAGTGGTGGAATATTAAAACAAACAAACAAACAAACAAAAACAGAAAGTGTTTGATAGATTTTATTCTAACAGAAAAAATTGTTGTTACATCATTTTCTGCAGAGATTAGGTAGCTGTAGGTATAGCATGCTCTTGCTGTTGCTGCTGCTGCTGCTACTGCTGCTGATGGCTGCTGATAATGATAATGATGATGATGATGACTATGCTGATGATACTCACAGTGATGACAGTAAAAGCATCACTTAGCAGGAGCATAAAGCCCACATTGGTTAAACACAACATTTAATTTAATCTAGCCTGAAATTGAAGTTTCTCTATTCGACACCACAAAATGATGATTCTTTTACCTGTGGGATCCTGTTTTGAAGACTGTAAATAATCAACCGATATCTGCTTTTCTCTCAGCATTTCTAAAATCAAGTGTAACATTGTTTTTTGTTTTTTTTCTCTTATTTTGTATTAATTCTTTGAGCATTTCAGAAGTTGGTGGAACTGTTTATTAAAGGTTTATGTGGTGGTGTAGACATGCTAGAAGAAGAATGTAACTGTAGGTACCTTGGAGAGCTTAAAGATTCAAAGGATTTCTAGTTTGTTCTTCTTTGTGCTTGAGGTAAGTACAACATATGAGTGTTCAGCTTCATGTTCTGGCTGTCATGTCTTCTGACATATCATTTTGCCATTAAATCTTAGCCACTGTAAGCTAAAATGAACTCTTTCTTCTATAAGTTGCCTTGATCATTGTGATTTGTCACAGGACTAGAAAAGTTAATAACACAGAAGGTCATGACCATGAGTGCAATATTAGCAGGGGTGTTACAAGAATAACTAACTGTTTTCAGATTGGATTTCAAGCCTGCTCCATGAGAAGAAAGTCAGGCCTTATACTTTAAGTCTGGGCAAGTATCTATCATTAAGAGTTCACAGGTTCTCATGATTTATATACTACTATCTTTCTGCTACATGGGAATATTATCAATATTTCCTCTAAATTTATATCTTTCTAGTTAAGAATAATTAAGGTTTTAGACCGAATCTAAGAAATTTTCTTAGATTAAACTTCTATCAGATAGTGGATAGCATAGAAGCTCACAACTGGTCAATGTGCAAAGAATAAGTCTCAGCCAGTAAGGGACATGAATAAATTAGTTCTTAACCACGAGTCAGGGTCAATAGCAATAGTTGTGGTAAAAATATTTTAGAGGCAGAAATTGTGATGTATTGGGACAAAGCAGTATCTTATGGACATGATAGGACCACTCAACTTATGAACTCATAGAAGTTGTAGTTATTTGCATAATATTTGCCCAATATCAAGCTAGTCAATACCATAGCATGGAGTAGAGATGTGTTCATGAGCTTCCAACCCATACGAATGAGCTATAAACAGCAGAATACTTCTTGAGGAAAAAGAATCAATTTCATCATTACTGTGGTTCCTGATGCATTGACCATATTTATGTAGAAGGCATCACACTCAGAACATAATATGAATCTCAGAATAGAGTCAACAGCTAATAAGGAAGGAGGAGGAGAAGGAGGAAAAAGAGGATAATGAGAAGGAAGAAGAAGAGGAGGAGGAGGAGGAGGAGGAGGAGGAGGAGAAAAAAGGAGGAGAAGGAGGAGGAGAAGGAGGAGGAGGAGAAAGAAGTACATGAAGTTATGGGGTAAACTGGGAATTAATCTTATAGGAGATCGTGGATGGAGTTTGTGAATTTGATCATAAGTTATCATATGGATTTTTTAAAGAATTAATAGAAACACTATTGAAATAAAATTATAAGTTTGGCTATGATTCAGGCAGTTGGCCAAAATTAATGACTTTTTTTCTAAGATGTCTCACACTTCATTTACCATGGAGTAGCTCGAAACTTCTATCAGGAACCAGACTAATTCTCTGTTCCTGGTATACAGGGGTCAAAAATGTGCTCAGTTGATATATCATCAATTACTTTTACAGAGTTCCAAAGGCCATATTTATCCCAACTTCTAAAACTAATTAAACAATTTGCCCACTTCAGAATGCAAATCATTGGACAGTGGCTTTGGTACTTCTTGTTCTTGACCTCTATATGATATGAATTCAGAAAAAGAGTTGGATGGGGATTTTCCATTATAAATATATATGGTCTCAGGTAAGTATTTCCAATTATATTAATAGCCTTTGAATTGGCATGGTAAGTCAGTAAATCAGTGTCAGCCACACAAGAATGAGAACACAAATTCAGATGCCTACCACACACATAAAAGCTTTGTATGGTAGCATGTGCCGAAAACACTAACACTAGGGAAGTAGAGATAAATTGATCCTAACTGGATAATCCACTGTAGCTAAGGAGTAAACTCTGGGCTCATTAAGAGAATATATTTTGAAAATAAAATGAAAACAAACAAACAAAGAAACAAAGTAGAACTTAAGAAGATATCTGAAGCCTGGCGGTGGTGGTGCATGCCTTTAATCCCAGCACTTGGGAGGCAGAGGCAGGCGGATTTCTGAGTTCGAGAGTTCGAGGCTAGCCTGGTCTAGAGAGTGAGTTCCAGGACAGCCAGGGCTACACAGAGAAACCCTGTCTCGAAAAACCAAAAACAAAAAAAAAAAAAAAAGATATCTGAAGTCAATTTCTTGTCTTCATAACCACACTCTCAAATTTTTACACAAGAACACATATGCACTACACTACAGTGTAACACACACATGCACAAACATACACATGCACAAACACACATACAGATAATAAAAAAAAAACAATTAAAAAGAAATAGTTTTCAAGGCTTCAACCAAATTAACAAATTAACCAAAAGCACAATTGAGCTAGTAGAAAATAGTGGAATTTTCAAAATATTATCCTTTAAAATATTGCTTTATCTAGGAAGAGGGGCTGAGACAGGAACCTGTCTATTTTTCCCATGTTGCTCTTTTCCTATGCATTATTCTTATTCCTATTCCTATTCCTATTCCTATTCTTATTCTTATTCTTTTATTCTTATATGATGTAACCATATAATTCCTTGGAAAAAAATTCCATATATATTCTAAACAATAATTATAAATCAATGCAGAACTTACATGAATTATAGAGTCTAATACTGTGAGGACATGAATATATTTGATAGCTAAGGATGTTGACAGCCTTGTCCTGTTCACTTTCACATTCTGCTATGAACCTTATCCCACTAACTCTATACTCAGTGCAAAGGGAAAGCAACGTGACTCAGAAAGTGATGGCCTCTTGGGAGAGAGCAAAGACTTCCATGGTCATATCTCAGAATGCCTTTAGGCTGGATTTCTCTAAACAAACCATATCACAGAAGAAATCAAAGCAGAGACAAGTAGAAAGGTGGTCAAAGCTGTTTTTACAGGGTGTAACTTTGTTTCATACAAGTTGCTTCCACTGTCTCAAGCCTCTGGGCCCCTTTTCACTTCCTTATTCTATTTGAAAGTCTGTGTTCTGTTTACAAAGAAAACAAAACTCAATCGCTGAAGCACAGTTAGAATTCTCTTTACTGATCAGAGCCTTGCTCTCTGGACACTTGACTTTATAGTCAGTTCTTGGACTCAACCACAGCTTTTTCATAACAACTATCTTAGTCTTACTTATTCTCTTAAAGTTAGAACACATGTTTTAAACATCATTTGGTATATATAGATATGATTCATGAAATATCCAAAATAGTATGTTGAATGGTTTTAATATTCAGAAAATAATTTCTCCTATTTAAGTTGCTATTATATTATAAGGAGAAGGAGAAATTATTTTAAGTATAGTATAAAATTGTGGGAGTAGGTATATATATGTATATGTATATGTATATGTATATGTATATGTATATGTATATTAGTACAATATTACCTGGTTATAAAATAAAATCAATTTAAAAAATAAATAAATATTTCAAAATATAAAGACACCAGTTATAATAATAAGAAATGACATATTTTATGAAACTTGAAAACATTTAGAGAGGCAATTTGAGGCCATCAACCTATTACTTCATTCTCTGTTGTGTGGCCATGTACATACTGAATATCACTCAAAACTCTACCAAGATGAATAAATAAACATGATAAAATAAGATGAACCACAGAAATTGTGACAAGAGAATTATGTTCAGTGTTACACCTGTAACTGAAAGCCTGTACAAAACCATTTAAAATTCATATGACAATTACTAATTGTTTTTACATACATGCCCAAAAGAGGCTTTGATGAGATAGACATCAGTATTTAGAAGCTTATGAGAAAGCCTACTGAGGATTCATGGGATGTTTTTGTGGCCTGTTCTCTTCCACTTAAACGAGCAGAAATGCCCAGATATTTTTTTTTCTAGCTGCACTCTCATTAGAAGTTACAGCACTAACAACCTTGCTTTGTATATGTCACAGATGCTGCTTTCCTTATATGACAACTTGCAGATGTGTACGATTACCACCTGGCTGTCTCATGTTCTGGATCATCCTCTTGACCAGTAGTTCTCAATGTTCCTAATGCTGCAAAACTTTAAAAGAGTTCCTCATGTGATGATCTCCCAAAATAAAAATAAAATTATTTTTATGGCTAATTCATAACTGCAATGCTGCTACTGTTATTAATTGTAATATAAATATCTGTATTTGCCAATGGTCTTAGTTGACCCCTATGAAAGGGTAGCAACCTACAGCTTTAGAACTACTAGATTCGGTTTTATCATAGCCTCTTAAATAGACCCTCCTAACGTACCCTGATTGCTGTCCCTCCATCATAGACTCTTTGTCAGATAGAAGCAAATAGAGTTGTTTATGATCCTAAACCCCTAACAGCAATTAGGGTGACTTCTTGGAGGGTTGGCTGGGGAGATGAGAGACCAAGAGTTAGACAGACTCATTCGTAGGCAAACAATTAGGGAAAAGGAACATGCTAGGTAATAAGGGTACTATCTGACTTATTCCTTACACTCTTGACTTGATTGAGAAGTCTAACAGCTTAAAATGAAGGTCTTAAGCCTTTGTCTCCCATCAGCAGCATAGACTGGCTCAACAAAGTCAAAGCCAGATCAGGACAGTACAGGTTACATGCTGATAGTATGTCAATAAGTTGGCCTGTTTTTCTTGATGCTGATCAGTTATAGATTAAGGGAGGATAACTGTATAGAAATAATAATACCCAGAGCCCTTGAGAAGAAAGCAAGATGTTTGACTTTTTTGAGATCCCAGTCTGCTTTACAGAGGGCCTCATTTACTCTGCATGCTTCCTCTGTGTGTACATGTGTGCATGTGTGCATGACTGTGTGTGTGCTGTATACATATATACATATATATATATATGATATAATGTTATATTTGATATGTAAATATCAAATATATAATGCAAACAATATATATTATATTTTTGCCTTTTAATTCTTTAACTATAAGAGGAAACAAACTCTGGTCTGTAAAAATAATTCAACTTAAAGAGATATAATGTAGAATTTTAAGCTAAAAAATTCTATATGTATAACTATTCTTTATGGCCAGAGTAAACTAGCCCATTTATAGTATGAGGTTGTATGTATATGGTATTTAATTTTGAAATTCCTTACACATTCTGTTTATTAACTTCTGACTGAAGTGTAGCCACCAATTATTTGAATCCTATTATGTAATCTGTTAATCTACTAATAGTTTCCTTTACTGTGTTGTAACATTATAACTTCATGAAATCTCAAATGCTAATTGTTGGATCTATTACATCCTATGTTATTAGAGTCTGGATTAGAACACTCCAAACTGTATACAGATATTGAACTTGTGCTTTTCCTTTAGCAGTTTCAGTTTTCAGGTTTTAAATTAACTTATTTGTACCAGAGTGAATTGATTGTGTGTGTCCATGGTAAACAATATTAATTGAGTTCCATTTTTAAACAGTTTTTCAGTGAGATTTTGCTAAAATTTTATTTTTTCATATATATTTTTTTGCGTTTGTTAAAATGTAGGTTTTATTAGTATTTGAGCTTAACTCCTGGTCCCCAATACTGTACCATTAATCTATATGTCTGTTTTTGTGGTGGTGTCTTGCTGGGTTTTCACTATAGGTCTGTAGTATAATTTGGAATTGAATTCTATGATATACTTGCAAAGGATTGGTAGAGTTATTAACAGACTTTTATGTTTTCATATGGTATTAATTAATTAATTAATTTACTTCATTGAAGAATGTAATTGGAATTTTATAAGGGTTATGTTGAAAATGGTGATTAATTTTAGTTAAAGTGCCATTGTCAATATATTAACTCAGACCAGGCACAGCATTTTGTTTAATAACGTTTTTGTAATAACATACAATTATTAGTATAGAACGTTAATTTTCCTAGTTAGCTTCATTTTTTGATACTTTATAATTTTGGAAGAGCTCTTTATAATTCTTCTAATCTTTTTTCTTAATACATACACTTATGAAAGTTATTGATTTTGTATATTGATTTTTATAGATTTTATATCCAACAACTCCATTGCATATATTTATTGAATCTGAGAGTTTTCTGGTACAATCTGTAGAATTTAAGAATTTTAAGTGCAGCAATGTGACATCCAAGAATAAAATGATTTGCATTACTCTTTTAATATTTTGATATCTTTTTATTTTCCTATTGCTTTATGTAAGACTTTGAACACTGTATTGAATAGTAGTAAGGAGGGTAGTAATTCTTGTCTCATTCTGTTATACTAAATTCTTTTCTAGAAAATAGAAAGGAAGGGAACACTAATAAAATCATCTATTGAAGTCACCCTCATATTGATAACAAAATAAACACAAAGCAAAACAAAAAAAATGCCAGCTAATCACTCAATATACATGAAAAACTCTCAATAAAGCCCCACTAACAGAATGTATACACAAACTAAGAGAATCACACATTGTGACTGACTGAACTTTATCAAGGGATGAAGGCTTTTTCTACTTATGCAATATCATCAATTTACTAGATTATATAAACTTAAGGATATAATTCACATGACCCTTTTGATAGATGCAGAAACAAAATTTGACAAATTTCAATATGTATTTATGATAAAAAAAACCTTCAAGACTTCAGTAATGACCATATCATATCTCAACATATCTCAATAATAATAATTCTCATGTTTTACCACCTTATAAGTAATGTTATATAAAATGTGGAAAATTTCACATTATTGTGATAAATGTAAATACAGAAAGATAAAGAGAACACTCAAACACATACCTGTAGAATAAAGAGCTAATCACTTAAATTGTGTACCATATGTAAATTTGTAATCAAGTTATTTTGTTCAATTTTTCCGGTACTGTGTGTTTTTTATAATAAAGGAAATATACTAACTTGACATTTTATTTTGAAGACATTGTGTACAAATTTTGTATAAATGTTATATTTATATACAGCTAGGTATACTTAAGTAAACATCATCAACGGAGCAATACTAACAATGCTTGACTTGACTTAAGAAAAATTAGGAGTTGCCGGGCGGTGGTGGTGCATGCCTTTAATCCCAGCACTTGGGAGGCAGAGGCAGGCAGGGCAGGCAGATTTCTGAGTTCGAGGTCAGCCTGGTCTACAGAGTGAGTTCCAGGACAGCCAGGGCTACACAGAGAAACCCTGTCTCAAAAAAAAAAAAAAAACAAGAAAAATTAAGAATAATTTTGCCTTTGATTTTTTCAGTTAAAATGTGAGAATAACCTATACCATTATACTAATAATCCTATTCTGTGAGGGTGGAGTAAACCAAAGGAATTATTAAAAATAAATCCAAGAAATGACTGATAATAATGTACAAAAATTGAACAAGGAAAATTCACTATTTGCAATTATAGAACATATTTTTTTAGTAAAAAGAAATTTAAAACATCCTTTAAAATGTATATTTAGAACAATAACACCATTAAATCATATTTAAGTTAAGCAGGACAAATAACTGCATTTGTTTTCTTTGATTTCTCTAGTTTATTAAAAGATAGGATGATTTGTTTCTGTATAAATCTACAAAGATAGCTAGGTATCTTATGTATACAAATTTTCTAATAAGATTTTCATGGTAGTAGTATAGATAATAGATAAGAAAGCACAGAAGAGAAGTGATAGTGGAATGAGGAATTTTTTTTCATATTCTTACATATTTTAGCTTCTTGTTAATTAATATGACATTATATGAGGCTATATTAGGCCTTTCAACTGCGTTTGTGTTCTGTCACTTTATTCTTCTAATCTTTAATTACAACTTTTTCAATACGGTGCTCCATTCTGTGTTTGTAGGCATATACTTCTTGTTTAACTTCTTTCCAATCTGTCTCTTTCTCTGTGAAATGAGTTCACTTTCCTCACCCCTGTGGAATCAGACTCTTCACCCTCAATACTTGTACTTTAATATAAATGGAAAACAGCTTTCAATGAAATAAATGTAAATAATACCACACACAGAGAAATACTGATATGTTGGTCCCTCATCAAATAGCAATTTGTCTGGTTGGTGACATTTTCCTTATGAGGTATTAAACAATTTCTAAGACAGGCACCAAAATAATATATAATAATAACTTCTGGATGTATATAAGAGTCATTTATCTATTTTGATTCAATACACTCATTGCACACCTTTATGGGTCAATAACTTAGAGGTTAGAGAAACAAATGGCTATACAACATTCTGTGCTTTGAAATGAATGGACACCAAGAACCAGACCCCTACTGCTACAACATGTGGTTAAAACAATAGAATAATTATTTCATGTAAACTGTGAAGACACAGCAACAGTTAAGTATTAGTGAAAATTAACCTATAGTAAAGAAGAAAGGAATAAATATTAGTTGGAAAGTGATCATTCTTATTTTGTTTTACAGTAACATTACTGAGATATGACCACAATTACTAGGTTATATGAGTTAATGTTGTTTGACAAAGGTCCCTTAAGTGTCTTTAAGACATATCTATTTATTTTCCTAAATGGAAAAGCATAAAGTGGGTCTCTGCATCCGCTCCGTCTGTTTATGGAAAATTCTCTAATGATGAATGAACAAGGCAGGCATCTAAGACTATAGCAAAATATCTCTAGGAATCCCTTTTATTGTTTTTTGTTTTGTTTTGTTTCGGTTTGTTTGTTTATTTGTTTTCCACTCATGTTTGGTTCTACCCTAGGTCTCAGAGCTATCTAGGCTCTGGTTCCTGGCAATTCACGCAATGTAGGACATATACTCCCTCCTGGGCCTCAAGTTAAACCAAACGTTGCCTGGCCACACCTACAAGTTCCGCACCATTATTACCACAACTTGTAGGTAGGACAGATTGTGATAAATGGATACACAACACTGATGCACAGTGCTGCACTTGTGTAGATGACTAAAAAGAAAACAGTTCATTAATGATGAAATAATTGAGTGGACTTGATCGATGTTAAGAACACTTGTTGCTCTTGAGAGGCCTGTGTTCTGTTACCAGCAATAATATGGTTGGTCACAACAAACTGCCCTCAGTTCCAGGGGATCCAATGATCTCTCTGTCTTTTGTGAACACCACATTCAATGATTATGTATGTATGTATATATATATATATATATATGGCAAATGCTCATAAACATGAAGTAAAATAAATCTAATAAATATAGAAAACCATTGATCAATAGTAGTATGAATATTAAATGAACCAGAGTTTGAAAGAATATACTGATGCTGTCATTCTTACCTGAGTATTTTTCTCCCAGTGTATTTTCCACTTTGGAGTTGTTTATAAAGAACTACATACTTTTTATACTTGAAATAATTTTGCTACATTTATGGATGGTTGTTTCAATTGAAACTTAACTTGTGAACATACTTATGATGTATGTTTTAATTTTTATACATATGTAATAACATCATCAAGTAAAATTTTAAACATAAATCAGATTTTGAATGCATTCACCGTAATGTACAGGAAACAGTTGAAGATATGCTAATCACTCTGAGTTTTCCACCTCTACCACTTTTAATGATATCAATTTACTTTATCATCTATCCTTTGTAAATTCCTCTTCAAGTTCTAATCATGTCTCCCTAATTTACTAATCAAAAGCTAGATTTCCTGAAATTTAAAAAAAACACAGTAATTACAAATGTAACAAAGTAGAAGCAAATATGTATTTGAGGTTAGTGACATGGGAGAAGTTAAACAATGCCCTGAACAATAGACTGGCAAGAAGTAGAACACTGACCTGGTGCTATAGAGTACAATTTTACTACTTGACAGATACATGTGCTTAGAGATCATATGTCAATGTCTTTTTATCATAATTATTCTATTATAAATCTATTAACATATATTTCTTAAACACAACTGCAATCCATTTACTGTTACATAGCATCATTCCAGGGTACATATGAACAAGGTTCTATAACCATAATTAGGGATGCTAGTTAGACCAAATTATGGATACTATAAAAGTTCCCTTGGTGTACCAATTAGTTTTATTAGAAATAGTTAAGAAATATATGTGAGGAGTTTCTTATAGGAACATGAATATCTCATAGACAGCTATGTCACTAAAGCCCATCACAGCATGCACAACAGCTCGGGAAACCTGGAAACCTAAAGCACATTGTACAAACTTCAGGTCCTTAAATAGGTTGTAGAGTTGGTCTGGGCCACCAGACAATTGGTCTGAGACCAAAATGTCTGACTAGTCTCTTCTTCTTACAATCATTCTCTTTGGTCCCTATTTCTTCCAGGAAGCTCAGACGGCTAAGTGTGCTATTAGGAGTCCTTACTGCTTACATATGCTCAGAGAGAATGGGGCCTAAATCTGGTTGGCTATAGATACTTACTGCATTATTTTGCATCGGTTACTTCTAAGCTTAGGGAGCTTCCATTCATATGGATTTTTTTTAAACTTCTCTTAGAACATCCTGTGGCTTCATTTTCTGTATACACCATTACATCTTATACTATCCTGTTTTTTCACTTCCTTTAATATCTCATGTATGTCCTAAATGAAGTCACTTCAAAAAGTGGAGATTACCTTTCAGAGAAACTGTAATACAATTTTCAGTTCTACTTGTTGTCAGTCTTTCATCCAGGGAGATGTTTAATTTTTCCCACATAATGGATGATAACTCACCATCCTCAAATGCATATCTGCTTCAACATTCATCCTCTACCTTGGGTAAATAAGTTTAAAAATAGAAAATAACTAACTCTAATTCAACAACTCAGAAAATTTCAAATAACCTATTCTTGATATATCATCTTCTAATAATTGAAGAAAATAGCAGAAACTGTTGTGGAGTCCACATAAATCCAATGTAAGTTCAAAATAACTCAAACAGGAAGCAAATGCAGATGACAAAATTTATTGTTGCCAAGCCACTACTGATCAATTAAGGCCAAAGAACAGACTCGGGAGCTGAACTACAACCATGAAGAGAAATTGCACAGCATATTTAAAGGATGAGAACACAAAGAAAGGGGTAGCAGAGTAGTTGTAGCATTGTTAAATCATATATTGACATCAGAATTTAAGCAAGGGAATTTTCACCAATTAAGTTTGACAAGGATCAATCTGGGATTGGTGAGGGTTTCTGAGGAAGAGGTGTTTAAGAGCAGTAAATAGAAGAGAATGACCTAAAGTCAAATTATGTGTCCAAGCTGATGGTCTGTTTATTGCTCAAGACAGTTTTTTGGACCTCTCTCTCTTGAGGTAGCACTTTCTCTCTTACAATTTTAAAAACTCTCCTAGGCTGACCTTGAACTCAGGAATCGGCCTGCATTTTTATGTGTCTGCTTTGCATTTTTCTGACAAACTGGCTATAGTACAGATGCTTCTGTTCTTTTAGGTTCCTAAAACCCCTCATATAATTCATATTACATCCTTGTATTTTGCATAGTAGAGAAATTACATATTTTTGAACTCATGTTTTCATAGTGTCTTCCCACAGCCTTAAGGGCCGGCCTAAAAGTCTCAGTGTTTATTATTTTGCTCAGACATAGATCATATCTTCACCTCCCTGATTCATGTTGTCTCTGATTTTCATGGAGTCATTAACATTGGTTGAGAGGACATTCCTCAAAGGAGGAACATGAAAACATGTATAGAATTACACAAAGAAGCTTTTAATGCCCACAACAACCATCACCACTCATGGAGGCAGATATAAAAATGGTATTACTTAGAATAAGATTTGTTTACATGTTCTGAGAAGCTATGTATAACAATGGATGATTTTAAATTTGTTTTGCATGATTCCCAAGTGTAGCACATTCAATTAAAATATAAAAATCAATTAAACACCAGAATTAGGTTTTGTAATTCATAGCAAGTATAAGAAACAAATTATTGACGACAGTGCCAAATTATTTAATACCCAGAAATACATTGCCATTCTGTTATTTTCTTGTTCAGATATATATTAGCAAAATTTTATAGTTTAAGAGACAGCCAAATGATCTTCTTTACATTTTTCTGCAGTGAATAAATGATAGATGCATTTGAAAAAATGATTAAATAAAATTTTATTGATGGTATTTTTGTAATGCCTCTGTTTCAAATATTTTTCTGACAACTAAAAATCATATAGAGAAAGAATGCCTTTTTCATTTAGTTATTTCATGGTAACTGAGAAATGAAAATCATTCTTTTTCAACAAATATGATACTTAGGCAATAATCACAGGAGGGCAGGAATTCTTTCTTTCTAAATTGTCCAGATCTAAAGTTAATGCTGGCAATTAATGTAATTAAAGCTGTTATACCATCAATAATCAGGCCCACTACCCTCTTGCTTCTGCTTAAAGCCTGCCTCATTTCTTCCCGTACTTCCAAGCTATTTTTAGAATTCCAAGGTTCTGTGATACTCAGGGCACTAAAACAAATACTGGTTCACAGACCTCCTTAACTGACATGCTGGATTTCAAAACACTAAAATAATTAGAAGGTGTAAAATCAATGCAACTTACATTAAATACTGTATAAGAAACAAAAGTAATTTTAATTTGACAATTAAAAGAACCTTAACACATGTGCTAACACCTGTTTGAAATCCAGATCCTGTCCCAACTTTATCTCTTATTAACATAACATCATAAAGAACTGCAGCTAACTTCCAGATATGTCTCTGAAAATCTCCAGAACCAGACTTCAAAATGAAGACTGTTATTTCCAATATTGGATTGATTTCAGTCCATGATTGGGTCCGAATAACTGGTCACACTTAAGAAAAATACAAGAGTCATTATAACTTCTCATTTTGATTCTCTGTTCCACTAGGTGTAAAAACTTGAGGCAAGGCTGTTTGTCCCATCAGGGGTATAGGTAAGCAATGGTGGGTTGGCAACATATGTCCAATACAGCTTTCCAGTCACTATTGTCAGGGCACTTAGCAAGCTCACAGGTCAGCATCATTCTTTGCCCTGGCAGACAGCTACTTGTGCTACTCATTTAGCAAAAAAATGCTACTAATGTGTTGAATATACAAGAGGACTTAGAGAGGCATTTGGAAGAACAGATTGAAGCTCTTTATCCTATTCAAATTATTGGAAGGAGATTCAGAATTTAAGAGTAAGGAAACATCTCAAGTGTCATGCCAAATGCCATTGGATTTATGTTCTAAAATTTACAGTGGTAGTCATTATAATTAAAAAAAAAGTTAAAAATTTTAAAAAGTTTAAAAATTGTGTATTTGGCAAAATTCTAAAATCTCTCTTGGTGTTTTAAATTTACATAGTGAGCTTATTAATTTCAAGAATGCTGCTCTGCTGAGTGTTGATGTGGTGGATACTGCTAGTAAAATTATCCATGACCTGAGGTCAATATTTCTATTTTGATCAAGCTTCAAGAATGGCATATATAGCTTGATCATGCTAGCCCTTGTTGTTCTGGGAATACTTTTATTCCTGCCCATTGTATTAAAGCTTGTCTTTAGCAACATCAACATGTTGTCAGCCAAAGTCCATGGCTTGAACCTGAAAGTGGACTTCCAAACAGAGTTATTAAATTAACAGGCTGGCAAGCCAATGATGGGCAAGATTCCTCACAGAGCCTTATCAACCTAAGACAGAAGTGCACTGTTTTTGATAATGCATATTCCATGATGAATAAGGAGGGCATTCTTGTCAGAATAACCTAAGACAGGCTCAGTTGTGTTAATGAAATAAAAAAGCAGAAGTAGAGAGCCTGTGGCGCTGCTTGGCAAGAATCTGACATGGACCAAAGACAAGGAAATGGGATGCTAGACAGGAATATGACATTGGCCAAGGACAAAGAAGTAGGATTCAGGCAAGAATCTGACATTAGGCTAGAATAAAGAAGTAATTTCAGGCAGGAATCTAAGACTTGTGCAAGTACAAAGAGGTAATTTCAGGCAGGAATCTAAACATTAGGCTACAATAAAGAAGTCATTTCAGACAGAAATCTAAATTTTAGATTAGAACAAGGAAGTAGGCTTCTGACATGGAAATGACTTTGGCCTAGGACAGGGAAGTAGGCTCAGATATTTTGGTCATCCTGGTAAGCCCTTAGGAATAGTGATCATGGGAGTGTTCACGGAATTTTGTTTATTGCCTTGTTTGTTTTTTAATATTTGTGTTTTTTTTCTTGCTTGTTTCTTGACTATCTGCATCTTTTGTATTGCTAGTCCCACAACCTAGAACTGACCTTAATACTTGCATGTAATTAAAATGATAGAAAAGCAAAAAGGAGGAGGGGGAATGGGATAGGCAGGTTCTAGGTGGGGGAAATGGGGAAAAGGGATGACATCTGAAATGTAAATAAATAAAATATCCAATAAAAGTAAAAAAATTATAAAGTTCATGGTGTCCATGTTGACTCATGATTCTGTTTTTGTTAATCATTCAGTATTGCTGAAGTAGAGAGGAAAAATAACATTAGTAACAATATAATGAACTTTCCTACATCTATTTACATTGATTATAAGATTCATTTTGATAAATTAATTATGAATTAACAAGATGGTGCAATAGGATACTGATTACTTATGTTTAACTTAAAATAATTTAGGAATATATAAAGAGGTCACTGCAAGTTTCTTGCCCAATTCAGAGCTAGAACTCATAAACTAGTGTTTCATCTATGAGACAACCTAGGCCCTACTTATGTCCTTCTAGAATTTCATTATAGTGTACACATCTTTCACTCCTAATCAATCAATCTAGCCAGTTCTAGATTCTAGGCTTGTAACAGACTCTCTCAAAAGCAAAAATCTGAAGAATGATGCCCATGGCTGATTTCTGTCCTACACACAGAATATGTGTGTACACACAAATTTACACAAAGGCACAGCAATTCATAAAGATAAGTGCAAAAATATATTCACAAGCCTATTTTGCTAGTGGCAATTCTATTCTTTCAGAATAACGTTTAACACATGTTGAAAAGTCTTCTTTCCATAAGTTAAATTTGACTTCAGGAGCTCAAATATTTATCTTCAGAAATATTACAGAGAGGTATCTAGTTGGTTCTCTTTGTTGAAGAGTGTTTTTAGGCAAAGAGAAAAGATATTGATCCAGTTTCTGGAATAGCAAAGAAACTCAAGGGAGATTAATGTACTGGGAAGATCACATTGGATTTTAAAGTAAGTTTTAAAGTTTGGCAATTTTAGCTCATTGTTTCATGAAATAATATTCTATGATTATAGCTATTACTCATATATTAGACTAAACAATGCTAAACTGATCATAGTATCGTATGTATCTTTTTGCTTATACCTTTTAAAACTTAATTCTTTCCATATAAAATTAAGTATTACATTGAAAGCACAATCATAGCATATTGGTTATAAGTGTTATTACCTATTTTTAGTTTAAAAATACTTCCAATATATACTTGTCTCATTTTGAGTAAGTGAATTGAAGATTTGCTATTAATTGTATATATTCTTACTATTGTTCTCACTATATATTCTGCCTGTCCTGGTGTAAATATAAACATACTATATGACAGTATAGTATCAACAATTAACAATCAATATTCTTATATTTCTAGTTCATTAATATTTCATTCTAACATCATTTTGAGTGAGATTGAAGAATATTCCCAACTTGTAGCAGTGGGACATTAGACTTGTCTGTGATTTTCTTTTTCCTCTCATGATAAAATATGAAAATTTTCAAGAGGGAGTTCAGGATCCATTCTTTTTCTTGCTTCATTTCAATTACCCATGCCCATTGCATTACTCTACTCTACTTTTTGGATTTGATATTATGGCTTGTCCCTCAATTCAGATTATCATTACACATTTCAAACATCCTTGAAGCCTCTTGATTTCTAGATACATTATATGTATGATATACATTTTTATCAGGATTTCTGAGAGAAGATAAAATTTTGGCTATCCTTTCCTCCCCCCATCCCTCTGACCCACTCTCCTTCTTTCTTTTTGATTTATTGTCTGCTCCCTTTTCTTCTTTCTCTTCTTCTCCCTCCTCTGTCTATTGTATAATTGCTAAATGTATGTGGAGTCTGCTGCTAATAATTCAGCAAGTATGGAAGTAGTTTAGATAACTATGTAAGAATGGATGTTGCAGGTGCTGTAGGTTAGATCTAAGTACAGGCTCCAATTGAATTCCTTCATTACCATAGATTCCTCATGGTTGACTTTGTCTTTGGAGGCCTGATACTGATTGGAAAACAGATTTCATATTACAGAAACATCATTTGTTACTTAAAATTCTGCTATTTCAAATTTAATCCTAAAATAGTTTTCCAATGATATTGACAATTACTCATGTATATATATGTAGTGTCTTAGCCAAGATGACATATAAATTAACCATCACAGTGGTTTAGGATTTTACTTGATCCCTAGAATTTCTTTTTATATAGTTTATTTATTTATCAATTTTAATAATATTTAGGGAAGAAAAATTAAAGGATAAGTATTATTCTATGAGTATATTAGAAGAAAATTTTCATGGTTTATATAGTTCACTATTCATTTAGAGATTTTTATACATAATTAAATTTGTAAGGAAGACATCCCTTATTATTAAAACTTTTATTATTTATGAACTCTTAATCATATTAGGTTTTTTTGAGGAGTAAATGAATTTTACCCGACAAGCTTTTGGTAAGAAGGCCATTTTCCACTATGTTAATAGTCATAATCTATAATTATAGGAGATCTTGCCATCTGCTGATATCTTCTTCTATTTCTTTCTTTAGAATCTTGAAGTTCTCATCATACAGGACTTTTCCTTGCTTGGATAGAATTACAAAGAATATGGTATTGTGGCTACTGTGGGTTTCTTGTCTCCCTAACTTTTTTCTTAGCCTGTTTATTGTTTGTAAAAAGCAGAGCAACTGATTTCTTTGAGTTAATTTTATACTCATCCACTGTGCTAAAGGAGTTTATTAGCTGTAGGAGTTATTTGGTAGAATATTTGGGGTCACTTATGCATACTACCATATCATCTGTAGTAATACTTTGACTTCCATTCCAATTTGTATCCCCTTCATCTCCTTTAGTTGTCTTATTGCTTTATAGCTAAAACTTAAACTACTGTAGAAAAGAGAATCGATTATAAGCCTACAGACATGGTTGAAAACAAATATTTAATACTCTTCTTAATTTTCTGAGTCCAAAATTGTTCACTGAAGTGGATTCTTTTATCTCATAGAGCTTGTTTCACATATATGGTTTGTGTAAATATAGGGATATGAGATTTTATAATGATGACACCTAGTACTGATCCAACTTTATGCCTGATTCAGAAAAGTGATTAGCCCTGAAATCTTGATGCCTGGCAATGAATAAATAGGAAACAAACAAACAAATAAATAATATATCTTGCACATATGAAAATGTAATATTTATTCATATTTCTTAAAATGAGATGTCATTTTATACTAAATGTTCCCAACATGAGAAAGATCACAAATATAATTTAGATCTTAAAACTATATTTTCAAAAGCAGATTTACTTTTTAGTTGTGAAATTTAATGTTCATATGAATATATATTAGATTCCAGAGTAAAATATCCATAAATTAATAAAGTAGATAATCATCATTCAATTAACCACATCTCTGTTTAACTGAAAGTACTGGATTTTTCTCCAGTCCTTTATATTTTGACAGTACTGAATTTGTCTTTGTACTCACTAACATGGAAACCCAATGAGACTAACTATACTTGTTAAAAGAACATATATTCTGGAAAACAAGATCCCAAAGCCAATTTTTTGGTCTTCTGATTCTTTCAATCTTCCTTCCTCTTCTTACCTGATGTTCTCTGACACTTAGGAGCAGAGATTGTGCTGCAGATATATTTACTGTGTCTAGATATATCCAAAATGTCCATTGATCTTTTGTACTTCATGTTTTAACCAGGTATAGTTTTCCATAATGCTTTCTCTGTCTGGTTTATAGAAAAGAGAAACTTCTTTGATATGTGCTGAGAACTACTTACCTGTGAGTATAAAGCTAATATTGCAAATGCAGTTAGGAATAATGTTGGCTTTGTAAATTAGCAGTAGAGGGCCCTGCTCAAAACTCTATGATCTCATTAACTCTGAGGAGTTGGATAGTGTGGTAGTTTTAATATTTTTGGCCCATAGGGAGTGGCCTTTTTAGAGAAAGTGTATCACTGTAAGGGTGAGCTTGAAGCTTCACCCAGTGTGTAAGAGACAGTTTTCTCCTGGCTACAGTCAGATCAAGATGTAGAACTCTTAGCTTCTCCTGTGTAATGCCTGTCTGGAAACTTCTATACTTCTGACTTGAGAATAGTAGACTGACCTCTGAATCTGTAAGCCAATCCCAATCAATGTCCTCAAATCAAGTATTGCCTTGGTCATGGTGCTTTTCACAGTACTGGATTCCCTTACTAAGAAAGTTAGGTTTCCAGAACTAGGCATGATTTCTTTAATGTTAAGTGAGATTTGTGTTCAATTAGAAAGTTATTAGTTACCTCTAAAGTATGAGTACTCTGCTCTACCTTAAGAGATCTTTTGCCATGCTTCGCATTGTTGTTGTTCCCACATATCCAACTTCATAATGTTGTACCTCAATGATATGGCTGTCTGAAGTTGCATTGATGAACTATAGCACCAACAGACATATTAACATGGATAAAGTAAGTCTCGTTCAGCCCCACTGCTAGACAAAAATGAACTACAGGCAACTAAGGATTTCTTAGAGGGGAAAATTAGTCATTCCCCAAATGAGACCCCTAATTGGTTATCCAGTTTCAAGCAGTCAACCATTAGACTGTATGCACATAAGGAGCACTAAATGGATGTCTAAAGGTGTTTGTGTGTCTGTGTGTATGTATGTATGTGTCTCTCTATAAAGCAATAACAATAAAAAAGCAATGAATTTAAGAGAAATGTAGCATCCATGTTTGGAATGGTTTGAGAAGAGGAAAGAACAGAAGGGAAACAATATAATTATATTTTAATTGTAAAATAAAAAAACAGATTTAAAAAGATTATTCATTCTTCATGTCATTACTTGTTCAAATCTGGTATTTAACAAAATCAGTAAAATGAGAAATGTGAGTTTTTAGTGTTGGTCTAATAATTCCCTAGAAAACAATGTAGCTGGAAAAAAATGTTTTCAATGCTAGCAGTATTGAATCTCATGCACCTCCCATGCAAATTACGTGTTGTAACAATGAGCTACATACTCCTATACTACTCAGTACTTAGTAAGATAATTAATTAATTAAAAGTATTAAAAGTAAGTCACTTCAAATATATGGTTGAAGATATGGAATATATACATACTTCTTATAATACAATAAACCAAATTTACTTAAATTGTTAATATTATATGTCTAAGGAGCAAAATGAGAAGTTAAATTTCAATACTCACTTTCCTCGGATACAAATAGACTGAGATATTATAATCTGATGTTCCTAGAAAACTTACATAAGCAATAGGTGAAAAATAAACTACCATTCTGAAACTGTGATAGCTTTTAACATCATCTGACTTGAAAGTCTATAGATAAGAATAAGCATTAGTAAACTATCTATGAGAGTCAGTTGACATTCTTTTATGTTTCCTGGCTTAAAGACATATTCTAAATTTAAATTAGAAGATTTAGCAAGCTGTCTGTATCTTATGACAGATATTTGGCAGATACCCATTTTGTTGTTGAAATTTACTGATGCTCTCAGTGATACAGTCAATGGGGATGAGTAGATCACCATTGAGGCTCTAAATAATAAAAACTACAACTTTTGCATTTTGCTGCATTTCCTTTAAGAACTTCCAGAATATTTGTTGATTAAGAGAATCTTCTGCAGTAACATAATAGTTAGCATTTTGTGTGTTTTGATTTCTGTCTGTCTGTTTTTTGTTTTTCCAACAGTTATGGATAAAAAGGTGTGATAAAAACCAGAAGGAATTTTTATGAGATCAGTTTATTTTTAGTGAGAAAGTAGCAGCATATAAATAACTAATAATTCTACATTTTTTTGGTAGCCCTAATGAGACTTCTTAGTTTTAGTTTGCAACACTCTAGACTTGCTATTTGGATTCTTCAACTACAATGCCAAATATCAAAACCAGTACATTTAGTATGGCTTACTGCTTTGACAACAATGTCCTTCAAAATGCCCCCAGGACTAATCTTCACTCATTTAAGACATAGCTGAAGAAGACCTCTCATCCATTCTATAATAACCCAAGAATAGATCTCTAATAACAATGCTGAACTATATGTGTAGATTATAATTAGTTGGAGGAGTTTTCAAAATGCTGCAGATGATACTTCATCTTGGCTAGTTAATTTAAAATGTCCTAGGAGAAGGAAGACATCTGCTTTTCTAAGAATTATCTTAGGAATTAATAAGTGCTTCTAGATAATATCTAATCTTATTAGGTTTACTTACAATCCTACCTGAAACAGTAAAAAAATGTGAAAAAATACAACTTTGACTAGTTGTCATTGATGGAGAAGAAAAAAACAGTTTAAGCTAATACTTTTTCTGTATTTATGTTTGTAATGGCCCCAAAATTATACAACAGAGAATTCCTCTAAATAACCCAGTGATCACGATAAGTTAAAAAAAAAATGAAGACTCAAACCAACACATTTGATTAACTAGACAACATTCAAATATGCAGAAGACTCCCCTCAAGAAATTTATAGGGTTCAGGTTACCAGTAATTTATAATGAAACTATATATGATTAAGAAAATGACTATTATCAAAGAAAGAAAAGACACATCATTGTTAATCATGACTTGCCTTCTATCAGAATGGGAAAAAATCTTTCTTTACAGGAACTAAGTGGCACAATGCCCTACTACGGGGGCAAAGTGATTTTGACACAAGTGTTTTCCAGCTACTAAAGATATCCAGTATTTGACAAAATAAACATTTGACAATGACTGGACACAATTTTGTTTGTTATATCTGGGCAGTGTTTATTATTAAGATCCAATAGATAGAGATTAGGGATACTTATGAGTATTCTAGAAGACAAAGCATGCTCTCCATTTAAAAGGATCATTCTTTGCACTGGAGTTGTTTAGTATAAGATCTGAAATAGTCCAATTTTTCCCAAAATACATGGCATTGTCCACTAATAAAGATCAAGAATATTTATAGTAATAAAAATATCAATCCCTTAGTACCTTATAACACATAAAACATTCAGTTATTAATAACATGCAACAGAAAATGGAATTTCAACTAAAATCATGAAATAGTAAGACAGATATAGTTTTGAATTTTATGATACTATAAAAATTAAAACCTAAAACTCTGTCATACACATTTCATTTATATCTCATATAGCAATTTAAAATTCTATGAAAGTTTGTTCTCTCCTTACAACTTACATCAGTGACTAATATTTTGGCATTTTTTGACTGAAATATAAATAGAAAATAGAAATAGTAAAATAGAAAAGCAAACATCATGATTTAGAATTTTCCTCCCTGCAGCCAGTCATCTAATACAGGTTTTACAGCTAAGGATATCCAACATTATCAGGTTATTTCCCAGTTATTTCCTAGGGTATTTTCTTCACTAAATACAAATCAGCTCATCTCTCCAATTCAAGTATATATGCTAGAAATATATTAGCAAATTATCACACTTGAGGTGGTTCATGTGTTCATTATAATATTGATTCTGTCTGTTCAAACATCTGGCTGTAGCCTATCTTGGAATCTTCAAAGTCAAGTTGTGAGATGATTCTGCAATTCCAAGTTTAAATCATTCAGCTCATGTATTTTATTTTTTGACTTTCACAATTTGGTCAACTTTAAAGAAACTAAATTGATTCTTTGAACTTTAAAGTATTTACAGAAACTAATATTGTTAAAATTGATGAACTGAGGGCTATATTGTTTATAAATTTAAAAGTGTTAAATTACTTGTAAAGATAGCACTTAGTAAATTATTATAGGGCAATTTTGTTACTGATAAGAGAATGTTTTAAAAACATGGCCCTTCATCAACATTCAATGGGTATGAAATAGAAAACAATACAATAATTCAGTGTATCCACAAGACAAATTTAAGAATGCATGTCTCAAAGGGAGGGACCTTAGATGAAATGCCCTACTGTGGAAAGAGAGAACTTGTAGTGAAAACATCAAGTAGAAAGACAGGACATCAAGTGGATGGATGGGGTTGCCATCCCACAGTCAAAAACTCTGACCTAGGGCTAGAGAGATGGCTCAGTGGTTAAGAGCACTGACCGATCTTCCAGAGATCCTGAGTTCAATTCCCAGCAACCACACAGTGGCTCACAACCACCTGTAATGGGATCTGATGTACTCTTCTGGTGTGTGTCTGAAGACAGCTACAGTATATTTATATAAATAATAATAAATAAATAAATAATATTTCACTTGGGAAGCAGAAGCAGGTGGATTTCTGAGTTCAAGCCTGGTCTACAGAGTGAGGTCCAGGACATCCATGACTACACAGAGAAACCCTGTCTCAAAAAACCAAAATAAATAAATAAATAAATAAACAACAACAAACAAACAAACAAACAAAAAATAACCTCTGACCTAGAATAACCTCCTGTCTGAAAGAACTGCAAGGACAAAAATGGAGAAGAGTCTAAGGGAAAGGCGATCTAGTAACAGGCCCAAATTTGGGATCCAGATGAAGGGAAGGCCCCAAAGTCTGATACCACTACTGATGGTATGGTGTGTTCACAAACAGATGGTATGGTGTGTTCACAAACCGGAGCCTAGCATGACTGCTCTCAGAGAGGCCCAACAAGCAGCTGCAAGAGTCAGATTTACACCCAAACAATGGACAAAACCTGGGGACCCTGTGGTTCAATTAGGGAAAGCTGGTAGAAGCTGAGGAGGAACACTATCCCATAGGAAGACCAGCAACTCTCCTGGACCCCTGAGATCTCTCAAACACTGAGCCACCAACGAGACAGCATGCACCAACTTAGATGAGGCCCCTGACACATATACAGCAGAGAACTGCCTTGTGTGGTCTCAGGGAGAGAAGCTGCACCTAACCCTCAAGAAAGTTGAGGCCCTAGGGAGTTGGGAGGTCTGGTGGGGTGGAGTGACATCTTCTTAGAGACTGGGTGGAGGAGAGTAGGTATGGGATGAGGAACAGTCAGAGGGTGAGTGGGGAGAGGTATAAAGACTAAAGACCTGACTGTAAGAAAAGACTAAAGAATTTTTTTTTAAAAAATGCATGTGGGCAAGTTTTCAGTAGTTCATTTCTCCATCAGCATCCTGAGAAGTAACCTCTGATAACAAATAAAAAGATACCATCACAATACACTATTTTAAAATTAACTAGATTTTATGAACCAAAAGAATAAAACTTGTGTGTGTGTGTGTGTGTGTGTGTGTGTGTGTGTGTGTGTGTGTTTGTGTCTTGGAATAAAAATGTCAGAAATAACATTGCCTGAGAAGGAGGCAGGAAATGCAAGAGCCACAGTATTCTTTAGTAAAATCTACAAATACTCAAGTATCCTCAAAAAAAAAAAAAAAGAGCCTGTCATTTTATTCCTTTTGAGAATAATTCTAATATGGTGGGGCTCTATGCCATGTGTGCTTATGGAGCTAGAATACACAGCATAAGAAACAGAAGAGAACCATGGTTTTATTAAAAATCTTTTGAATTTTCTACTCATACATTTTTAAAGCGTCATTTCACTGCCTATCGAAAGCAGGGAGAATAAAGAGAAGAATGAAACCTGTTGTATTTTGACACACTGATTTTACAAAAGTCCTGGGGCCTCGAGAGCAAATCATAATGTAAGCAACAGTGGAGAAAATCTCTAGAAATCTATTAATTTTTCTGGGAGCTGCACCTTGGTTGAGGCAAAGCAGTTGAAATTGTCCTGCCCAGGCTCACTTCAGCATGGAATGATGGGAATCAACAACATTACTTACTTCTCAAGTTGATTCTTGAAGCTACAACTGAGAAACAAGAATAATGTTAATATCTAGAAATATTCTTATTTTAGAAGATTGTAGAGCTCATGGGTCCTTTCAATATCTGAAAATGTATATAACCTTTATAGGTTATGTTCATAAGCCCATACTGGAAAGGACTCAATCTGAAGTTGATTTTCATCTTAAACTCACTGTATATTGTAATATATAAAAGTGGTATTTCACATTTAATTCCAAGTAGGGTTTAAGAACGCTCTTTTCTGTCTTCCTTTTCTATCATTTGATTCCTTTTGAGAATGATTCTAATATGTTGGGTCTCTAAGCCATGTGTGCTTATGGAGCTAGAATACACCGCACAAGAAACAGAAGAGAACCATGGTTTTATGGTTCTTCTCCCCATACCATCAGTGGTTATCATTTACTGATATCCCAGTCCTGCCTTCTCCAGGCTTTCATCCCTAGGAGCCATATACGTGCTTTGGCAACACTTGTATGACTTCACTCTAGGAGACAGAACAAAGAAAATTCTTCTAGATTCTTGCTGGTTCTATTGTATTGTTAACATACATTTTGTGAATTTCCTTGTTGAATTGTGGTAAATATGCTAAGGGAGGTGCATCCTTGTAGTTACAGCACTCATTAGTACTCTTCCCTTTTTGCTTCCCTTACTGCCATACATATGACAGTGTTCATGCTATAACATATAATATTATTTGATTACTTTTCTTTTCCAAAATATTTTGTTTCCTTGTTATGATCTCCAAAATACCTACTCTGATATGTGGAAGACTGTATACAATTTCATTTTTTTTCTCTATTTGACTCTATAAAACATGCCAAACTTAGGATATCACAAATGAATTTCATGCTGATACTTTTTTATTCAACTATATGTGTTCATGACGATATGTGAGAAGTTCACATGTGTGGAGTAAACGTGCACGTAGAGGTCAGAGACTGAGCTCCTGTGTTGTTCCTCAGGAATCACTGATCTTGCTATGCTTGAGTCAGTCTCTCATTTTTGCAAACTAGGCCAGGCTGCTCCAAGTAGTCCTCAGGTTTGAATATATCTCTGACTCTCTGTCACTGGGAATAAAGTGTATATGCCTCAACAATCATTTTTATTTTTTGTGTATGATTAGAATTGATGTCTTCATGCTTGTATATTAAGTCCATATTCCTGCCCATCATTTAAATAATGAAAATATCTTTTTTGGTTTTCCAGAAGTATTCTGTAGTTTATTTTTCAGCAATACATCTTCTTTCATACATACAGCATTGATTATAAGATAGAATTATTGCTTCACAATTGCTTTTTTGTACATATATTGTTTATTCATCCCTGGTAGGCCCATTCTGGTCAATCCTGCAAGTCCTAGAAATGAATTGTCTTATATACAAAGATTTTGGCATGTGTGACTACATTTATGAGGGTCATCTCTATGCTCCAAAAAGTGAATATTTGCTTAATCAGAATCAATTATTACATATTGTGTCAATCAATTTTTCCCAGTTACTCTGGGAGTTTGCATACTTAAGTGAATGGTAGATCTTGCTACCTTGATTTCAAGTATTGGAGTGTGTGTTTGTGTGTGTGTGTGTGTGTGTGTGTGTGTGTGTATGTGTGTTAATTTCAAATACTTAACAATAACCTCAGAATTCCCAAAATATGCATGTGTCACATTAAGGAAATACATAAAAGTGCTTAACTTGGGAGTAGTGTGATTAGGAATAAGCCTGATCTGACTCTCCAATTTCTTTCCCATGTCTTCCTTGCTTTGTCACTTATGGTTTCTGGCTTGTCTGCACTATGCCTACTGTATGAGTCTAGTTCTGGTTTCCTGTGCCTTCCTAATATCTATTTGTGTGTATGTCTAGATGTTTCTTTTTTTTCTTCTTTTTTTTAAAAAAAATTATTTTATTTATTTACATTCCAAATGTTACCTCCCTTCCTGCTTCCCCCTCCCAGAGATCTTCACCCATTCTCCCTCTCCTTTGCCTCTGAGAGGGTACACCCTGACCCATCCATCCACCCCCACCTTACCCACCCCCAGCATTCCTCTTCCCTGGGGCATCAAGTCTCTACAGGATTAGGCATATCTCATCCCACTAAGGCCAGACAAAGAAGTCCTCTGCTACATATGTGCCTGGGGCTATGAATCAGATGTATTTGCTCTTTGGTTTGAGGCTTAGTCTATGGAAGCTTTGAGGGGTTTGGGTTAGTTGATAGTATCGTTATTTCTATGGGGTTGCCATGCCCTTCAGATCCTATAATCCTTTCCTCAACTCTTCCATAGGGGTAACCAAGCTTAGTCCAATGTTTGGCTATAAGTATCTGCATCTGTTTCAGTCATCTGCTTGTAGAGCCTCTCAGAGGACAGCCATGCTAAACTGATATCTGCAAGCACAATATAGCATCAATAATAGTGTCAGAGTTTGCTACTTGCCCATAGAATAGATCCCAAGTTGGCCCTGTCACTGGATAGCATTTCCTTCAGTCTCTGCTCCATTTTTGTCCCTTCATTGCTTTTAGACAGGAACAATTATGGGTAAAAAATTTTGAAAGTAAGTGGGTAGTCCCATTCTTCCATGGGGAACTTGTCTATGTACTGAAGGTGGTATCTTGCAGTTTCTTCTCTCCACTAGTGGGCATTTCAATGAAGGTCATCAGCATTGAATTCTGGGAGCTTCTCACCTCCCAGGTCTCTGGGACTTTCTAAAGGTTCCCTGCTACCCAGTCCCTAGTAGCAGCATATTTCTATTCATTCTTTTGGGCCCTTGAGCTTCTCTCCTGTCTCTTTCTCTTGCCTGATCCTGCCCCCACTTTTTCCCTCGTAGCACTAAGTGCACTCATAAGGAAATTCGAGATTGAATACTAGAAACTTAACAGCACACTAGAAAGCTCTAGAGCTAAAAGAATTAAACACATCCAAGAGGAGTAGATGGCAGGAAATAGCCAAACTAAGGGCTGAAATTAAATAATTAGAAACAGAAAAAAACAATGCAAAAAATCAAAATTAAAAAAAAAAGAGCTGATTTTCTGAGAAAATCAACAAGATAGATAAACCCTTAGTCAATCTTACTAATGGGCACAGAGACAGTATCTAAATTAACAAAATCAGAAATGAGAGACACAACCACAGAAACTGAGCAAATTCAAAACATTGTCAGATGTTTACAAAAGCCAATACTCAATAAAATTGGAAAATATAGATGGAATGGATGATTTTCTAGACAAACACCATGTACTGAAGTTAAATCCAGAATAGAATAGGTAAACTATCTAAACAGTCCCATAAACCCTACAATACCAATACTCCCCAAACTATTCCACAAAATAGAAACAGAAGGAACACTACCTAATGGATTCTATGAAGCCACAGTTAAGCTGATACCTAAGCCACACAAAGATGCAACAAATGAAGAAAACTTCAGATCAAATTAATTTATGAATATTGATGCAAAAATATTCAATAAAATTTTCGCAAACAGAATCCAAGAGCACATCATTCGGCATGATCATGTAGGCTTCATCCCAGGGATGCAAGATGGCTGAATATATGAAAATACATTAAGATAATCTACTATATAATCAATTATAAAGAAAAGAATCACATGATTATCTCATTAGATAGTAAAAAAACCCTTTGACAAAATACTGCACTCCATGTTAAAAGTCTTGGAGAGATCAGGAATTCAAGACCTGTACCTAAACATAATAATAGCAATATACAGCAAACTGACATCCAACATTAAGTTGAATAGAGAGAAACTTGAACTAATCCCACTAAAATCAGGAAAAAGAAAAGGGTGCACCCTCTCTATCTATTAAATATAGTACTCAAAATTCTATCTAGTGCAATTGAACAACTGAAAGAGAGCAAGGGGGATAAAAGTTGGAAAGGAAGATGTCAAGGTATCACTATTTGTGGATCATATGATACTGTACATAAGTGACTCTACAGGCAATGTTATAAGAGCTAGCCCCTGCTCTACTTCTAGGAGTCCCACATGAAGACCCAGCTGCACAAATGTTACATGTGAGCAGAGGGCCTAGGTCCATCTCATGCGTGCTCTCTGCTTGGCAGTTCAGCCTCTATGAGTCCCTACAGACCCAGGTTAGTTGATTTTCCTGTGGTGTCATTTACCCCTCTGGATCCTTCAATCCTTGCACTCCTCTTTCACAGGTTTCCCTAACCTACACCTAATGCTTTACTGTGTGTCTCTGCATCAGTTTCCATTAGTTGCTCAGGGAAGCCCCAATGGTGAATTGCCCTAGGCTTCTGTCTGCAAGTACAGCAGAATATTACACCTCTTGTGGAAGCCACAGGAACAGAATGTAGAAGAAGGAAGGAAGTTTAGTTTTTGCCTAACTATACTCACTCTCACAGGCCTTGTGCATATATGCAACAGTTGTGCAGCTGAATCATCAGGTGATACTCTTTTTTTTAATATTTTTTTATTGGATATTTTATCTACATTTCATATGTTGTCCCCTTACCCCATCCCCCACTGACCTGGGAACCCCCTATTCCCTTACCCCTCCTCCTTCTTCTCTGTGGATGTAACCCCTACCTACCCCACCCACTCCCACTTTCCAACCCTCAAAATTCCCACCCCCTGGGGCGTCGAGGCTTCATGAGGTCAAGGATCTCATCTTCCACCTATGCCCAGCAGGGCCCTCCACTCTTACGTATTCAGCTAATACACTTAAAGAAGGAGCAAGGGCTGTCTCTGACTTCAATGCCTGCCTTTAAAACCCTTTTTTCTAACTGGGCTGCCTTGTCAAGCTCCAATAGATGGAAATATACCTAGACTTACTGCAACTTAATATTTTAAGGTTGGTTGATACCCATGAAAGGACTGTCCTTTTTTGAATAGAAGGGGAAGAGGAGAGGATGGGGAAGGAGAATGGGAGGTGAGGAGAAAGTAGAAGGTGAAATCAGGTTGTAAAGTAAATAAATAAAAATAAAAAAATGTAATGAAAATAATCTTCTTCAATATATTACATCTGGACACAACATTTCCTCTCCCTCCAGTACTCCCAGTCCCTACCCACTCTACTAGTTCTACTCCTTCACAGCTTGTCTTCAGGAAAGAGCAGGCAACCTTAACACCAATTTGAAATTTTAGAGGAGAAGTGCTGCAGCAGCCTACTCCAAGTCTTAAAATTTTAATTATAAATTACTTTATTATATTATTATCTCTGATTCAGTCCTGAGATCAACTCCTGGATTATATTCACAGTATATAAGAATTTTATTTATCCAGGTAATAAAATTTCACAGATCTGAAATACTTGAAAATGCTTTCAATATCCTAATGCATAAGGTAAAGTTACAGGAAAATTTGATTCGTGTTTACATCTGTCCCCTTTGTTGTTCTGTAGGCCGAGGGAAGCTAATAGTGAAATCTCTGTTTCATCTTCAATCATTTCAGGGTTTGTTTCCTTCTGAATTTCATGAACAATTTCATGAGCATCCCGTCATTCAAATCTCAAAGAAAAAATAGATTCTGCTTTCAGTCCCTGTTTCAAGTCCAGTTCTTTGAAACCTTTAAAATCTTTCTAGGTGCTCTTCTGAGGACCCGACCTTCAGATCAAAAGATTAAAGAAGGAAATAAAGAAGAAATGCTCTTTTGCTCCTACTTTGTGAAAATAGCAGAGGCTAAAATGAGTCACCCTTCTATTATCCCTTAGCTTTCCTTTGCATGTGCTGCTATCCTTCTGAGCTCTGTGTTTGCCTACATAGACAGATTTATCAACATTACATATCAGTTCCTCTTAGCCAGGCATGTGTGCAATGTTATAAATGCAAACTCATCCAAACTATGGCTGTAAAAGTCACAATTGAGGACTGTAGTAATTTGATCATCAGTTTGGAAACGTACAGGTAAAATGATGGTTAGATATCAAAATGTAAAATGCAAACATTTAGAATTTTTAAATACTGATTTGTTTGTAAAGAAACAGACTAATTTAACTTTAGTTTTACACAAAACTTAACCATATGACATGGGAAACATGGATATGTTGTTTGCTGAAAACCCAAAACATAAATAGTTATCAGTATGAGAAAATATCTTAAAAGTTTTCTTCAACATCATCATCTTTATCATCACCATCATTTTTTTTCAGTTTTACAATCATAGGCTCTCTCTCTCTCTCTCTCTCTCTCTCTCTGTCCCTCCCTCCTCCCTCCCTCCCTGTGTTTGTGTGTATAAAATTGTTGTGTATTGTTACTTGTAGTAATTAAAGTTAATTTTAAAATTGACAAGCTATAGAATCATTAAGAAGATAAGGTTTTGCATAGGTATGTAGGGATTGGATATCCATAGTATCCCTAGATTGGGATAGCCTCTAGGAATACTATGAGTGGTCATCTAGTTTAGATGAGTTTTGGAAGGAAGAGCAGTATAACTCTGGAAAAATTTAACTAAAAATGGAATGAGAGATGGGCACTAGCATCCATGATGTTTTGTGATTGTGGATATAAAGTGACTGCTGCCTCAAACTGTTGATTTCATGACTCCCAGACACTGATGGGCTTGATGCCTATATTTGTGAGCAAAAGTAAACCATTCTTGAGTTGAGTTTGTTATTTTATCATGGCAATCTGAGAATTACCTAATATATGCCAATCCTATTCTAATTTGATTACTCTACAAGCAAATGAATCCATGGGAACTAAAGAAAATGCTCAATGATAAATAGCATATACTCTTGGAGATGAGACATGTTCAATTCCCAGAAGCCATTGGTGGGTCTTGTACATTCAGTTCTGTTCAAGGAGTTAATTAAATATGTGCATGCTAAATATTAAAATATACAATAATGTAGAAGACCACATACACTTTTCATTCACATTCTCAATCTCTAACACTCCTCAGCAACAATATTGTCATTATGTACATTACAATATGTGGAGGTTATAATAGAATTGCATCTGTATGTGAGGCTTCACTAAGTCAGTTTTTCATATAAAGAAATGAAGTACATTTTTCATTTCTTATTGCACATTCATGTATAGGTTTCCTTCTTAATAACATTATATAGAGTTTTAATGTAAGGTCAAGTATCTACAATTCTTGCCAGCAATTCTTAAATCACTTTAATTGACCACGAAGTAATGCATTTTATATGAAGTTCAAATCCACATTTTTTAGGACAGCATAATTTACATGTGTGAAATAATTGAATAAGATATTAAAGGTATCACTTAATCAAATTTGATGAACCATAATCAAGGCAGAGTGCAGTTTTCAGAGTTCTTATATGCTCTTTATCATCCAATTTAAATCATAACCCAATGAAAAAGGAACCTTGTTCTCATTTTCACATAAAGATTGGTTTGCATTTTAAAATAATTACAGCTTTTATTTTAAATATATTTATATGTGTGTTGTGTTTTGTAAAGATGAAATAGAAGCTAGGGATATTTTTGACAGAGATGGTATGGTGAGATGGAAAGATGCCACTGCAGTCCCATTCTGAGGTATTCCTTCCCACAGCCATAGGATGGATCGTATGGAATAGTTTTTTTAGGGCATGGGGAGGGGAGTTGAGGAAGTAGAGACAGAGAAAAGCAGAGAGAGAAAGAGAGGAGAGGAAGAGAGAAGAGAGGGAGGGATGAAGAGAAAGAGAGAGAGGGAGAGGGAAAAGGAGGAGAGAGGGGGGAAAGGAATGGAGACAGAAGGGACAGAGAGGGAAGAGGGGAAGAAGGGAAGAGATAGAGGAAAGGGCAAACATCCCCTTTTACACAGAGTCAGGCATATCTGGCTGTGGCAAGGTTACTGTGCAGCAGAGCCTAGAAGAAATGCCTTTGCTGTGGTATGTGCAAATGACTATAGGTACCCAAAGAGGCAGAGGTGTCTGACTTTCTAGAACTAGAGTTACAAGTGCTTGTAAATGGTTGAATTGGGTATTGAGGACAGAGCTAATACCCTCTGGAAGACATGTAGAAGTATGTTACCAGCCTCAGTTCAGATTTTCTTTTTAACAACAGAAAAATGGAATTACAAAATATACTTTTTTGTTCTTGATACTTTATTGTAATATATTTGAAAGTACAATTTGTTTCAATAGACAATAACCTTTAGTTATGAATAAAATTCCTTGGTATGATGGTTTGCTATAATTTTACTTTATGTTTAATGTCTAAATTTGTTTCAGGTCTCAGATATTGCAAAGATACCCATAATATACATTATTATAAAGGTGTTATATTAACAAAAGTTTCTTTCTTTAAATAAAACACATAGGAGTGAAGCTGTTTATCAACATGAAAATTGTTCCATTAAATGTTTTATATCTGATAGTCGCCTGAGAATTCTGACTACTCTATATACTATACACATGTAGTATGGACAATTTTATTTAAATTTTCTTTCTTTGTGACTAGTACTATGTTCTTGCCATTTGGTTTACATTTCTCTCATTACTCAATTCTTATGTTCAGATTATTGAGTTGAGATGAAATCTGTCATATACATATAGAATATTTATACTTATTCTACTGTATATTATGTATGTTCCACATTATATATGCAATGTATATATTATATATGTATAATTACTATATAGTTATACATTTATCATTCTACAAATATGATGGCCAAAATTGAGTGACACCTTGAGAGTACTTATCTAGTATCTTTTAGTGTTTTTCAGATATTTATTTCTATATCCAGGAAATTATGCATTATAGGGTATACAAGCATCAACATATGTGTATATATAATTAGTACATATATATGCATATATACACTAAACTATATATAATTCAGTATTATATACAATATGATACATTTAGTGTATATATATACATATTAGATTATATATTCACTATTAAATATACTGTACACATATTGAAGTAAAAATGGTCTTTAAAAACCATCAGTAATCTGAGTATTTTGGCGCACAACTTTAATCCCAGTACTGCTAGTCTGGTCACAATGTGAGTACAGAACAGTCAAAGCTAGTTACACTCAGAAACCCTGTCTCATAAAGCCAAAACCAAAACCAAAATAAATAAATAAATAAATAAATAAATAAATAGATAAATAAATAGATAAATCTAAAAAAATCATCAGTAGTGTTTGTTACGAAATTTATTTGATTATTAGATCTCTGTACTAGTATACTTTAGTGATAAAATGGATTTCAACTCTATTGACATCAATTTATGTATCTTAATGCTCAGGTTTGATAGTTATGATATGATCTATACTTGCATGTATTGTTATTAGATTTTAGTGTCCTGGGTAACCTTGAACTATCAGATTTTTAATAGAATTGAATAGTGTTTGTAATTATCTAATATAATTTTGATATATTGAAAGAGTTGATAGCTTCTTGTATTTATGTTCAGATGGAATTCTCAAAGATAAATTTACTGATTGTTTTGTTAAGATGATTTACTCTTACACTGGAAGGGTGTTTATATTGAGAATTCAGGATTAAGATAAAGATTGACTATAGTCCTAATCCAAATATATGTGAAGAAGGTAGACATATATACCAAAGGATAAGAGAGGTAATGGCTGTCTATAACTTCTTCTCCTTCTTCAAAAGAATTCTGGCTTCACAAACAAAAACAAATAAACAAACAAAAAACAAAATACAAAATTCCAAAAACCAAAAAACTAACAAAAATAAAATAAAACCCAGAACCTCCCCCACATAATGTATAGACATCTTACTTGCAGAACTTTTATTGTACTTTAGGTACTTAAAAATATGTATATGTAGCTGGGCGGTGGTAGCACATGCCTTTAATCCCAGCACTTGGGAGGCAGAGGCAGGTGGATTTCTGAATTTGAGAATTCGAGGCTAGCCTGGTCTACAGAGTGAGTTCCAGGACAGCCAGGACTACACAGAGAAACCCTGTCTCAAAACAACAACAACAGCAAAAAAATATGTATCTGTGAAATCTACTGAATTCTTTAGCTTGATGATTTTTTTTACATGTTTAAAACAGAAGTATATTCAAAGATATATATTACAGAATTTATTTTTAAGTTTTGATGAACAGGATGCAAAGTAATTTTGTTGAATAGTTGAGAATATTTTAAGATAGGAACATTCTGCGTCTTCTTTGACAAAATTTAGAGACTGTAAAGAAATGGTTACAGTGAGATCCTGACGTAATCATCTGTATCATAAGTTTGGGAAGTTACTCTACCTTCAGGAGAGTAAGAAACGAGCTGAGAAAATTTCCTTCCTAAATATTAGACTTTCTCAGACTTTGCCTATATTAAAATCTGTCTAGATATGTGACTTGAATTTATTGTTTAATTCTCTCTTATAGGTGAGAAAAGTCACACAAAACTTATGTTTAAAGATGTTTTTAAGATATACACAATTGATACAGCATGTTAATCAAAGATATGGGTGAAACATGAATGCATACTCTGTGTGATATGCTTTCAATGTTAAAACTATAGATTCTGCATCAATCTTGCTTAGCATAGAGAGAAGGGAAGTCATGAGCTAGTGTGAAACTATCACTAAATGATATCACTGAATATAAGATATTCAGAGAATCTCACCACTAAATGCTAGCTGAACCTCCCAGGTCTCTAAATATATTTCATTGAGAAGATTTTTTACTCACTAATTCCAGTTATTTGTCAAAAGTCCTACTTAAGTTTTGGACATATAATTGCTTACATTTGAAATAAATTCATTTCATTTGAAATTCTTTATCTAGGAAAGATATATCACTTTGGCTATTTCTCCTGAACAAAGTTAAAATTGAAGATTTTTTTTTCATATCAGTATTATTACATGGAACTTTGGACTTGCCTTAGTAATTAACAGCATCCTTATTCTGCTCATTAGCTGTGTCTGGTAAATTGTTAGATATGCCAGTTTCCATTTACTTACTGAATCACCCTTATGTCTGCAGAAGGCATGACCTCAACTTCCCAAAAGGCAAACAAACACGAACGGCAGTTAAAAAGGACAATAGAAAAACTCTTTGATGTTTGTCTACATGTATGACAGGCCTATTTCTGATTTTAGGCCTATGGCTGATTTTAGGCCTTCAGTGTGTAAGCAGGGATGTCCCTGACATCTCTTCCCTCCTCTAAGTACAGAAGGGCTGTGGCAACTCTAAACTTGTGAAGGCGGGGATAGAGGCCTGACCTCCAGTATTTGAAGGGGACCTTGTAATGGCTCGAGTCCCCCTGTCTTTGTCCAGTGAGGCATGAGAGCCATACCCGTCCTGATGTCTTTTTCCTGGAGAGGGGATACTTTTGACATCAACCCCTATGCAGTCAGGCTTGTCCCTCAGGGAACTCAGATAGATATTTTATCTTTTATTGATATTCCCTTGCAATGCTTAGCCTCACAGCCTAAGCAAGAATTCAGATCACCTGTCAGAGGGGGTTCTGGGTGGCCCTTCTCTGCTTGGTCTTGGGGCAGAAGTCCCTCCTTTTAGGTTGGGTGGAGATGGGTTTTGGAAACACCCTGTATAAAGTAACAGCCTCATCTTGAGTCTCGTGGTCCTCCATAGCTAACTTATGATAATGTATCTGAGTAGGTTTTGCTACCAAATTATTTATCTGTTGTATCACAGAGTTAGTCCGCCTATTTGAGAGCCAGGGACCAGCAGAAAAAAAAAAAGAACCCAAATAATGGTCCCAAGATGGAAGGAAACAGGGTTGACAACCTTGGAGAGGCTGCAAATCAATTCTTGTACCAGCATTCATCTGTCTCTTTCTCTCTCTGATTTTTCTTAGGGCCTTCGCTTTCCTATTTCATGCTCTCTTTAACCCTCCTTGTCTTGTCTATGTAAAGGCAACCTTCTTCTTTGAGGGTTGTACACAGTCAAAAGCTGTATACAGTCTTTTCTATTATACTAGAGTAAATAAGTCCAATAAGAATCTTTGCGATTTTAGGAGGTCTCTTCAGACAGCTAAACGAGGGATTTCTTCAGATTAGTGATGTCAATCTCTAGCTGTTCGATGTTCTTGTCAGTGGCCCTTCAAAGGTCTGAGTAGTATAAGTTCGGAGGCCTGCATCTGGATTAGAACTTCTAATCACAGACATCACGGGTGATTCATTTTTACCTGGAAAGGAAAAAGAAGGGGATTCTCAGGGAGATTTCTCTTCCTGGGATTTAAATTGTTATTCATCGTATGTATGGTTGGGCCTGGTTTTGTGGGGGTATCTATTTGTTTCATTAATCTTTTTGGTAACCAGTTAGCTGTGCCTTCTGGGGTCTCAGACAGGCATATCAGTCCTCAGCCCCATAAGGGAACTGGGTCTGGACCATTCCCTTTAAGGGTGAGAGGGTCCTTCCCCATATCTGTGGCAAAGTTTTGTTGGTCTTGGTGGTGCCAGTGTCTCAGTGGAAAAACATTAAAACAGATGGCTATAAGCTAATGTCAACAGGCAGCTTTTGTGGAAATTTACAAGCCTGAGTAGTCATAGACCTTGTAAATAGGTAGCCTTGGCAGACAATACCAACTTAGTTAAGGACAAGCGAGTCATAGGCAGAGTCATAGTGACTTGTCCCCTGAACCTTCACCAGCCGATACCCGGTTCTGAAGATATCTGTATTCCCCCTGAACACCCACATTCCAGTGTCATTCCCTTCCCCACATCCTGCCTTTCTGTGTTTATACCCCTGTGTGAATTAATTATGATTTGAGAAAAAAATTAAAAAAAATAAAAGAAAAAAATCTCTTTGATTTAGTACTTATATTAATCTTGTCATTGAGTCAGATCATGCTATCATACTGAAATCTCTAAAACTAACCTCAAAGAATTAATTTATGTTGAGTAAGTTTTCAGAACTCATTTATTGGCTGGTCAAGGTTAAAGAAGCAGGACAAGAAAGATAAGCAGCACTCGAACTAATGAAATGGTCTCAGGCACCATGTGGATATTTACAATTACATTAGTTAAAAATAATAGTACATATCTCAAGAAAAATGTTCTAGATCAAGCATAGAAATCTGCTGCAAAGTATAAATGCATAAAGTATTAGAAAAGAAAGACTGAAATTTAAAAGATGCTCAAGTAATGAATAAGTAAAATGAAGTATATATTTAAATATGCTCAAATTTATCATATATGCTAATGTATAACACTTAGATATTTTAAAAATATGTTTGTAGTGCATAAGTAAATCTTGGCACTTTGTTGGTTCTAATTTTTGAGTGAGATATACACTGTAGATAGCAATATTACAATTGTGTATAAGTTTGTACACAATTTTGCAAGTGTGTATGAATTCTGTATGCTTTGCTCCTTTAAAATCATTACAATACAAGACTGGTTCTAATGTTTATCAGGAAGTAAATAATGAATTATTCAAATTCTTAGTACTTCTGATACAATAAATTTATGTAAATTTAAAAAATAGATCACATGTGTGTATATGAAAAAAGAGACAAAAATGATGGAAGTTTACTGGATACAAGGAGAAAATCTGTTCAGTTTTGTTGCTGTTGTTGCTGCTGCTCTGCTGCTGCTGCTGTTTTAACAATAGCAAGGTTCTGTAATTCTCTTTTGTAGTCCATAGAACTTAATTAGCTCAAAATCTTCAAAACTACATACTTATGATGGGTTAACTTAAACATGAGGTCTATCTACCTATCCTTCAAATGATAAAGAGCAAGTTAGCTAAAAAACTACAAACTATAAAAATATTACCATATCTCAAGAATTTTCTGAAGTTTGGTTGATCATTGGAGTAGTCAATTGATGAAGATGTTATGTAACTTTCAGATCATAGACACAATTCTATGCATCGTCTTGCATTCATTGTCACAGTCATTTTCCACCTATTAATTTGAAACCTACTTCCTATTTCATGTATAAAGTAAATCTAATAAGGATGGCTGCCAAGACCACCCTGGCCCTTTATCTGAAGAACAGAGGATTGGGTAATATCAGAGAATTGGGGGGGGGGTGGTAAGAATATAACATCTTACAGATTGGTGAGAGAAAAGTGTTTTAATCACAGATGAAAGCGACAATAGTAAGTCTCATCCTTGGGGAAGAAGTTCAATTCTGTTTTGAATGAACTGGCATCAGAAAATAGATATGTGAACTAACATATTTCAGGCAAATTATAATTAATACTAGAAACATGAAAATAGCCTCATTAAAATCTTTAATATGATTATAGATATTTATCTACAATCCAGAAACCAAAACACAAATTACTAATATTTTGTTCTCATTTAGTAGCTAAATCACTTATGATGACTAGCCAATTACTTTATTCTATGTGAATACACCTACATTATAGTCATTGTTCTTAATCAGTTATATTCTTTTAGAAACACTTTATCATTTTATTTAGTCATTCTTCTTCTTCCCTCTATGAGGTATTACTTTATAAACCCATACATTGTTCTTCCTAAAACATTCCAAATGCAAAAACACCATATTTTCCTGGATTTTACATTGTGCTCTCTTTCTCCTCTTTTTCTCCTCCTCCCCCTTCATTTAAATCAGTTGTGTGTCTTGTAGAAAAAAATACAATGTTTAATGGTACTAATAAATCTTGGGTAAATAACAAAAAGAGACTTTGGACAGCTTCACATCCAATAGAGGACTGATATCCAAACTATATAATATATAAATAACTCAAAAAAATCATAGGTATCAAGAAAACAAAGGTATATTATGTTGCATATAAGTGAATTCATATTTTTTATTTATTCTCCTTTATAAGTGAAAAGAGAAACTAAAGTTCAAATGAAGAATAAAGACCATTGGGTATATTTTAATGTAATTATTTTATTTAATTGTTCCTCTTATACAGAGGTCAGTAAATACATCTCTATTACCTAGATAAAACCGTTGCTTTTGATAAGTTTTGTAATATTAGACACTTTGAAATTCTATTATGGAAACTGCTTAGTCATTGACATGCTTCCATAAAAGTCAATGTTATAATTTATGAAATACTTTAAAAAATACCATCTAGTTTATTTATTTCCTGTTTTTGGTTAATGGTCAGTTTCCCTTAAAAAATATTTTTTTGATTAAGTACCCAATTTTATTCTTTTCATGAATCTATTAAATACATTCAGTTAAATTAGAAAAAAATTGAAAATACTGTACAGTTCTGAGATGAGCCACAGATAACATTAAAACACCGTTACCCACAACCAAGTAAATGTATATATTACTGGAAATTATTTTGGACACAAAAGTTTTTCTTCAAATCTGAGTCTAACACATTAACTTGCACTCATATAGAGGCAGCAGGAATGTAATATGTTAGCACAAAATCAATGTAAAATACTAAGACTTTCAATTGCTTTTATGGACTAGATTAGGTTTAGAACAATCAAAAGCAAAATTTATAATATTCCTATGTATATTATAACTTCGAGTTTCTGACTTTTAAATATTTCTTACTAGATCTAAACTTGATTATAAAATTTCTACATATCAGAGTTTGAATAATCAAATGACATAATTGTGGTGATTTGACTGAAAATAGCCCCCGTAGGTCCACAGAGAGTGACACTATTAGGAGGTCTGGCCTTGTTGGAGGAAGTGTGTTTTGAAGGTAGGCATTAAGATTTCAGAAGTCAAGCCAGGTCTTCCTGCTACCTCGAAATTCAGGCATAGAACTTACAGCTACTGCTCCAGTACCATGTCTACCACCCTGCTTCCCTCTATGACATTTATGAACTAACCTTCTGAACCTGTAAGTAGCCCAATTAAATTTTTTTTGTAGTTGTTGTTATAAGAATTGTTAGGGTCAAGATGTATCTTTGTAGCTACACTCAAACTCAGGTATTGCTGCAATAAGCTAGAATTTCTTCTTGTTTGGAAGAATATGGAGCACTTTAGCACTTTGGACTAGAAAAGTGATTGGACCTTTTAAGTGGAGCTTAATTGGTCATTGTAGTAGGAATGAAACACAGGGTGATTTGAATGGTAGAGGCCCAGCTCAAGATGCATCAAAGGAGAATATTAGTGTGTGGCCTAGAGACAGTTTTATGTATAATATCTTTCTGCCCTTGACAGAAAATTCTGACTGAGGCGAAATTGAAGAGTTTTGGTTCAATTGCTCTTGTAGAGGAGATATCAAGCAACCTACTGTTGACTTTGCTGTGTAGTTAGGTTATTAGTGGCTAATATTAAGCAGTGCTATAATGAAAAAGAAAAGATGAGCAAGGAAAAATACAAAATGTACATTTTAAGGAAAAAAGGGAGCTACAGGAGCTATAAACATTAAGGAAAATCCTCATGCTCCATGGAATAAAATTAGAGGTCTCTTAGAGCAAGGCCTTACCCAGCTTAGCTTCCAATTTGTGAAAAGGAGTTAAAGAAAAGTAAAAAGAAAATAAAGAAATTATTAGGGCCAGTCATGATGGTACACATCTTTAATCCTAGCATACAGAAGCCAGAGGTGATTCTGAGTTCAAGAGCAGCTTGCTCTTAAGAATGAGTTCCAGGACAGCTAAGTTTAGGCAGTACAGCATATTGCCAAAACCAGAGCCAATGATAATGTTTTTTGAATATGGGTATCATGTTCCAGAACCAGCAAGCAAGAGAAGTTTTCAGCTTTGGCCATGTCCTTCTGGCTTGATAGTTAAGTGTAGAGGAAATTTAATTCACCAACATGGCTGCTCTAAAAAAAGATCACATCCAAAGACCCATGTCTGTATGATCCAGCTGGTATAGAGGCATACCCTGGGTTACAGTGTTATCTAACTGAAATACAGGCACACCCCTAGTACACACCTTTGATGCTTAACAGTGAAGATAAGATTACTTTATAGAAGGAAGCAGCCATGTTGAAAGTGACATCTGAGTGAGTAGCAGAAAAAGTATCAAATCAGAAAGATTTGACATAATGATTCAGAGATAGAATACAACTAACTCTCACAAGAACAGACAGAAAAGAGACAATAAAAGAGAGTGGAGAGAAAGGAATAAGAAGAAAAAGAGAAAGAAGTAAAAGAAGAGGAAAGAAAGAAAAAGAAGGGGCAGTTTTACAGATACAGATTTCAAGTGAAGATAGAACAAGCTAGAAAATGAGATGGAGAGAAAATTGGAACAGTTTGATAGAATAAGTTTGAGGCCATGTAATTCAATTCAGTGAGAAGCCAAGAGAAGTTAGTTGGAGTCAGTCAGCTTGGAGAAGAGTTTGAGCCCAAACACCTGTGTTGAACAACCTAGTCATAGTTCAAAAAGAACTAGAAAGAGTATGTTTTTTTCAGTAGTAAGCCTCTAAGATGACAGTTACATCTAGAGAATAAAAGTTACATTTACAGTCAAGTAAAGAAGATAGGGATTATGGAATTTCCTTCTATGACTAAGGGATGCTTCTAAAGCCAGGTGTCCCCATAGGGTATAGAGACTCAGAGGCCCATATGTAGATATACATGTGAAGTCAGGTTTGCCTTGGAGACTTGAAAATATTGGAGATGGTATAGTTTTGGATACCTGCAGAGAAAAACTGCTAACTATGAGTGAAAATAGCCCAGGAGAAAGAAGCTTGTTGCAGTTAAACAAGATGAAATGGGTTGGAAATTTGAAGGGCACTTTAACATTAGAAATGGAGTGCAGAGTTTAAAATTTTCTCAGCTGTTTTTTTTTTCCTTTTTGTCTTGTATTGCATTGCATTTTTTTCTTTTGTCTTTTTCATTATACTCACTTTTCTCCCATTTGGAACAGTAATAAATATCCCAGGTCATTATATATTGTAAGTATGTGATCTGCCTTTCCATTTTGATTTTATAGGGGAATTCACTTAAGAGCTTGCATGAATCTCACCAGAGATTTTGAACTTCAGACTTTTAAATAGTGATGATGTTGTGTTAGAAAGTTGGACTAATTTCATTTTGCATGATGATCTGGCTATAATGTTATGAAGACAAGGAGTGGAATGTGATGGCTTGGAGTGTGGCACTATTAGGTGGTGTGGCATGTTGATATAGGTGTAGTCTTATAGGAGAAAGTTTGTCACAGTGAGTTGGGCTTTGAAGGTTTCAGAAGTTTGTCAGAATCAGGGATGCATTCTTACTGCTGCTTGTGGATCCAGATGTAAAACTCTCAGCTACATGTCTATCACCTGGTCTGCCTGTGCCTCCATGTTTCCTACCATTATGGCAATTGACTAAACTTATAAACAAGTAAGACAGCACCAGTTATCCTTTCTAAGGCTTGCCATGGTCATAATTTCTCCTCACAGCAACATAACTTTAACTAAGGCTATGGTCCTCTGATTTATAACATTTATGAAGTAAAGGCAGCTTGTAATTATTTTTCTTTAAAGATCTGTAGGTTTTGAAACCTCCCACCAGTCATGTTGTGGATAAGGTCTAAGCAAAGGACACAAACATGTTAGAAAGTAAATTTTTGGTTTTCATACTAAATTCTTATGCATTTTACTTTTATATTCTTATAAATATATGTAAAATATTTAGTGTCAAGATCCAGACTAACCCAAGGATTAATTGCCACTGTAACATTCAACTCTGGTGCTATACTTTAGAGAGTTGATCAAAAGCAATCAAAAGCAATAAACAGTGCCAGATGCCTTGGTTGGAATAATGTCTTCTCTTGATATTCAACATGTTCTACATAGCATGTTCAGTTGGTTGAATCAATGGTCATCAGAAGTACTTATCTATAAAACAAAACATTTCCCATGGATATATACCACTTGAGTCTTGTTACTGTTCACTAATGAAAAACCAACCCAAATAAGTAAATTGTTTTTAGCCAAATACTCTATGAAAATTCTAATTTGTCACAGACATGTCAAATTTTTAGCACCTTTTTAGTCTTCAGAGGGCAATCAAACTTATTTTCTTAAACTAATTCAAATGAAGATCTAGTACATAAAATCCATTTATAATATCCACTGAAATCTAATTATTCTAGGATTCTCTACATATTGAGGGAAGTGAATTTGAAATTAAATGTGAGGGGAACTATATAATTAAATATTTTGGAAAATTAAATAATGCAAAAACACTTTATTTTTAATATGCCCATTATAATTAGACTAAAGTAAGAAGTGACTTCTAATTTCATATCACTTCAAGAGAGAACTTAGAATTTGGTTTTATATTTAAAGTAAAATAATGTGTCCATTTGTAAAATGCAAGTGATAATTGATATATTTATAAAAACTGACACCTAAATACTCACAAAACTATAATAAAATTATATTTTCTACCTTATTGAATCATATCTTTTCACATGATGAAGAGATAATATAACTTAACGGAATCATTTTTAAATAGCATATATGGTATTGCATACACTGAGAAAGTGAACTCTTTCTAGTCTGGTACTGAGATCTTCCTCCTGGTGAAGCCATTTTGCACTGCAGTTCTCTTCAGTGTTGTGCAATATATTGATTCCTTTTCTGTTATCATAAATCATTACATTATTTGGTGCATATTATACTCATCAGATGCAGTAGGGAATATAAAAAATATCCTTGCCAATTCACAATATGTAACTTAATTCCTTACTTTTTTCCTTTTGTATGTGATGTAACTGAGTATTTTTCAACTACTGCTTAAATTAGATACTCAGTGTTTGTACCCTCATTAACTACTTTTTATAAATAAATGGTACATGAAAACTGAATATAAAGCCTCACAAAGAGTTGCCCTGTGTACTATGGCAGAATTGTATCTTCTGCATTTTTAAAACATAAGAAAGACACTGAAATAAGATCTTCCTAATTTGCTGCAGATACCTATGAACCCATTCTGTAGCCCAGGGAGAGCTTAGACTGGCATTCCATTTGCCTTTTCCTTCCAAGTATATGGGGGTTACAGGTATGCACTGTCAGGATCAATTTTATTTCTATTTTCACTACTGAATATTCCAACCTCAGAATATTCATTAGATTTTTAAAAATTTCCAGTGACTTATGTTACTATATTAATTTTGCTTTATGCATTAAAAATCTTCTATTTCACATGAAAAGACATAAAAACAAATAGTTTTTAAGTAAAAAAATCTTATTTACAAATGATTTTAAAGCATCTCCATATATATTAGTGATGGTAAATAATAGATCACATGCAACAAAGGGTTGTTCAAAGACTGTTTCTGTGCATATTAAGAATTTCTAAGTATAAATGATTATAAACAAAGCTAGACTGAAACAGCATAAGTGAACAAAAGGAAAATGGCCTATGATGACCTCTGATGAGGAGCTGAGGTCAGTGCCACTTGATTGTGTGCAAGTGTTAATTCATGTGGTTCTGACTTCTGGACTATGAACCAGAGGAGGAACTCCCCAGCTGTCTTATCAGCTCTTCCAGGTGTGTCAGGAGGGAAAGAGGAGACAGATGTTGCTGTGTGAGAAAACATCAGTCACAGCTCCCTGGAATCACAGTTTATTTACAAATACTACATCTTTTAAAATGGAGCACACAGCTACATGCTAAGAATACTTTAACCACAGTTCTAATATGTACACTTACTGATCATGAGAAACCTACAATAGCCACACAATCTTTTGTCATATAAGATAATGGGATCTACTAGTATCATATGTTATTCTATACATAATTTTTTGTTTTATTTAATTAATGAGCATAAAAATACAGCTAACTAGACTTGCAAAGGACACAAGGACATAGAATTTAGGGAGGGAATGTGATGTGATTAGCAATTATATGACTAGAATAAAAACATTGTTTTAGAATTATCAAAGTAACTCAATAGCTAGTGACTTTACTTTTCTTAATATTCTTTTATATCTAATAATCTCAAAGGTTTATTCTGAACAATTTTGTGACATGAAACATTTACCCTTCCTTCATTACAAGTTTTACCTATAACATACACCAGTGATTAATTTCACAACTGATTGAGGACTTGTGCAAATTAAAATTGTTAAATGTTTTGTAAATATGTGCATTTACATCCATGATCCTGAGCGACTCTTGATCTTAATCAATGAATCTTATTTTCAGATTGGGCAGCAGCCAAAAAAGTCATGTAATTGATTAAAATATTGTGGAAAATAATCCTCAGCCTAAATAGGAGTTACAACTACCAACATCATGACCAGAAGCACCCCCACCACCACCGTCTCCACCACTACCACCATTGCCACTACCTTCTTCCTGCTTAGCAAAGTTCAGAGAATATCACAAAAGAGGAAATTATGGAAGAACCAGAAGTAGTAGAGGAATACTGTGAAATACTGTCCTCTGGCCATAACATGACAGGAACTCATTAATACTCAGCAGGTATTATTGTCTGTACAAAGTCTCCACAAAACAAAGGCAGCCCAAATTTCAAGATACACAAGACTCTCTTAATGAGGATGTATTACTGATAGTTAATAGCTAGTATGGAAGAAAGAATCTCTATTTAGAAATTATTTACACTGGTAGGTTTTTCATGTTCCAATGGGTAGCACCACACTCTGCATATATGACTTAGTAGATTATAATAATAGAGGAACATGAAGTTGGGAGAGGTATAGACATGTCAGGGAATATAATTGTAAATAAAAATAAAAGGAATGAAAATTATATATGTTCATATTTCATTATAGATATATAAAATTTCAAGGAACATGCAATTCTGTTTTAATAGTTAATATTCAAATCTCTATAATGTACTTCCATATTATAATATTCTATTTGTACTAAAATAATGAAATATACGCCTTCCTTTTGAACCTGGATGCTCATGACTTCACAATGAGGCAAACACTTCAGTTACACCACCATTTTGAATTCTGGCAATTTCCAATTCTACTATAAAGGTACCTTAACACATGCATCTGTCTATTAATAAATATGAAAATTTTCTCCTGGTGGCATAAGATGTCATGTTAAAACTAAGACACCAAATTAACAAGCTACATATAGAGATACTGAACAGGTCTCAAATCCTTTAGTCACTCTTGTAAATACATTAAAGTAGACCAAAAAATTTCACAAAATTTCATTAAAGAGTTATTGATAAAATAATGTTATTTTAAGTTTTCACATATAACATTTCTTTACCATTTTACAAACAATACAGGAGTAGCATTTGAAGCTTAGAATAGAATACTTCCATTTGGAATATTTCAGATATTGTTGCCAGGCTATTTGTTCAATTTCTGGTTTGGAGATATATTTGAATAACTCTACAAGGAATATAAATTTGCAAAATGTTTTTGCCTGTCATTATCAGCCTTGTTTATAATAGCCAGAATCTGGAAAAAACCCAGGTGTCCTTCAACAGAGGAATGATTACAGAAAATATGGTACATTTACACAATAGAGTACTACTTAGCTATTAAAAACAATGCATTCATAAAATTCTTAGGCAAATGGATGGGACTAGAAAATATCATCCTGAATAGCCCAACCACAAAAGAACATACATGGTATGCACTCAATTATAAATGAATACTAGTCCAAAATCTCAGAATACCTAAGATACAACTTACAGACCACGTGAAGCTCAAAGGAAGACCAAAGTGTGGGTGCTTTGGTCCTTCTTAGAAAGGGGAACAAAATACTCATGGGAGCAAAAATGTAGGTAAAGTGTGGAGCAGAGACTGAAGTAAAGGCCATCCAAAGACTACTCCAACTGAGGATCCATCCCATATACAGTCACCAAACCCAGACACTTTTGTGGATGCCAAGAAGTGCATGCTGACTGGAGCCTAATGTAGCTGTCTCCTGAGAGATCTGCCAGAGCCTGACAAATACAGAGGCCGATGCTCACAGTCAACCATTGGACTGAGCACGGGATACCCAATGGGTTACCTAATGGAAGAGATAGAGAAAGGACTGAAGGAGATGAAGGGGTTTAGAACCCATAGGAAGAACAACAATAACAACCAACCAGACACCCCAGAGTACCCAGGGACTAAACCACCAACCAAGGAGTACACATGGAGGGACCCAATACTCAAGCTGCATATGAAGCAGAGGATGGCCTTGTAGGGCATCAGTGGGAGGAGATACCCTCGGTCCTGTGAAGGCTCTAGGCTCCAGTGTAGGGAAATTCGTGGGTGGGGAGGCTGAAGTGTGTGTGTGTGTGTGTGTGTGTGTGGATGTGTGGGAGAGCACTCTCATAGAAGGAGGAATATGTATAGAGGTTTCAGAAGGGAACCAGGAAAAGGGCTAACATTTGAAATGTAAATAAAGAAAATATACAAAAAGAAAAAAGAAAAACATATTTTATTTGGCTTGGCTTAATGCAATCCCATGACTCTTGGATAGTGTAATATTAGTCTATCCAGTACTGGAAGATGTTTTTTTCTGTTTAAAGGGCCTTAAATCAAATTACATAGGTTTTGTTTATACCCACAACATTTTTTTTAACCACTGTAAGTCAAGCTTACCATTCAGACAAGTCACCATTGTATATTTCAGGCTTTGTAGCTCGATTAATATTTACTTTATCCTGATAGTATGGAAAGTATCTTCTAGTAACATGCACAATAGTCAGTAGGTGTGAACTCTCTAGTTAGGCAACAGTTCTACTTATCAGAGTTCAGTAAAATATGTAAGTATTTTCTTTATCAATAGGACTTTACCATTTGTTTGTTGTCAGCAACCAAAAAAGAGCCTTGGCAATAGCTTGGGTTCTTTGGGGTTTTCTATGGGGCCCATTTAAGTAATGACTAAACTAGAGTAACTCATTCTTGGAAGTTAACATTGTTCACTTGGTGGCAAAGGATTTCTAGTTGGGACATTTTTCCCTGTTATTTGATGACTCAATTTAAATTTCTTTAATATGTGTATTTACTATAATAAACTTCTATTGTATAGTAGGTTTTTATCTGATCCATCAAAAGACCTTTAGTGTTAGTCACGCTTGCCTCCTTTATGTACTGAACCTCTTCCCATCTCCTCCTCAGTTACTCATCCAGCCCCAGTTTCCACACTGTCTCTCTATAGCAACATGTTATGAATACTTTTCCTTGGGAGACCTCTCAGACAGTAGGCTTTTGCTTGTTCTATATATTCATTATTAAAAGGAAGTTAGTGGCGTATTTTGATGATTTGCCTGTTGGAATTACAAAACCTACTGTCAGTCTGCCGATAATCATCTGTCGCACAAGTGATTTCAGTAATTGCTTATAAATGTATTATATTGCACCAATAATTTAAACAAAATTCTGGACTAAATCCTGTTTCCTTAGATAAGAATGTATATTTTTAAAATATAAAAATTAATATGCTGATATCTTCAGAAAAATTTAAGAGGTAAGGATATTACACAGCATTGTGAGAAGGAACAAAGTCAGTCACATGAATTAAAAAGACATAGATTTATACTCAGACATTGACCTTGGTAGCTAACAGAGTATTTGGAATCTGTGGTCAGAGGTAACATTACTAGGGATTGGTTCAAGACTGAAGGTCTTAGAAACTGAATTATTGAACCTAAATCATTTCTGAAAATACCAATGTGTCATACTGTGAAATTACTTTTTTGAAGTTATTCAGATTAGTTTCTCTCTTCTCTGTTACCCTTAGGCTTAGCTTCAAGAAAAATAAAATTAAGACTGTAGTCTTAATTTAGTTCCTTATCTAAAACTGCTAAAAATCATAATTTTAGTTTGTTTGCTCAAAATTGACACACATAAATTGATACACAATTCTTAAATATTTAGATCTTAATAAATCATGTTTTATCATTTCCAGTAGATAAATTATGTAAATTTTGTTATTATAAAATTATTAAATAGTATGAACTATAGAATATAGTATTGAATATTCAATTTAAAAGCCTAAAGAAAAAAATGATATAGATATAGATATCAGCTACTAGTAGGATAGCTTATATTCTGTATTCACAATTGATACATACATATATCATATTATATAAATGTGTACATGATACATATATAATATATACACTATATCACTTTTCCTTCTCCCCGTCTCTCTCTCTCTCTCTCTCTCTCTCTCCCTCTGTGAGTGCATGTGTGTATGTATGAATATATGTATGTATGTATGTATGTAGACATATATGTGTACCTTAATTGCTATTGTACTTCTACACGATATATAGATCTTGACTTTTTGAGACAGGTTCTTTTTCTTCAGCTAGAAGTGGTTTAATAGGCTTGGCTGGCTGGATGATCAGCCCCAGGAATCACTTCTATTGGTTTGATTACATGCAAGCATCACCATGCCTGTTCTTTTATTACTCCTATTATTTTTTTGAGATTATAACATAATTCCATTTTTAACTTTACATATTTTACCTCTACAGACATCCAATCTTCCCATGAATATATATTTTATTCTTTTAAAATTGATGGTCTCTGTTCTCCTAATTATTTTACACATAAAGACACACACACACACACACACACACACACGTGCATATATATATATATGTATATATATATATTATACACATAAACATATAGTCATACACACAAGTTGTATGTGTGTCTGTGTGATTTATTCTTTATTGACAATAGATACTTATTCAAATGCATCAGTTTTCTTTCTTTAGGTTGTGTTAATTAACAGTCAATACTATATTCCACTATTCATTAACTTTAATAATTTTATAACACAATATATATATATATATATATATATATATATATATATATATATCCATACACCACATATACTTGTTTGTGTGTGTGTTTACTATTGAACTGATATGTAAATAAAGACTATGCTTTGTTCTTTCAAAGTTGAGCTATCTTGATGAATTTTCTGGTTACCTTCAGGAGGCTGTCTCAAGCAGAACACAAGCTGTCAGCTTGTACCTACAATTTGACTTCCACTCATTCTTTTTGCTGCCCCTGAACACCCCTTCCTTATAACCCCTGTCCAATCTGAGGCTAGTCTATGGAGTGTATGTATTTTTTCCATCACATTTAAGATAGTGTAAAAAATTAAAAGTTAAAGCAATCATTTTTTTCTTCTTTTCAACTTATGATCAATGTGTGAATTAATTAAAAATTGAAATTATGACAACACTCACTAGTAAGAATCATCAAATCTATACTATAAAGTTGGAGTGATGTTTCTGTGTGAACATGTTTCTCTCTCCTTCTTTGCCTGTCTAAGGAACCTTCTGTTGGTTAAAATAAAAAAGTCTATGGCCTATAGCTAATGGCAGGATTGTAAGGTGGAACGTCCAAAAGGGAGAGAGGAACTCTGAAAAAGAGAGAGGAACAGAAATTCTATAGGACAGACATGGAGGTAAAAGCAGGCCAGGAAGGAAGGAGAGGAAACTAACCTGTCGTGTGGTAGATCTTTAGTGGGAAACAATGCCTAGATAAAAGGCCAAACACTTATAAGTAAATATAATCTCTATTCATTACTCTGGAAATGAGGCAGGGATAGAAAGGTCTACAGTTACACTACGCTGATGGCTATGTGGTAATAATAGACCATTACTTTTCCCAAGAAGCCCACTTGCCGTTCCATAAAATATGTGTGTGTGTGTGTGTGTGTGTGTTTGTGTTGTGAGATTAAATAGTTTTTAAAAAATGTTTGTTTATATATAGAGGTGAAGAGAAAATGCAGATGTTAATGGCACTGACTGCTATTGCATAAGACCTTGGATCTACTACCAGATCCTTACCTGGGGGCTGACAAACTTCTGTAACCTCAGTTCTAGAGAAGTGATGCCTAATTCTATCTACTGTCATTGCATGTATTCATGTGGTACACATATAAATCATACATACACATACATAAAAATGAATACTAGGATAGGCATGGTGACACATGCTTTTAATCCAAGCACCCAGGAGGCAGGCTTATTTCTGTAAGTTTGAGGATGGCCTGATCTACAAAGTGAGTTTCAAGACAGTGAGGGCTTTATACAGACAAACAACAACAATATACAAAAGCAACCATAAACAAAACAAAAGCAACTATAAACAAAACAAAAAATATATTCATGAATCTTTTAAAATAGTGGTTTCTAGACAGATGATGATATCATTGGCTACACACAAAGATAATTTCAGCATGCTACACGTTTATCTCCTATAAACACTAAACCCCCAATAGTGACCAAACCCTGGTGCTCATGGACTATTCACTGCATCTCAAGTCCAGGGACTCCTCTCCTATATTGTTTTCTTATGTAAACTGACATACTGTTATAAAAACCCATGAAATAGTGTTACCTTGCACCACACAGCAGTTTTGTCCCCCATAAAACATTCTCTCCAGTAGGGAGGGGAGGCTTTTGACAATGAGGATGTAACCCATAGGTCATAGGTTTGGGGAAGTAGAAATTGAAAATTCTCCAAGCCACCTGCTCAGATTTATAGAAGGAGTTAACCACTTCATGGAGGGGATACTCCAGCCAGCAGATTTCCAGGGAGACCTGCGGAGCTGCATGCAAGAAGGGCAGAGTTTCATATCTGTATCTTTCTGACCCCCTTGCTGGGGTGGACTTTCTGATCTTTAAATCAATCCTCCTGTATGTCACCCTCAGCAAATTGTATCGTTACAGATCATGTTTAAAATAAATTTAATATTCTAGGACTGCTATATGGCTGATAATTAAAATTCAATGTTGAAAGAAATGTACCAAAGAATATATAGTGTAGTTTAGTGCCAAAAATACTGAGTGAAAATACTGATTCTTCCAGGAAGCCATGGTAAACTGTCTCAGTTTTGACTTCTTGAACTTTAAAATCCAGAAAAATATTCATTATGAATTATCAATTATGAATTGTTGAGCCAAGGGTATAGGAGATGGATCTGAAAATTTAATACATGTGTATATTTATCATTATTTTATGATATGCTAGAGTGAAGCTTATTTTGGGGAAAGTGAAATGACTTGAGAAAAAAAGTGATGCCTCCTCTTGTAAGGCATCATGTGAATTCAACTAGAATAAAGCATTTTAGAATTCTACAGTGCCTTTTATTGTACTATAAACTTTATGTAGATTGTAGTCATTTATGTTATAACAAAATACGATGAATTTGAATCTATACCTGCTGTGCTGCATAACTTTAAGTCAACTTGACACAAATCATCTGAAAAGAAGGAGCCTCAATTAAGAAAATGCCTCCATAAGATCAGATTGTATAGAGCATTGTATTAATCAGTGATCAATGGGAGAGGCCTATCTCATTTTGGGTGGGAGCATCTCTGGTCAGGTGATTATGGGCTCTATAAGAAAGTAGGCTGAGCAAGCCATCGTGAGATTGGCTTAAGCAACATCCCTCCATGTCATGTACATCAGCTTCTACCTCTAGGTTTCTGCCCTGATTAAGTTCATGCTATCACTGCTTCTGAAGATGACCTATTATTAAAACAGTAATAATAATACCTTGCTTCCTCAAGTTGTTTGGCCAAAAGTTCCTATAGGTAAGTCACACTTCTTTGTCATGCTTCAAATAATGACTCTGAAGAAGTGATTTTTTAACAGGAACTGAGCATATAGTAAAAATTATGTTTGTTTATTTGTTTTGATTTTTTAAGACAGAGAGAAAGAACATAAAATTTGACAGATAGGAAGGTGGAGAGGATCTAGGAGAAGTTAAAGAAGAAAGAATATAATTAAAATATATCTTAGAAAAACTTACATAAAAAGTTTTGGAAGAAAGAAAATAAACGATAAGTACAAAGAAAAAACAATTTGTACAAATATAAATAATATATCAATTCATTATTAGAGTGAAAATTAGTATAGAATGTCATCAAGACATTTATAAGAAAAATCAGAATATGTTATTTGTTTATAAAACTAATTTTTAACCATAATGTTTCTTCTCATAATATGGCTTTAATATCATGTTAATTACAAATTAACACATCATATTTCATGTGCCAGCTAAACATATTACATTGTTTATCTAATTTCCTTAGAACACACCAAGTAAAATATCACTCTGTCTTTATTCAATATTTGCTTTATATTGCAGCTAATGTCAAAAACAAGGATCAATTGGGAGAAGTTGCATAAAGTAGGACCCAAATCCCTGTTAAAAAATAAATGATGTTACACTACTGTACACAAGTGATGGAAATCTGGTCTGTGGGGATGCCTGTTAGCATCTGAAAGGCTTGCAGAAAAAATGTATCAATATTTATATCTTTCATTCTGTATGTGTAAGTTAATGAATCTTGTAATTCCTGAAGTATTAAAAATCTGCTTTTAAATTATGGCTCAGTTCTTACATGGAATTGAAATTTTGTACCAGTTTATACTGTAGATCTATGAAGATATAATTTGACAATTTATTATTGACAATTTAGCATTTACTAAAGCTAAACATATATTTAATACATTATGATAAAATATGTTTTATCAAAGTATATAATTATCAGCCACTTTTTTATGTGTTATATCAACAAAATGAGATGAACATCTAATTGCTATTGAAAGGAAGCTCTTTTCTGGAGTATGTTTTTTTTTTCCTTTTCTTTTGAATTAGATATTTTCTTTATTTACATTTCAAATGTTATCCCCTTTCTCGGATTCCCTCCTCCCAGGAATCCCTCTATCCCATATCCCCTCCCCCTGCTTCTATGATGGTGCTCCCTCACCCACCCACTCCCACCTCCTTGCCCTAGCATTCTCCTACACTGGGGCATAGAGACTTCACAGGACCAAGGGCCTCTCCTCCCATTGATGCCAGAGAAGGCCATCCTCTGCTCCATATGCAGATGGAGCCATGAGTTCATCCATGTGTATGCTTTGTTGGTGGATTAGTCACTGGGAGCTCCAGGGAATCTAGTTGGTTGATATTGTTGTTCTTCCTATGAGATTGCAACCTCCTTCAGCTCCTTCAGTCCTTTTCCCACTCCTTCATTGGGGACCCCTTACTAAGTCCAATGGTTGGCTGTGAGCAGTTGCCTCTGTATTTGTCAGCATCTGGCAGAGTCTCTCAGGAGACAACTATATTTAAAGCAAATATATTTAGGCATAACTTCAGATATCATATGTACTTTGGGAGATAGCACTGTTTCCATGACTAAGATTTAATTTAAAGACAGCCTTTGAAGCCGAGGAGCTATCTTGCTGGTTACGGTGCAAGCAGATGGGCCAGAGCTCTGAGGAATCTATGTAAAATGCTAAGTGAGCATGGTAACCTGCGTTTAACGCCACCTTCTCAAGCCAGAGATAGAAATGCCTAGAGCTTGCTGGCTCGTGAAATTGGGCATGCCTGGGATCTATGGTTTGGACTGACAGCCCTACATGAATAAATAAGGTAGAAAAGCAATGATCAAGCATGATTCCAAACACCAAGCACAGGCCTCCACATTCATGTACACTGTATGTAGGCTCATCCATACATACACGCAAGCTAGCATATACACATATGAGACACCACAAGGTGAGAATAAGAAATAAAAGTTGTTCATTTTTATGAACATGTTCAGGTTTCAGAATTAAAATTTGGAAAATGAGTCAAATTAAAATGATTCAAACCCACTAAAACCCAGAGTTTGGTTACAGCATTGCACATACATTCATAAATATATAATAACAATGGTATTCTATGTTGTGTAGCCTTATTGTACTTTTTAAAATTATAATTGTGTTATTTATACTTTAAAAGTTTCCTGTTTATTAAAAGTATGTTTAAGGTTTGTACACTCCTCTATAGCAGTGGTACTCAAACCTCCCAAAGCTGCAAATCTTTAATGCAGTTCTTCATGTTGTAGTGACCCTAACCATAAGATCATTTTCATTTCTACTACATAACTATAATCTTGATAGATATTTATAATATCAAGTATCAAATATCAGTATATAGATAACTATAAATATCTATAACATGTAGATAAATAAACATCTGTGATTTTCAATGTCCATAAGTAATTGAGCCCTGTGAAAAGGTTGTTCAAACACCAAAAAAGTTGTGACCCACAGGTTGAGAACCACTGCTGTAAAGACTCATTTAAAATTTGGAAAACATTGAGTTTAGAAAGTCTGCTTTAATAATTCCTACTAACACCACACTTTAATGTTGTGCAACACTAATACACTCACCTAAACCTGCCTACCTGTTATCACTCCCTTGCTTCCCATGGTTTTTCCCACATTTTATCTGCTCCATCAGAAAATGAAAAGTTGAACTACACGTTTTATTTAAAATATATATATATATATATATAACTTGACACTGCAAACAACTCTGAGTCTGCCCTCTCTACTGAGGAGTAAAGAGGCATATTTTCTTCAGTTGGTCAAGACATGCCTTAAATGTCTCAAAAAAATCTGGATATTTAGTTTTTCTCAGGATTAGAATAATTTTGATTTATGTTTTATTGGTGTTTGAGTTTCCCTACAAACTGTTCATGCTTTCAATTGTGTTATATTTTATTAGGATGTACAAACTCTGACTGTGAAGGTTTTGATTTGTGGAGGCAAATAGCACCATGGGAAATTTTTCTTAATTATTCCTGGTTCTCTGTCTCTGTCTCTGCCTCTGCCTCTCTCTCTCACTCTTTCTTTCTCCTCCCCATCCCTTTCTCCCTCTTTCTTTTTCTCTTATTCATATATATATATATAATTTCATTAAAAACCCCTCAATTCTTCTGTACCATGTGACAAAAATAACCTTTGACCTCTGTTGTATGACTTAAGTCTTTCAAAATAAGAAATAAATTTCAGCTTCTAATGAGACAAATATCCAAGGTCAAACAGAACATTGCTAATGAGGTCAGAAAGGGCCGTTAAATAGCTCATCTGTTTTGATTATGTTGTAGATGGAATATCATATCAAACTGACTCCTAAATATATATGCCTGCATCCATAGATTGGAGGCCTCTTATTGCCATTAGAGAAGCATCATTTTGCAGTGAACAGTTGTTAATACAGAGGCTCAAAACTAGTCAAAATGCAGAAAACAACTGTCTCTGGGCAGCATAGCCCTACATGTGGTATTTATATCGAGATCTCTTCCCTGAAGAGGGTCAAAAACATTGTAAGAGTCACAGGGCCTGGAAATCTGAAATGAAACAGTCTTTTCTGTACTTGATAAGATAGCTGCTTTAGTGAATACAAAGCATCTGTGGTTGCCCACAGGATATCTGTAAAGGATCAAGTCAGTCAATATTCCAGCACGGATGAAGGAAGAGCACACAACCTCTTAACTCCATCAGAGAAGTTACTGAGTACTTATGACTGGCATAAAAAGGACGGTAGGTTTCCTTTTGGGATGGTGTCCCTTAGAGGTTTATTCTACAAACTATGAGTTATTCTTAAAGGGAAGACATTAAGTAAGATCAGAGTGATGTTAGTGATATCTAAGAGGTATTGGAACTGATTCAGATATGAATTTGATGAAAATTGGTTGTATGCTTATATTAAATTCTCAAAAAATACATTAACAATGTATTAAAAAATCTCAAAATTTTGTTGGTCTCGGTGGTGCCAGAGGCAGTCAACATCACATTTACCAGGAGCTTTCAGCTTTTGAGAGATAAAAGTGAACAAGGCATGATGGACAATATTTCAGGGGGACTCCTTCTGGGGGGTTACCGTTCCCCCTCTTTGGATTTTAAAGCCAATTTTTCAGAGTTCTTGTAAAATCAGGGCAGAAGCACCAACAGTCGCTCCTTCCACACTCAGAGAGTCATGAAGACCCTACTTAAGGATATATAAATCTATATTAATAATCTTTTGTCAAAGGACTGTTATAGCACCGCCGACAACTAGTCAGACTATATAATATATCGATTAGTAATAGCTTCTTCTACTTTTTGTGAGATTACCTCTCTTTTGTCAATTAATTGTTGAGGAAAATAAGGATTTACATCTCTCTTGAGAATATTGGACAGAGACTTAAATTCTTCTGTGGAGAACGTAAAATAGGATCTTAGCCAATTAGCAACTCCTAGAAACTTTAGAAAATAATTTAAAATAAGTAAACTCTCTCCCTCTCTTTTTTTTAGACCCTTTATCTGTGTGGTTTTTTATTTTATTGGATATTATACGTATTTACCTTTCAATGTTATCTCCTCTTCCATTCTCCCCCAAAACCCCTTATCCCATAACCCTCCTCCTATTTTTTGAGGGTGTGCTCCCAACATCCTCCCAGTCCCTTTTCCCTGCTTTCAAATTCCCAAACAGTAGGGGGTCCAAACTTTCGGGGACCATGGCCCTCCACTTCCACTGAAGTCTGACATAGTCACCCTCAATTCTCTATACAAGTGCATGAGTCCCGCCCTTTGTGCTCTCTGGCTGGTGGTTTAGACTTTGGGAGGTCTGGTTGAAACTTTTGATACTCCTTCTAGAAAGGACCAAAGCATCCACACTTTGGTCTTTCTTCTTCTATGTGAATTTTATGTGATCTATACATTGTTTCTTAGAAATTGTGAAGGGAGATGTCAGGGGCAGCCCTGCTTACACACTAAAGGCCTAAAATCAGCCATAGGTCTAAAATCAGCAATAGGCCTGTCTTACAAGTATACTAACACCAAGTCTTGGGTCTCAGTGGAAAAACATTGAAACAGATGGCTATAAGCTAATGTAAACAGGCAGTTTTTGTGGAAATTTACAAGCCTGAGAAGTCATAGACCTTGTAAATAGGTAGCCTTGGCAGACAATACCAACTTAGATAAGGACAAGCGAGTCATAGGCAGAGTCATAGTGACTTGTCCCCTGAATCTTCACCCAGCTGATACCCGGTTCTGAAAGATATCTGTATTCCCCCTGAACACCCACACTCCAGTATCATTCCCTTCCCCATATCCTGCCTTTCTGTGTTTATAACCCCTGTGTAGATGAATTATGATTTGAGAAAAAATAAATTATTTTAAAAAAGGGATGGTAAATATACACAGTTTAGTTGAAGTTTGAGCTTTATAGATTTACAGACAAGTTCTTTTATGTGAACTGTAAAATATGCACACATGCACACACACAAATATATATGCACACATCACACATGTATTTACTATTTATATTTGTTGACATGTGCTATGATGATATTGTCAAACTTGAATATTTATGGAATATTATTCTTTTACATGTACTTTAAGAATTCACTTTATTAAATAAACTAATCTCTGGAAAAAAAAAACCTCATCTAGCTCTTTCAAATAAATGACCATTTTTACCCAGGATTTTGCTAATCTGCGAGAGTATATCAGCACTTTTTCCAGTCCAGGATCACACTGAGGAGATGGAGTACAGGTGGATTTTCCTACACTCTCAGAAGAACTGGGGAATTTCTTGGTCACTGTGATAGTGTGAAAAGAACCTCCAGTGTCAGGGTTGGGGCTTTAAATTTCTATGAATTTGAAGCACCTTTCGATTGGAAAAATGTTCTTTGCTACAGATCTCAAGAAGGGAATGGAACAAAATAATAAAAAGCTTTTTTGTAGACTCTCAATTGATTTCAGGAAAACTTTCTGAATTATATATACAGATGTACATAAGAAGGCATGGAACTTTTTAAAAAGTGTGTAATAGTTGAGTATTTATTAGAAAAGTGCATTACAAATTTCTGTAATATTTCTAAGCTGAAAATGCTAATGAATTTTGAGAGATCATTTGGCTTCTATCAAGCAATGAGTATTGAATAAAAGTTTGAACTGGTAAACAATATTATTAATGTCCATTAGTAGTAGCTAGTTTCCCTGGTTCCCTAAAACATGAGCACAGTACTAAAAGTAATTACATGAATATTAATTATAATTGCTACAGGCTTATACTATGTGTTAAGATATATTTGCTACATTGGCTTGCTGTATTATGTATAAAATCAAGAAATACTGTGAATATAATTAACTCAATTTTCTTATGTAACATGCATTGGAAAGGTAATAAAAGCACATGAGGAAATACTGGATCTTAAATTTTATTTTAATTTTTTTATGTTAAATTTTACCAATAAAAGCAATATTTCATGAGACAAATTATGTGTCTAAAATATAGTTAATGAATAAACCATATTTTTCTATGTGAACATTTTTTGCAGACACACACATATACACAATAAACAAAATTTAGGTAGAAACTTTAAACAGTTGCATGATTATTTATAGTCACATGCATTCACGTATTGTTGCTGATTTTATGAAACTACTATCATAGTCATTTTTACATTCAACCTGGATAATCAAATCTATACCATGTATAATGTAATTTATAAATTAAGGCTTTAAAATGATAAATATTTTAGTTATTTTGAATGCATTCTTCTTCCAGCATTTTAGAACTTGATACTTATGAATTCATTTCTAACCATCAACTCTGTTCATATTTTTATACTAATCCTGAAGACCTATATGCTGATTTAATCCTGTACTCCATAAATTTCCTACAAAAGTACTTTCTTTTGGAAAATTCACTGATTCATAGATTTCACTGTCACTTGCATTATAATAATAAAAAACAACATAAACAAACAAAATACATATAGAAACTATTCCTGGGGTTTTCTTCTAATGCTACAGAGATTTTAACACCTTTCATGAGAGGCATTTTGTACTGACACTGTTTTTATTTTGTAGGGATTTTCTCTTGACTCATAAGAAACTAACAGTAAACCGTTTGACTTAAAGTTATATTTCATACACTAAATTACACAATTAAATCCATTCTCATTGTGTTAGTTAGTAAGCCATGATATTTATACAACTTCTTGTTTTTAATGAGTAAGACAATTGCACTACAATATAAATTATTTTGAGCAACCAAAAAATAATGTCCACTATTACAGAAAAGTATTAAACTATTCACTTCATATCCAGCATACTATGGTTCAAAGAAAAAAAAACTCTAGGTACTCATTGAACCATAATGAAATAATTCTGAAAATGAGTCAAAGATTAAATTAATTATCTTAAATTTAAACATAATTTAAACCAATAACCTGAAAAGAGTTAAAGACCTTGTCATTATTAACACTGATTAGAACAGCAAGCCTTTATTTTCTAAACCTCATTGTACTCTTTGTCAATTATCTAAGAGTGCTGATCTAATCACTTAAAAATGAATTTAGCAATCTGTGTTAATAAGAGCTAAGCTTCCTAAAGGATAAAATTTAAAAAAAAATTGTATCTCAGAAACTTTTTGGACACATTGTCTATGACTGTAGTGAATTTATTCCAGGAAAGAGGGACAGTACAGTTATGATCATTCAAGTTTTGCTTTCTATCTGAGAGGCCTGAGATAGGCAAAGCAAGTCTGATTCCATGACAGGCTGGAAACTGGCAGTTTAGGAAACTAGACCTAGGTTTTTGTTTCCTAGAAATGAGAACCTGGATCCAGGATCCGGTCGTCAATCAATCACAGCTGTAGGCAACCTATCTGAGGATGCCTTGCCATCCTGGAAAGTCCCCAGTACCCTAACAAGTAACAAAGGCATCAAATCCCTAGAGACAACCAATCCAGGGAAAGAAAAGTAAAAGTCACCCACTCCTACCCACACAGCTTTTAAACTGACCGTGCACAGTCTACACCTCTGTCTTCCATCTCACTCTATGGTGGATCCACGCATGGTAGGTCTTTGCAGAATAAATGTTCTTTGCTGTTACATACTATTTGACTGTGGGGTATCATTCTTCAGTGAATCACAGACCCTAGCATAATGACACTTACTCCAAAGCTCAAATCCAACCAGACGTGACATTTCAGATGACTCATAGATTATACAGAATGACAAAAAGGAATAAATGGGTGCAGCTTCATATTATCATCAATACTGCTACATAAACTGATTTAAAAATATAAAGGATTTTCTGAATGTACTAGTGTACTGTGCTAGTCAGTACTTCCTTTCATTCCTATAAGACTCAGTGATATATTCTCTACCTGTAGAGATAGTTCTGCTGTTTAAAGTTATTAGGGATTTTGCACAGGATCCAGTTTGAGTTTCCAATACCTATGTCAGAGGCTCCCAGCCATCTGTAACTGAAGGACGAATCAACACTTTTGATCCCCATAGATACACACACACACACACACACACACACACACACACACAGTATTCATGTTATAATTTGGTAAATATGTCTACATTCTACATTTTGGTCTATGTTTTTCTAGGTATGGAAACTGGATGGATTTAAAAGAAATGAACTAATTAACTTTATAAAAATTAGTCTGTATATACCATTCTATCTGCAGCATAGTTCTTATTGTTGTCTTTTAGCTAGGTTTAGAAAGAAAATTAGGAGCCAAGAGCAAATCATAAAAGATTGAACTCTGACAATAAAAGGACGAACTAGAAGTAGAAAGAAGGTGGCTGTTATTGTTAAAGAGATCAATGACTCTAAATGAAATGTTTATTTTGCATTTCAGAAATAAAGAATCAAGTCCCAAGTCTAAGAACTCAGCCAGATAACACATGGCATAGGATCACAATATACTAATTTAAATTCATGTCAAAGACTTTTCCTTGAGCTCTCATTGATTCAGCAAGTCAGTTGCTTTTTCAGAATTTATTTCACTGTGTTTAGATGCCTTGGTGATCAGAGACAACTCCATTATGGACCTAGGTAGACCATCCACCATTCCAACAGGTAAAATTCTTGCCCTCATGGTAACTGTTCTGTGGAAAATTAAAGAACTGTTACATAAAGAAAGGAAAGGAAATGTCTAGATGACTTTTAAGGAGAAAAACGGAGTTCTAGACAGTGTTTTCAGAGGCAAGATTCCATAAGAGGTGCTTTGTGAAGCTCTGAAAATTAAACTATCAGGCATAGAAACACGGGAATATGGAGGGAAAGCTGAATAAATAAATGAACAAACAAATAAATATATAAATAAGTAAGCACACATACATGTATACATAAATATATACATACATACATACATACATACATACATACATACATACATACATACATACATACCTTACAATGGAGCCAGTCTGAGAGGGTAACTTGCTGCCATTAGCACTACAATAGCAGTGTGGCTGCTATTTCATCAGAGGTTGTATCATGATTGTACATATCCTAGCTATCAGATATTGGAGCTGTAGGTTTTAAGCTATGAGCAAATAATTTTTATTTACTTAGATCTGAAGGAAAGTAAGTAAGGTTGCTTATTGTTCCTGTTTAATTTTTCATTTGTTACTTTGGGAATTAAAAAATTTTTATAATGTAGCATGATATCTTGAAAATACAGAATTTTATTTGTAGCTTATGTGGGTCACAACTAAAAATACAATTTGATTCTTTATGTATGTTTATTTGGAATTTTATGTAGTGTTTGAACCTTAAAGATCTTTCCTCCTATGAGACAGAATAAATAAATTTTGTCTTATGAGAAAGCTTTGGGATTTTTCCTGGGAGGGGCAAATACTATGGTTTGAATTTGAAAGGATCCCTAAAGACTTATGTTTTGCATATTTAGTGCCTAGATGGTTGCATTATTTTGGATGATTTTGAAATGTTTAGGAGGTTGAAAATAGCTGCAGAAAACTACTTATTGGGGGGAAGGTCAATGGGGCATCTTTTTCTCAGTCTATTTTTCTCCTTCTGTCTCTTCTCTCTTTATCCTTCTATCCTACTTGTTCTGCATGATAACTTCTCCAAGATGATAGGACTAAAATCATTCTCTGAACAATTCAAGGTAATTCACATCCTCCTCTGACCACTGTAGCACCAGCCATACATGGTGCACACCCATGAAAGCTCCTGAGCATATATGCATAAAACATCTCTAAAACCTTCATAAAGATCACCTTTCTTGATTGCAAAATTGACTGCCCTACAGAAATATACAAAGATCTACAATATATGTTAAATACCATAAAATGTACCTTGGTTATTTTGAGAGAACATTATTTCCATGAATGTTAATAACATGAGGTATAATGTATATGTCCAAAGTATAAGTACATTCCACAGTAGATTTTCACAAAATGAATGCCATACATAGAAAAAAAGAATATTAGAGTTAACCATAAAAACTTCACGTGTACTTTTACAGTCAAAGCACTCAGAGGGAGGTAACTTTTCCTGATTTCTAGTTGCACATAACTTTTTTCTTGATTTGAATATCATGCAGGCACACACACATAAACATGTTGTTTTTAATGGGCTCCATTTATATTCTTTTCAATCTCAGAATTGTCATGGTGATATAATGTTTTGCTATTTGTGACAGGATTATCTATATTTCTAGAATAATGTTGAAAATATTTTACTTTTCTGACTATTTTAGTAATTCATAGAGTTTTATTTATTTATATAGCTGAGCAGTGGTAATGACTCTGTATATTTAATATAATTTTAAAGGTATATTAGGACAATCATCATGCTAACCTATAAGTGTGACTCTAGTACTTTACAGCTCTTCTTTAGTATAGATAAAATATTTGTCCTTACGGTTCAGAAATATCTCTTTGTGCTTTTACAACTATTAGTACATTGACAATCATATTGGAAGTAAATAAATATTTTCTTGAGAATATTCAATGGCTATATTGATTGTTTTATTTAAAATGCATTTTAAGGTATTCATTTTAAAAATCCTTTCATAAATAAGTTGTCAGACACAATAGTGTTAAGTAATTTTATTCCTTGAGTAGCCATTATTTCTCTAAACACTATTTCATAGTCTTCAATTTTATGCTAAGTTATGCCCTGCTAGAAATCAATCATGTTAGTCTTTCCAAGAAGTTTCAAGTAATGTGAAACTGTTGAGGGTTGCTATTGATTGGTTCATTGACTTGACAATTTATTATTTTCTTTTTATCTAATAACTAATTTCTGAGATTGCATTCTGTAATAATACTCCTCACTAACATGGTTTGCAGAGAGTCTTCAAATAAATTCCGTGTTAATGTAATTAATACTTACTAAATGTCTAAATTGCTTTGGTCTGTGGACAGGATGTTCTAGCATGAACTCCAGGTCTACAAGCTAAATATTTAGTGCGTAAGTATGGCTTTTGCATTGGTAAGTTCTGGTTGAGAAGCATGCATTATTTTTCTGGTACTGGCAAGATAGGAAAAACGAGCTGGATGTACTAACTAGAACTTGCAAGTTTTCTCAAAAAAATGGTAAGACCATATTAGAATTTGTTTGCTGTGTTATCTTTGATTTAAATTAATAAAAATTTCTCCATTATTAACTGATGCCATATACAACTTTGGACCCCAGAGTTAGAGAAAGTTAAGTTGAAGTAGGAATTCCAAGAGCTTTAGATTTCATAGCTCCCCTGTGCCAGTCAGCAGTCATTACTGTAAAGTACCAGGGTCCAATCTCCCTTATGCTCCTCCTCAAACTTGCATGTGTGTACAAATTCAAAGTTTATTCATTTCACCATTCTATAACTACAATTCTTCTTGTAGACTGTGCCAACAGAAAAGAATACAAAAAAATGTACTCTGTACTGTTCATTTTTGCACAGCTAGGGCCACACAATGGTATGCACCTCCTATGTATCTTGAAATTCATTTATAGCAAGGGCTATGGTCTACATGTGTAAGGAGTAACTTAATTGAGCCTTTAAGGAATTTTTCCATTAATGGCTCCCTTTTTCAGAGAGTGAGACACTACTTAAATGTTTTAAAGGCAAGGGTTCGTCTTAGATGCACATCCTAATAACAGATTTCATGCAGCTCACATCTCCAAACGTTAACTCCCTGTTCTCTGAGACATTTTCTATCTACTCCTAGGCAGGTAGATTTTTAATATATTCATTTATAGGATTAGGCTTTTTAATTTCTTATTATTTTTTGTTTTCATATAATTCTTTAGAAATTATTTATTGTTCTCACCTTCTTAACTCACATTTCTGGCTTTGTATCATTGGCTACATATACTCTGAACAAAACTATTCTCTGTAGGTTTTTATGGCTTTACAATGTGGGAAGGTTAGAGGTAAATATATGTTCACAGTCAGCCAAAGATATTAAAAAACATATATGTGTTTGAAACTTAATTTCAGCATAACAAAAGGTTAATCTTGACAAAACTAATGTTTACTTATTTTTCTGCAGTATTGCAGTTTCAGGGTTGGAAAACAGACTCCATTAATTAGCAAAAAATGATTAGCTTAGAATTTTCAAAAATTGAATTTTTGCATAGATAACATTTTAATCTGAACTGCTTCTTTACATGGTGTGAGGACTTATATTCTCTAGACTCAAATCTTTTTAAGCTGACTCTGTAAAAAATACTACTTTGTGGAAAGTGTAAATGAAGGTTTCAAATGATAATATTCCACAGCAAAATATTTCTGATGGTCTTTGCTTACCTATATAAGATTTTAAGAGGGTCTATTCCTACATGTACATATATCTATGTGTGCAAATAGATTTTTATATTTACATAATTATATATGTTTATGTACAGCAAGTCTGAGAAGCAGTGCAAATGTAAAGATTTGAATTCATTTATTCAAAACTAAGAGATTAGTATGGAAAAATGAATACATTTAAATTGAATTGGGAAGTAAATTAGCTGTGAGATGATGAACTGGAGTGTAGGAAGCTAGAAAAATAAGAAGTTATACTATTCTTTACCTATTTTAGTATTTTAGGAGTCAATGACCATTATATATTGTTGTAATTACCTGGTGTAGGGGTTTAGAACCAAAATTGAATTGGAGCTAACAGATGAATGGACTTAGGTTTGTCCCTTAAAAATAATATGAATATGATATCAAATTAATAAGAAAATTTCAATTTTTAATAATAACTCTGACTATGAGAATTAAAGATATGTGACAAGATTCGTAGGGCAAAACTAGAGTCATTTTAATATCATCCACATAAGAAATGGGGAATTTAATGAAATAAAACACACATATTTCATAATTATACTCATCTGATACTGTTTTTATGTGAACAATTTACAAATACATTCCTTTTGCTGAAAAAAATCACTATTAGCTATAAATATGGTCTTACAACATCATAGCATATAAAAGTTTTATGGTGCTTGTACCTTAAATTAACCTGCTGACAGTTGCTCAAAAATAAGTGTTTATGTCATTTTATACTTAGAAAGAGTTCTATGTAGACAGATGCAAGCAGAAAAATGAAAAATCAAAACAAAAAGAGTAGGGCTGAATATAAGAAAATATGTGTAGAAGTATGGACAGGAGCCACCAGACTTTACAAGTTAAGTGCAGGCTAAGAAGATGCCTTGGTCCATAAAAACTTTACCTTTAAAGGACAAGCACTTGATTTTGATCTTCTTAAACAACATGGAGGCCGCCTAGAGTAGATAATTGACTGCTTATAATCCCTTTATGGGGAAAGTAAACATAGGGATTCCTGGGACTTTCTGGTCATTCAAGATAGGCCAAACTTTAAGTTCCCAATCAGTTAGAGACCTTGCATCAAATGAATTTAAATAGCGCCTGAGCTTGTCTTTGGTATCCCATGCACCTGCCCATATGTGTACACATGTACAATCACACAAATGTTTGACACATATGGACCAATCATTCTGACATATGTTACTAAAGTATTAGTAAGTAACCAGGTATTATACTGCATATTTTTTATCTCGCTTGTCTATGCTTTATAGGTTTTTTAGTATGATTAATTATCAATACATTAACTTTATCAGGTGCCATACTATTTATTTCTCTAACATGTAAGAGACTTAATATGATTGGTGAAAACACCTGCCTATGTTTTACATACATAGAAGAACAAATAAAAATGAGTGAAACAGCATCACTTAAAAATTCAAATATGAAATAATATTACCCATTCAGAAAATGATATGATTAAGTTGGTGTGAAATGTTTTATTAATTTTTAATCCAATACAATCTGATTACAACTTCCCCTATTCTAACACCTCACATAATCTTCCCAGTCTCCCACATATCCAAATCCATACCTTTTCTCATCTTAGGATACAAAAAGCATCTAAAATAATAATAAATAAATAATTATTACATGAAATCAATCAAACCAAAATGAACAAAATAAACAGGAGACTAGCCATATTTTTATACTTTATTTGTTCAGATATTTATAAGTGTGCCTGGTCTCTGGGGGAGTTAGTGACAATAAGCAGTGCATGTGAAGGTCAAGGACAATTTGCAGTTGCTTCTCTCCTTTTACCATTTATGTTCTCAGGATGAAATTCACATTGTCAGACTTGGTAGTAAGAGTTCACCCACTCAGCCATCATAGTGGTCAGTGTATGGTTTCTTCACATTCAAGTCTAAGCTTTAATACCTGAGTGAGTGTATTTGGTGACTTGTTCTCAACCTGGTGTTTCTCCAGGGAACAAAGCTTTCTTGATTTATGTATATATCATGCCTGACAAATTAGCCTCTTCCCAATGTCCATGTATATTATATCATTGCCAGGCCCAGATGGGAGTCTTCTTGTGATAGCATTACATGCTGCCCTTCTTCCTCAGTGTGTGAGACTATTTTATGTCTTTTAGACAAGTTTGCTTTATACCAAATTTTATTGTTAGGTACAGAAGAGTGAGATACATTTATTATCACTATTTTTTCAGCCGCATCATACAGGAGCCTAGTGTAATATGCATAGAAATCTAATAGTTCATATGTTAAAAAGGTTTTCTCTAATTTGCTCCTCCAGGTGACCATTTTAAATCAAGCCTGGTCGTGGGTAATTTTAAAAGAGTTTCATTTCTGCTTACTTTAAAATTCATGTCATACTAGGCATGATTTTCCACACCTTAAGTTCTAAGAGAGAGCTTTTGCTTACTGCCACAGGATGCTTGCCATGACTGTAACCTTAATGTTATCCTTACATGTTCTGCATTGCTATGGTTTATAGGCATCATAACTAGATAGGCTGTTGACTGCCTCCCTACTTTGGAAGGGTGCATTGTGCCTTCTAGTACTATGACATCAGGACTGACAGGAGGAGGCATTCTAATCATTTCCAGTTCAACAGACTCTGGGCCCCTTGTCTGAAGTGCATGGTGTCCGCATCAGTAAGGACATCTAGTACCAAGGAGAATTTTCATTTCCAGATGTCACATTTTTTAAAACTAAGTATGTATACTTATACTCAAACTTAAAATCCACTAAACTAGAGGAAAATTATGGCTGGTATTAGAAACCTGGCCAACATTCCTAGATCTACTGAAGTCTTGAACCATCACTTTACAAAACCTTAACTACATTATTCATAAATGCTAACTACATATTTGTCTCTATACTCATAAAAATATAGTCCTCATCCCTCATCAGGAAACTTTACTTTGCACTAGACAAAAACAACAACATCAGCAAACAAACAACAAATGATCAAAATGTAGAGTTATGGGGGACCCCAGTCACAACGGATACATCAAAAGTGGATACGTTAAAAAAGCTACTACCATGCTGGATGCTCAGGAAACACTGGGGAATAGGGTAGAAAAAGATAGTAATATCCAGAGATTCAGGGAGTGTGCTGTAAGATTCTTTATCTTGGTATATTCAAAAGATATATACCTGAAATCTCACCAATATAACTGCCTAAGCATGAGCTAAACAAAGCCAATGAAAATAGACGTGCAAAGTGAACAGGGAAAAGACCACAATGCCTTACACAATGGACTGAAGCACCAAATAAATGCTTAGAACAGCAGAAATAGCCCTACCTTGGGAAGAGCACACCGATTAGTTATCTAATACCAAATGATCTGTCCTGAAAACATACATATGAATAACGTTACACAGAGTGAGTAGTTTATACTTAGAAATGTATCTGTACATACATATATGGATGTGACAACAATTAATTTAAAACAGAGCCTGTGTCTTTGAATAAGAGGAAGGGGGGTTGTAGGGAGAAAATGGAAGAGGTAAATGATGTAATTACTTTTTGATCTCAGAAATACAAAAAATAATAAAAATTATGCAGAATACACGATGAGCAGATCTAATGAATAATTTTGAAAGTGATACAGGGCATAGTAAACCCAATTGTAATTACTGCTTAAATTAGCAACAATAGTGAAACACTTTCTCTTTAAAATTTTCTGCACCACAAAATATTTGTCCAGTTATCCCCATAGTTTAATTTCCTAAATTATAGTATTGTCAGATATGCCTTATGGCGTGGCATCTGGGAGGGGTACAGCTGACAGGTACTGTTTGGACATTCGCTGCAGACAGAAGCAAATATATCAGGGCTGCAATGCTGCCACTGTCTTTACTAACACAATATCATTATAAGACTACAGCAAATTACAGAAATAAAAGATAGAAATTGTACATGTCTCTGCATTGCCATGATACCCTAAGAAAAGAGTAGAAATTAACATTCATGAAAACATGTCCCAGAGCACTTAATTTTATGCGTATGAATATTTTATATGTAATTTTATAAGACAATAAAATATAATTTCAAATTTATTTATTTATTTATTTATTTATCCAGATTTTATTCCCCTCCTGACCTCCTTCTGACTGTTTCACATCCCATACCTCCTCCCCACACTCCTATCCCCACGAGGATGTCCCCACCTCTCAACCCCCTTCCACCAGACTTCTGAACTCCCTAGGGCCTCTTGAGGGTTAGGTTCATCTTCTCTGACTGAACCCAGACCCGGCAGTCCTCTGCTGTACGTGTGTGTTGGGGCCTCATATCAGCTGTTGAATGCTGCCTGGTTGGTGGTCCAGTGTTTGAGAGATCTCAGTGGTCCAGGTTAGTTGAGACTGCTGGTCCTACTACAAGGTCGTGCTCCTCCTCAGCCTCTTCCAGCTTTCCCTAACTCAGCCACAGCTTCTTTCCATTGGTTGGGTGCACATATCTGCATCTGACTTTTTCAGCTGCTTGTTGGGTATTTCGACTGACAGTCACGATAGGTCTCTTTTTATGAGCACTCCATAGGCTCAGTAATAGTGTCCAGTCTTAGGGCCTCCCCTTGAGACTTTGTGCTTGTCGCTGGACCTTCTTTTCCTCAGCTTCCTCTCCATTTCCGTTCCTGCAGTTCTTTCAGTCAGAAACCATTCTGGGTCAGAGTTTTTACTGTGGGATGACAAACCCCATCAAAACATAATCAAAATTGTGAATAGAAAAATTGAAATTTAGAATAGCAACCCCAGTGTTTTTGCTTAAATATTGTCTCAGCTTTTTTTTCATTTCTGACTTGAGTTAAAATAAACATAAAGGAAGGAGTGGCATAAAGTAAGCGATTGTTCTATATTGGTTCCATTTACTTTTGCAACTATTTAGTCTTAAATTGGTGTCATTTCACCAGTGTTATTGAATGACAGAAGATGGTATTATTGGGATCTGTTAAAGTGGATGTTTCTGATTGTGTCATGCGATGCATGGTGTTTTTTAAAGCAGCCAAATGTATCTCTTGTAGTAAAATAGAATAGAATAACATAATCAATACATTCCAAACTCTTACAAAAGTGGTTATGAAATTTCCACATAAAGCAGTTCAGAGTTGTGAATTTCATCTTGAATCTTTAATAGTTATTCTTTTAAAAACTCATTTCAGTGATTGCTATCGTGCCTTTTACTCTTATGGAACACATCTGAAGGTAATAGTGATCTAATTATTGTCATCTGTACCGTAAATTGCAGAACAGCACAGAGTTGAGTCAACTACAAATAATATACTTTATTTAATTAATCATTATGAAAAATATCAGATGAACTTGATAATGTATTCACAAATTGTAATTGGTAGTAAAGCCAGATTTTATTTATTTGGCATGGGGATGCTTACAGTATATCTAATGTAATCTCTCTCCATTGAAAGAAATGTATTCTATTTAAAATTATATATATATATATATATATATATATATATATAATTTTATATATGTGAATACATTACTAGTGAATACATTACTATTATTGATCTAAAATGAAATACCTATACTGTCTTCAATAAATTTTTATTAAACTTGACCCAGATGTAAAATACATTGGCAAAAATAGAATATATTTAATTAAGTGTAACACAAAAGTTTCTGAAGAAGTATAAAGAATTTTAAAAATAGGTCATTTTTGAAACTATTACCCAGACTTTTCTTAAATAAAATGTAATGAATATTCTTACTTTATTTTTTTTAATGTATTAGTTTTCAAAACAACAGTAATGATAAAATATGCCATTTTGAAGATTTTCTATGGAATCTCATTTTTCATAATAAAATTGAAAGTAAATTTGTAACATGTTTAATGATATTTAAAAAATGATATTAAAGTACAATCTATAATCCATTTTAAAAATAAGACACAGATTTTAATGGGCAAAATCACAGGAGAATGAAGTTAATGAAAGAACAATGCCCTTCCTTCTAGAAATAACATTATTTATTCAATGGTGCATTGATACTAAATGAAATAAAGAAAACAGTGCAGATACAATGGAAAATGTATTCTATCCACTTATTTAAGAGTATTAATTCAAGGCAAAAATATTTAACTCCTATTTTACATAGGCTACTATTTGAAATCCTAGTAATAGACAAATAGTTTATTTGCACAGGCTGTAGAGGTTGTTGGTCTCCTACCATTCTAATCCAGCAATTGAACTCAAGATGCCAGGTTTTACAGCCACAGCCTTTACCCACTGATCTATCACTGGCGCGGAGTCATTTTTTTCTAATAACCGTTTTTGCTATTCCTGATAACAGAGTAAGATTTCATAGCCTTTCAAAGTATAATTTTGTTCATTCCAAAATTACTTAACAGAAATATTCAAGTAAATACTAAATGAAATGGAGAAGAAACACAATGTAGAAATGAAGGAAAATTCATCCCATCCACTTATTTAGGAATATTACTATTACCTCAATACATAAATACTTAACTCCTAGTTTTTATAGGACACTATTTTAAACCTTAGTAATAGGCCTGTGATAAATGAGGAAATCAAGGAGTTTATTGTCTAATTACTTATTATATCCTTAAATTCATATGTCGACATCTGACAAAAACTATTTGTATCAAAGAAAGGCTCTTTGCCATTGACCTGGCATTGGAGCAGTTGTTCCCCCACCCCAAGAATCTGTGCCTAGAAAGCCTGCCTAGGAATGGTTTTCATTCCAGGACTTGAATGAGTTTTAGTGTTTTGAATGGAACACAAATGAAAATTGGTGGTCAGTTAAGTCCATTACCTTTTTTAAAGGCTTTTTGTGTGGCAAAGAGATGGTAATGTGATATGATTATATGTTGCTATATTATAAAGAAAAACCTGAAGAAACTAGGATGAGACACAAAGTACTTGGATTGATTAGATGAACAAAAACTAAGAAGACGTCACTTTATTAAAGGACCAACTTAATTTAAATGTCACTGAATAAATGAGGATATGGATTGAAGCATACAGTGAGCTAAATTTCAGAGTTTAGCTACCACTTTAAAACAGAGCAAATAATACTATTTTGTTTCTACTCAAGTTCATAGAGACTAGCTATACATATAGCTAAATGTTTAATAGTAAATAGAAATATGACTTGATATTTTTGGGGTTCCAGTTGAATATATATTTAGTGATAATCTGGGTATGTATTTACATCATTTAAGTATGACAATGAAAATGTAGTTAAAATTACTTTGTATCAGATTGTTTGATTACAAAAATATGTAATGACTTCTTCTACTTTCATGTTCTACTAAGTTCTATTCACATGACAATTTCTGTTGTATGATATATGTTTTGACTTTGGTTCAATTGTTCACAGCCAACAAAAATGACAATTGATTGTACTTTAATTATGTCATGAATTATCATTTAAGTATTATTATTGTTTATATAGGATCAAACATGTGATTGGTAATAAAATATTTTCTGTGTATGTAACCACTGAAATATTTTTATATAATGCTCTAATATACTGCATGTCAGTGGTAAGGCTCAGATGTGTGGGGGAGGGGAGCAAATGATGAAGAGGAATATGTGGAGAAACAGCTGGAACAGGGAGCACTGGTGGGTACAGTGGAAACCTAGTGCAGTGAAAACTTCCTGTAAATGATGTGGGTGACTCCAGGAAGAATTCTGTAGAGAAATTTTAATCCAACAACATGGTTGTGATGATCACAGCCAAAGACCTTCCAGGAAGTGAGGAATCAGAGAAAGATTTGTCAGTATCAGTCAAAGATAGGATATGGCCAACTCTAACAAGAACAGCACATGAAAGAGAAGTTATTTAAGAGCAACTCAGGAGATAGAGTTCAGTTGGTTGGGAGTCAATGTGGTGAATCCAGTTCAGTTGAATTGAGGCCATGCATTGGAGTTCAGTTGAGTTCAGTTCAGTCAGTTGAGAATCAGTGCAGTGAGTACAGTGAAGTGGAGTTCTTGGAGATACAGTTGAAACCAGAGAATAAGGAGGAGCCAGAAGATTAGAACAAATCGACACAATTAATTTGAGGGCAAAAAGAGCAATTTGGTGAACCCCAGGGAAGCCAGATTGAAGTCAGCTTGGAGAGGAGCTGAAGACAGAATAACTAAGTTGAACCAGACAGCTAGAGTTAAAAAAGAACTAAAAAGGATGAGGTTATTCAGCAGTAAGCCTCTGAGATGGCAATTACATCAGTCAAATAAAAGATACTTTTACAGACTCTTAGTAATAGAGGATACCAAGACTGAATGGGTTACCTTTTAAAGCCAGACGAAGTTCCCAGTACTGAGACTGGCTTACATTTGTATGAAATCTTTGGTCAGTGAATTCCATTAAAATTTCCATACAACCCAGGCTTTTGCTAGAACAGAAGTTTGCTCTCTGAAAATTGACAGCATGCCCCATTGCTGAGAGAACATCCTCACAGCTCATTGAAAGTAGATATGTTGAGCTTGTGTAGACATAAAGCCTTCATCCCTATATTCTAGTCTCTTTATTCCAAGAAGGTACTCTGCAGGCTATGGAAAAAGATACATGGACACCAACACAGCCACAAAACCTACACCTACAATCTGTCCTGCATGAAAACTGAGCTAGGTCAACGATGGTACAGAACATATGGGAGTGGACAACAAATATCTGGTTTAATTAGAGGTCTACAGCAAGAGATGAAAGCCCATGCCATTCACTGCCTGGAGGGTCAACAACGCGAGAGTGGATACCCCAGATATCTAGTGAATAACCAAACATGAGAGGGGGAAAAATCAACTAAATCTTTCCAAATGATATTCTGGTGTACATTTTTCAGTGCTCTACCCATTCTTCAAAAGAGAGGTATCCTTCCCAGCAGATGGCCTCTCTTGCAGAGACATGCAGCCAAATATTATGGAGAGAGCAAGAGCGAGAGTGTGAGCATGAGAGTGGGATGGAGAGAATATTAGAACTCTCCATCAGACCTCTCTGCCCCTCCTTTCTGAAATTGGGGAATCTCACAGAAGAGGGAGAGAAAATATTGTAGTAGTTAAAGGGGATGGAGGGCACCAATAGAAGAGGGCCACCTGAATCAACTGAGCTGGACTCACAAGTGCTCATAGAGACTTAAACATCAAGCACAGAGCCTGCAAGAGTCTGCACTAGGTCGTCTGTGAACATGTGGATGTTAGCACGGTGGTTTTTGATGGGAATCCTAACAGTAGAAACAGGTGTGTCTCTATCTCTTTTCCTCCTATTGGGTTGCTTTGTCTAGCCTTGATATGAGTCGTTTTGCTTTTTCTTATGTCTTGATTTTGATGTGGTCTTTTGAAGGTCTGCTCTCTTCTGAAGGGATACATAGGGAGAGGCTCTGAGAGAGATGAGAGGTGGCAGAAATTTGCAAAGGGTGGAAGAAGGAAAATCTGTGGTTGAACTGTATTGTATGACAGAGCAGTCTATTTTCAATAAACATAAAAAACTAAAAACATAAGAAGTCATGAAAAGAAATATACTTATATACAAATAATACCTATGAGCCTATAATGTGAAACATAACAAATATCTCTTACTATACTCTTGGCCAAGACAAGCTTCCTCTATCAATCATCTATCTATCTATCTATCTATCTATCTATCTATCTATCTATCTATCTATCTATCTATCTATCTATATATCATCATTTATCTGATCATCTATCATAGGTTTTTTTCCCCCTCATATTCTCATCTCTTCCATGAGTCACTTCTCTCTCTATCCTTCCATTTTACTTATTTGGTTATTTCTTACAAAACCATGTCTGTGCATTGTGGAGCTAATGCCACTGGGTAATATATCGAATTTGGGAACGCATTATTATTTGTTGACAAGTTTTAATGGCTTCATTGCTTTCTTCTAAATTTATATGATGGGGTATATTCTAGTCCCTCAGCAGTGGATTGTATTTAGGAATAGGGCAATTAAAGGCAATTAAAAATAAGGCAATTAAAAATATAAGAATGGACACTCATCAAGTACTGTTTACTAGAATACACAGTTTGGCTATTGATAGCCCAGAAAGTTAGCAAAGTGAAGAAACAACAAAAAGACATCTACTGCAATCACATACAAGGTACTCAACAAAACAAAACTTGCTTACATGTTGATTTAAAGGTTCTAAGTTTCAATAACTATGAGTGAAGCATGTCTTACCTTTAAGCACACAGTGTGTAATATTCACAGCATAATTTTGATGTATGTGCTTAAAATTTAAAAGTTCATTGTATTCCTTTCCTTTTTGTTCTTTTATCCCTGTGTATGACTACATCCTCTTTAACTACTTCAAATGAATAATTCAAACAATTATAATAGCAATAATTTAATTAAAGTATATGTTGTTAATAAGTTAGTCTCCCTTCCCAAGAATCTAAAAATTACCATTCATACACCAATTCTCAGAATGTTACGAATTGATCTGCATATTTTCCTACAACTTTCTCCACCTCTTGTGTATTTACTCTACTACTGCTTGGCCATAGAATCCAGTAAGCACACCTATGCAGTTTCTGAGAAGTCAACATGTCTCTTCTTTAGCTTCATTTAGCTTTTACTAAGATAAAATACAAAAAAGAAGACAAAAATTGTTTACAAGAGAAGGGACTTGTCTGAGCCACAATTTCTGGATTATAGTTCCTCAAACCAGGGAAATCTGAGTACCAGGAACCAAAAATGGCTACTCAAATCTCATCCATACTCAAGATAATAGAGCAATGAAATCATGTGTGCTTGGGATCAGATCCCTCTCCACTCATATATATATCTGTGCTCAAGTCTATAGAAATATGCATTTTTTCTTATTCATCAAATATGGAATTTATTACAGGAATATCATGTTTTTTAGATTAATTTTTGTTGGATATTTTATTTACATATCAGATGTTATCACCTTTTCCCATTTCCCCCCACCAGAAACCCCCTATTGCATCCCCGCTCTCCCTGCTTCTATGAGGATGTGCCCCCACCCACCTACCCACTCCCTCTTCCCCACCCTCGAATTCCTCCACACTGGGGCATCCATCCTTCATGGTACCAAGGACTTCCTCTCCTACCTATGTCGGACAAGGCCATCCTCCCTTACATATACACCTGGAGCCATGGATCCCTTCCTATGTGCTCCCAGGCTGGTGGTTTAGACCTGGGAGCTCTGGTTGGTTGGCATTGTTGCTCTCCTCATGGGGCTACAAACCGCTTCAGCTCCTTCAGTCTTTTCCCTAACTCCTCCATTGGGAGTTTTAATGTACACGTTTTGAATTATTTCCCTGTTCACCATAGTTATTACATAGATACTATCATTTATCTAACACACATGTATATTGATTTACCTCCCAGCTCACCATCAACTTGTATAATCACAGTGGTAGCAGAAAAGATAGGCCTTCCCAGTGATACACAACTTTAGTAATGATTCTTCAATTATTAAAGATAACATAAGTAAAATTACTTTTGGTGTACGTGTGGTGATTTTCAATGTGTCACTCAAAGTGGTTTGTCTCTAATTCTGTTCTGTATTCTATAGAGATATGCAAATTCCAATTTTCTCTTCCTCAGGGATTTTCAATTTCATTGTATTTTGACAGGATCCACAATATTGTTTTATTTATTTTACATGATAAATAGATGTTAATTTACTATCATCTTCAATTTTAATTTATTTGTGCATTACTATATCTTTGAGAAATATACTATCATATTTTTTCTCAGGTGTTTACTTTCTTGTGAGTTAATCTTAATTTAAGTACATGGAGGATACTCTCAATTTCAATCTTTTGCTAAAGTATATAAATATTTGAGTTTAAATATTTAGGATGTTACTGATTTTTTCCCTTTACATGGATCAATTTTCTTGATGAATCATATTTGTGAGTCAAAACTCATCATGTGAGTTGTCTCATAATTATTTTGAATGTTTTCTAAAATTAACTACTAAAAATTATGTAACCTCTTACTTTCATTCCATTGCACTGAGAATATAAATCTCCAAATTAAAAAATGAAACTTCATTAAAAATTCTTCCCAAGTTGTAGTAGAACTGCTTACATTCACTATTTTATTATTTTCTGGATTTTCTGCTTTGTTGGCAGTTTTCAGTTTGCTAAAAGACAGATATACTTTGATCAAATCCTGTTTAAAAATATTCCATTGAAAACAGATATTCATCAAAAACTTTCATGTATAAAGTCAGTTTGAGACCCTTATAACATTTTAAATAAGTTTTTTAGCAAGTTTCATTGTGTTAAAGTTACTAGACTATAGAATGAGTGATCAGATATCACTTATATTTGAATTTCATATAGAATTGACATTTTTCTCGGGGCAAATATGACTTGTGCTACATGGGTGTTAAGTAGAAAATTATCTCCTATATGGTATCTGTAATCTTAATTTGCAGGAGCCATTGCTTATTTTGTGTAGTCATTGTTTTAGTTATTAGACATATATCTTAATATTTTAAAATTTTAATTAAGACATAATTACATTATTTCTTCCCTGCCCATCAATCCTTCAGTTCATCCCATGTCCTTACCCTGTTGCTGTAATGTAACCTTGTTAAATTCATAGCCTTTTTTCTTTTGATCATTGTTGCCATAAATCTACACACACACACGAGTGTGTGTGTGTGTATATACATATATATACATATGTATATATGTATATATATGTATACATATGTATATATGTATATATGTACATATATATGTATATAT